>NC_133333.1:35989976-36299720 GCF_042186555.1 Aquarana catesbeiana | reverse complement strand
TACTTTGCTCTGATATAAGGTGGCTGGGGGAACTAGTTTTCCACGCTCACTGGAGATTGGCTGAATGGTGTCACTGAAATTTCTGGATGAATTGCAAATTCACATTGAAGGAGATTGCCACAATCAGATTGCATTGTGTATGGGACCTTTTCTTTCACCCATTTTTTTTATTTTTTTATTTCACTATTCGATGATCTCACTATTTAAGCATTAAGCACTTTGTTGGACTTCTTTGGACTAATGTTACACTTCCCATTGTTATTTTTGCACATTTGTTGCACTTTTTTTGCATTTTTGTTGCACATATTTGCTGTTTTGCACAGTCGTTCATTATATGGTAATATTTATAGCTGTTGTTTTTTTGTTACATTTGCACAGATTGCCTATTTTGCACATTCCTTGCATGCACCATCTTTTTGAACCTTTTGCTGTTTGTGCATACTATTTTGCTATTTGCACAGATGGTCATATTTACATTGGAGACACTTTATTAATTTATTATTGATCATCCTATTATTCTGTTGCACTGGATATTTATTTAGGATTCTTTATTGAATTTTTTCGATTATTATATTATTTGCAATTGATTGTTCGTCTTATCATGATTTGTAGTATTCCGTTCATCTTTTAGGATTTCAGTCATCTTTTCATTAAGTGTTTTACCAAGTCATTTATTCATTTGCCTGTTTGAGGTGGTCATTCATTCATTTATTGTTATAGCATTGGTTTGCTAATCTCTGGCTGTACAATTTGATGAGAGATTAATCTAAGGACGCAGTATCCCTTTGGATTTATCCCTTTGGAATTTCCAAAGATGTTTTTATTTTACTTTGGTTAGTTTGAGTAAGCGCCACATTACCTTATTTGCCAGTGGAGGGGTTTGGCATCTTAAAGTGGGGTTCCACCCAAATTTTGAACATTATCTCTATGCATTCTCTTCCTTGCCTAGATGCTGACATGCTGTGTAAAAAAATTTAAATCGCCGTAATTACCTTTTTTTTTCTAATCTTCTTAGCACTTCCTGGTTTTCCTCCCATGGGAGTAGGCGTGTTTCTAGCCTCTCCCAGACCTCCCACAGTCCCCTGGGAGCTAGTCTCAGGCTTCCCAGCATGCATTGTGCAACAGCGTCATCACAACATCTCGGTGAATGCTGGGGGCACAGCATTCACTGCATCCAGGAAATACATGCTTGTGGGCTTCAAATGCCCACAATGAAGATGGAAACCGCCTTCAGTGAATTTTATAAGTTATTCTTTACAACAAAATCGGACACAGGCGGACTTATTACACAGAACATGTGAGTAGATAATCATGAGAAGAAAAGTTTGTGAATGAACTCCAAAAAAAAAAAACGATAGATAGGTGGACCCCCGCTTTAAAGGACCCCGGATCCCACCATAAGGAGTACCTGTCACTGCCTGTTACTGTCACAAGGGATGTTTGCATTCCTTGTGACAGCAAAAAAGTGATTAAAAAAAGTAAAAGGACAGTGTAAAGATAAAAACTAAATCGACAGAATATCAGCACTTAAAATCGGCTATTGTCCTTAAAGGCAGCTGAAAAATCGGTATCAGTATTGGCCTTGAAAAAACGACATCGGTCGACTCCTATTCTGCACCCGCCACTGTGGCTAACAGCTCAGTGTGGGATCGGGTCAGATTGGCTTCAAAAAAGGTATGTATACTGATTTCTTCTTTACAGGGCTAGATAGGTTAGTGTTTGATCGTGGATGTCTGTAAATGCAGGAATTTTAGTGTTAGGGTGGAATTCTACTTTAAGAATTTGATTCAGGGTTGTGTTGAGATTGCTGGTCAAGAAAAGGGCTTATGTTAAGATATTAGGTGTAGGGATGGGCGAATGGTTCGGCCCGAGCATAAGTTCGGGCCGAACTGTTTGGACATTTGGCGAACATCCGAACAAACGGGTCGACCGTTTGTTCAGCCCCCCGAACCGACCACAATACAGTGCATTGCAAGCCCTGATTAGCTGAAGCAGTGAAAGCTTCAGCCAGTCAGGGCACAGAACACTGTCAGAGTCATGACTGGACACTGTCATCATGACTTTATCCAATCATGACTCATTTCCGTATGACAGTATAAAAGTATTCTTTAGCACTGAACAAACAGGGCTTTGTTCAGTGCTATTAGTTAGTTAGTATGCTATACTGTGCTATTTTGCTTCAATTGTCACTGTAGAATATTAGTTTAGTGTCACTCTAGGGATAGTGTGAGTGTAGTGAGGAGGACCATCATGCAGCTTTGCATAATGTGCAGCTAGAGTAGGGACAGCTCAGATAGTTTCAGTGTAGTGTAGTGAGGCCGTGTCAGTAATCTTGACATTAGTGTATAGCTAGAGTAGGGACAGTTCAGATAGCGTCAGTGTAGTGACGATTAAACACTGTCTATTTGATTGTGTTACTGCCATTTACTCCTGTGTGCGTTACTGCCAGTTTAACACAATTTACTTCTGTGTGCGTTACTGCCAGTTTAATGCCATATAGTTTTGTGCGTTACTGCAAGTTTAATGCCATATAGTTTTGTGTGCGTTACTGCCAGTTTAACGCTGTATAGTTTTGTGTGTGTTACTGCCAATTTAACGCCATATAGTTTTGTGCATTACTGCCAGTTTAACGCCATATAGTTTTGTGCGTTACTGCCAGTTTAACGTCATATAGTTTTTTTTTCCAGCCATTACTGGATTCAGATGTTGGTTCTGAGGTTGAGGATGACAGGAACGGTTCTGAATTTGAGCCTAGAGAGAGGGGAGAACACTGGTAGACAACTTGGCATTCATGTTTCCCCAGCCGCAGCGTATTGCCAAGTTGTCTCCAGTGGTATTGATGATATTGGAGGAGATGGAGCAGAGGAGGAAACTGAAGGTGAGGCTGCACAACCCCAAGAAGGCCGACATCAAGAAAGATTAGAGAGCAGCCACCCTATTCCATCACATTCTGCAGCTGTTATCTCCCGACCCACTCCTCAGAGCTCAGCTGTCTGGGCCTTTTTCAGCACATCTGCAGCAGATCGCATTGTTGCTATCTGCAAACTGTGTGGCAGGAACATCAAACACGGCAAAAACACCAGCTATTTGGGTACCACATGCTTAACAAGGCATTTAATGTCCAATCACTCAGCCCGTAGGCAAGACCACCTAAAAGCCACACAAAAGGGACACAAATCTGTCCCTCCTCCTTCTCCTCCTCCTTACCCACTTCAGTCTGCCCCTACTATACTGAGTCATTACCTCTCAGCAGCCTCCTCTGACAGGGATGATGGTATAGCACAGGGTGCCCCAGGTCCTAGCAGCACATCTGCCAGCAGCACATGACCAGCTGTAGACTGTAGCTGGCAAATTTCTCTGCCCCATCTGTTGCAGCAGAAAAAAAAATACAGTCCCTGCCACCCACATGCCCAGTGTCTAAATGCAAACTTGTCAAAGCTGTTGGCTCTCCAACTTCTGCCTTTCAGCCTGGTGGATTATGCCCCCTTCTGTGAATTCGCACAATGTGCTGTACCACAATGGCAGGTTCCTAGTCGCTACTACTTTTCACGTAAGGCCGTTCCATCTCTCTACCATCACGTGGAAGGGAATGTTCTGGCATCATTGGGCAAGGCAGTCAGCAGTAAAATCCACCTTACTGCTGACCCATGGTTTAGCAAGCATGGGCAGGGACGATTTATTTAATTCACAGCACACTGGGTAACGCTGCTTGCAACTCAAAAGGATGCAAGACAGGGCTCAGTGCTGCAGCTTGTTGTGCCCCCACGTCTCCATACAGCTGGTGGTGATGATGGCAGACCTGTGAGCTCTACCCCCTCCTCCTCCGCCACCTCCATGCCCTCCTCTGCAGAATTGTCCTATGAACATCAGGTACCCCCTACGCGTCCAATGGGCTATTCCATGAGTCAGGCTAAAAGGTGCCATGCAGTACTTCAGCTGGTGTGTTTAGGAGACAGGAACCTCACCGGAGCAGAGATTCTTGCAGCTCTGCAGGGACAGGCCCAGAGGTGGTTCACTCCACGCCAGCTGGAACCAGGAATGGTGGTGTGCAATAATGGCTCAAACCATCTGTTCGCCCTTAGACAAGGTAAGTTGACACATGAGCCATGCCTGGCACATGTCCACAATTTGGTGGTGCAGCATTTCCTAAATACGTACCCAGGGTTGCAAGATGTGCTAAAGCTGGCCAGAAGAGTCTGTAGCCATTTCAGGTGGTCATACATAGCCAGTGCTTGGTTGGCTGA
This sequence comes from Aquarana catesbeiana, assembly GCF_042186555.1. Classification (NCBI taxonomy): domain Eukaryota; kingdom Metazoa; phylum Chordata; class Amphibia; order Anura; family Ranidae; genus Aquarana; species Aquarana catesbeiana. The sequence goes on along the minus strand of NC_133333.1, from coordinate 36,295,476 downwards.
AACTCAGCAGGAATTCCACCTGCCCGTAAACCGCCTGATTTGTGACATGCCCACCAGGTGAAACTTAACTTTGGCAATGCTGCAGTGGCTATACATGCAACAGAGGACCGTCAAAGATTACCTGTGCGAATACGGCACAACGACAGGCTTAGGCCACCTCGGCTTTTTTTCCCCACACCAATGGCTGATTATTAAGGATGCATGCACTATATTGTCAGCATTTGAGGATGCCACAAGGATGGTGAGCCGTGACAGTGCATGCATCAGTGACACAATCCCTGTTGACTTCCTGCTGGAGCAGACTCTGCGTGGCATTATGGACAGGATACTGGAGGCAGAGCAGCAGGAGGAAGAGGAGGACTTCCTTTCCTCTCAAGGCCCAATTTATCACAGAACACACAGGAGGAGAGAGGGGAGGAGGATGAGGGGGAGGATTCTGGCACTTTCACAGGCTTCGAAGAAGAGGAAGACATGCATCAATCTGTAAGCAATGGCTTTCCAACCCCAGGACCCTTGGGAGTAGTATGTGGCTGGGAGGAGGAATTTCCAGATGCTGTCATCCTGCGTGACCCCGAGGAGTCTGCTTCTTAAGCCCGGCAAATTTGAGGCGCATAGGCAACCTCAGGCTTCAAAGGAGAAGGATGATTTCTGGTTGACAACCCTCCTTGACCACCGTTATAAGGGGATGGTATCAGAACTCATCTCATCCCCACAGAGAGTGCACGTTAAAGAAGATTTTATTGAACGTTTTTTCCTGACACCAGTAGGTTACAGTATCATGGAAAACTTAGTTTTGAGTCTGTTGGTTGAGAGAGGAGCATTGGAGAAGGCGTATGCCTAAGTGAAGAATTTCTGAATTTTTTTAGTCAGCTTCCACATCCCATCAGGAGTGTCTGCATCACATGGTGGACGATTACATCAGGGCCAAAACAGAGTTGAATTGCTTTCCAGCTTACGATCCACTGTGTCACGTACCTGATGGTGAGCCTGAAGTGTAGAGGAAGGCCTCCTGTACAACTCCGGCTCTAGGGCCGTTGGTAGTGGGACAGCAAGCGCTGGAGCACGGTGGAGTAAGAGTGCCTAGGGAAAGTCCTGTGTAAGTCCTGACTAGGTAGACAGGAACGTAGCTGGATCGCTGGTAGGTTTCGGCAGCAGAGAGACAGATCAGATGTCACAGCTGGCAGGAATGTAGTCAGGTCACAGGCAGACTTGGCAATGGCTAGGCAGATCAGATACAACAGCAGGCAGGAGCGTAGTCAAGTCACAGGCAGGTTTGGCAGCAGGTAGGCAGATCAGGTGCAAACAGCAGGCAGAAAAGTAGTCGGGTCACAGGCAGGTTTGGCAACAGGTAGGCAGATCAGGTACAAACAGCAGGCAGAAGAGTAGTCGGGTAACAGGCCGGAACGGTAATCAGGAGTCAACACAGGTAACAAGAATTCAGGTACACTCTGTAAACCAAGCAGCAACCAGCCAGTACTGAGGCTGTGTTTAAATAGGCCATCTGGTGACAAGTGCGTGCGTGCGCACGCAAATGAGCGCTCGCGCACGCGCATTTACTAATACGCCCGTGGCTGTTCTCTGAATACCCTGTTGGCGCCCGTGCACGGGTGTGCGCCTGAGAGTATCAGCTGTACTCTGCGGACAACTTCCCTGACATTGCCCCCCCTTGCAGGCAGCCTCCGGATGCCCAGTTGGTTCCTCTTCAGGGGAAGACTGTGGAAGAAGACATGTATTAAGTCCATAGCATGTACATTCTGCTCTGGTTTCCTGTTTTCCTCTGGCCCATAACCTCTCCACTTGATTAGATATTGCAGTTGACCCCTTCTCCTCCTGCAGTATACAATTGCTTCCACCTCGAACTCCTCGTCCCCACTGATCATCACTGGTTCAGGTGGTCTAGACTCCCGATTAGGGAAGGGATCGGGCAAAGCGGGCTTTAACAAAGATACATGAAATACCGGATGTATGCTGAAGGATTCTGGTAGAGATAGTTCATAGGAAACATCATTAATCCTTCTCCTCACAGGAAACAGCCCAAGAAATTTAGGAGCTAACTGCGCAGTCTTCCCTTTGGCCTTCAGATGTGAGCACTTGGCTTGCTGCCGCCATGTTGGTTTGAAAATACTATGCTGAGGGCTGAGCCCCCTTCCTGTGGACCCATCCATCTCCATCCCAGCACCTGATGCCCTTTCCAGTTTCCATTTCCATCTCTGCTCCTGGGAAGTCCGGACCACTAGGATCTCAAAAGCCCTCTTAGACCCTCTGTAATGGGGGGTCATGGGGTTCTGGTAAGCGGCCAGGCTCTTACTGTTGGTGGTGGTCCTACACATCCAAGGTTCCATGCGGTTGAAAGACCCGTGATTGCTATTTCACCTTTTTTTCGGGTTCTTCTTATGGACTATTTTTTAACCATTCACAATGATTTTCTAATACAGTTATTTCGCCTGGACTTTATTTTTGACATTTGTTTGCACTGATTGTGATATATTACTGCACAGATGGTTTATGCATTCACCAATACTGGTTGTATTTAGTGCTTTTGGTGTGGCAATTTGGCCACACATTCACCAATCTATATAGCGCGAGTCATCCAATTTTTTCTTGTTAATGTCACTTATCACCTAAGTGGGATTTAGACTTTCTTGATGCACAATATAACAAAAGTCACAAAATATATATCTAATTTTTAGTTAGTGCACTTAGGATTAGCGCAGCACCACCTACTCATACTATTATTCATCCCCAAGGTCAGGTTTGTACCCGATTCGGTGCAGGCAGCTTTTCCCATCATTTTAGTGGTTTACATACTTGATAGCGCGGGAATAATTACATATCTCCAGTACTGAGTCTGTGTTTATATAGGCCGTCTGGCGCCATTTCTGATAACAAGCGTGCGCGCGCGCACGCGAACGGGCAGTTGCACACACGCATGAGCATTTACTGATGCGCCCGTGGCTGTTCTGTGAATACCCTGTTGGCGCCTGCGCACAGGTGTGCGCCTGAGAGCATCAGCTGTACTCTGCGGATGACTTCCCTGACACACTGACTTACTGGGTCATGAGAATAGACCACTGGCCAGAACTTGCCCAGTATGCTATTGAGTTGTTGGGCTGCCCTGCATCCAGCGTGCTTTCAGAACGGGCATTCAGTGCTGCAGGAGGTTTCATTACTGATCATAGTCTGTCCACAGACTCCATGGACCATGTAATAATTGGAAGGGAGAAGCTGCGCTATATATAATGCAAATCAGCAATGCGTTGTGTATTCCAAAACACTGAAGTGCAGTTCAAACGTATAACACCCGGGTGAGCTAATCCTTATCAGTGCCACCACCTAATAAAAGACTCGCTTACCAGATAGTAAGCAAGGAAGAGTGGATGGCCATAACCCAGCCAAGGCCTTTTGCTAAAACGGCAGGGGCGTCCAGGCAGGGGTAGTCACTGGCTTGAATGCGTGCTCCAATTCCTCTACGGCGTGGATAGCCAATAGATAATTACACCTTAAAACACATTCTGCTACTCCTCCTGAATATAGAGATATTATGGATTGATTTACTAAAACTGGAAAGTGCAAAATGTAATGCAGCTCTACATTTTGCACTTTCCAGTTTTAGTAAATCGAGTTCGAGTCAAACTCATGTTCGACTCGAACATCGGCTGTTTGCCAGTTCGCCGAACAGCGAACAATTTGGGGTGTTCGCGGCAAACTCGAAAGCCGCGGAACACCCTTTAAAAGTCTATGGGAGAAATCAAAAGTGCTAATTTTAAAGGCTTATATGCATGGTATTGTCAAGTTTTTGGGGACCTGGGTCCTGCCCGAGGGGACATGGTTTAATGCAAAAAAAAGTTTTAAAAACGGACGTTTTTTCAGGAGCAGTGATTTTAATAATGCTTAAAGTGAAACAATAAAAGTGTAATATTCCTTTAAATTTCGTACCTGGGGGGTGTCTATAGTATAAAAAAGGAGGGGATATTTGCGCTGACAACTATATAATAATAAATATATACAAAAATATATATGTGCACAAGTGATATGACTAAATAAAGCGTGATTAAATGCTGCACCTCTATAGGTCAAATACCAAAACCTAAAACCAATATTAAGAAAGAAAAAGATGCCCAAAGAAACCGCTACAAATAACGATAAATATTGTTGTGAATAGTTTCTCTAAAACGGGTGACCCTGCCCCCCTTTGACATCACGGGGAATGGCACAGGGAAGTCCCCGTCAAGTCCCCGTGCGTCATAGGGGGGCGGGGTCACCGGGTGGACCCGCCCTCTGTTATTTAAGAACCGTCAGAAGAGGAGAAGCGTCACACAGCGGGAGCCTCCTATCATGCTGGATGCGGAGCGGCCCAGAAGACGAAGGGAAGAAGACGCCGCTGAGGAAGATGCCTTACGAGAACACTGGAGGAAGAACCAGAAGAACCAGAAGAAGATGGAGGAAGAAACCGAAGGAAGATAGAAGATAGAAGAAAGAAGGTAGAAGATAGAAGCAGCATTTAAATAAAGGAATTGTCAAAAACTGTCTCTTGTCATTTTTAACATTTTTGACACTTTTTTGTGAAATGGTAGGGGTACTTTTGTACCCCCTTACCATTTTACACAGGGGGGAGGGCCGGGATCTGGGCATCCCCTTGTTAAAGGGGGCTTCCAGATTCTGATAAGCCCCCCGCCCGCAGACCCCCACATCACAACCCCACAAGACCCTGAAGGGTCTAGTATAGATTTTGAGGGGGACCCAACGCCATTTTTTAAAAAAATTTTTGGCCGGGGTTCCCTTTAATATCAATACCAGACCTGAAGGGCCTGGTATGGAATTTAGGGGGACCCCCACATCATTTTTTTTTTTAATTTTGGTTCGGGGTTCCCCTGTGGGGAATTCCCATGCCATTTTTATCAGTGAACTTTTATGTGTATTGTCGGACCGGCAATTCATTAATAGCCGCGAGTAGTATTAAATGACTTTTTTTCCTTTGAAATGTCATTTTGCTGTCAGACTGTTCTAAACACGGGAAACATGCGCCCCTTTACAGGCATACTATAGACACCCCCCAGGTACGAAATTTAAAGGAATATTACACTTTTATTGTTTCACTTTAAGCATTATTAAAATCACTGCTCCCGAAAAACCGGCGTTTTTAAGACTTTTTTTGCATTGATCCATGTCCTCTGGGGCAGGACCCGGGTCTCCAAACACTTTTTATGACAATAACTTGCATATAAGCCTTTAAAATTATGTGGGCTCCATCGGACATTTTCCATTGGATTTTCCGACACACAAAGTTTGAGAGCAGGCTATAAAATTTTCCGACAACAAAATCCGATCGCGTCAATTCCGACCGTGTGTGGACAATTCCGACGCACAAAGTGCCACGCATGCTCAGAAGAAATTCCGAGACGGAACAGCTCGGTCTGGTAAAATTAGCGTTCGGAATGGATACAGCACTTTCGTCACACTGCAATGTTTTAAATTGTTTAATACAGCGCACTCTCTTCATCTTTATAATGTGAGAAGAAAGAAGTAGTTTTACTGCTCATATTCACACAGACTTCTCACAAACTTCTTTCTTTATTATTTAGCGTGATTCCCTCAATATATTTTGATTTGTCACATCTGACCAAATTTTTTTAGGTTTATTTATTTTTGTTTTGTATTTTTTTCAAGGCTGATTTTTTTTTAGTTTTGTTTTGTATTTTTTTCAAGGCTGATTTTTTTGTTGTTGTTTTTTTGGGTTTTACTCCATAATATTTTTGTGTGTGTTTTGTGTGTCAAGTTACCACAACACCATTGATATCTATATCTCAAGAAGATTGTTTGGTGTTGGTGTCTCTTGTTAATTTCACATTGTATTTTTGAAATGTACCTGAATCCTCACAAACAAACTGACCTTTTTGAAGGAAAACACACATAGGCAAGTATAATTGAAACAAAAATTCCTTTATTAAGGGCTCAGAATAGGGTTGCCACCCCTACGGGATTGACCCGGACAGTACGGGTTTAGCAACTTGTGCCCGAGTTTCTGTCCCCTGGAAACCCGGACACAACTAATATCCAGTGCCTCTGTCTGTGTCCTGTCCTCCGCCCCATAGCTCTGTATTTATTATGTGGCCGGGGAGGCTGTGCGGCGCGCGCCTCTCTGCTCCATATCACAGACCGCCGGTGTAGCTTGTCTGTGTAAGAGGCAAGCAGCCGCGAGATCCGACCGACCTCACGGTCCTCATCTCATGGAGCCTCGGCCTCGTTCTCTTCCTGCCCCACCACAGCTGGGGACCGTGGGAGACGAGAGGTGACAGGGGAGACTGAGACCTTGTCAGCACAGCGGGAAGCGGGAACCTAAAGGTATGATCGCAGCGGCAGCCCCCTCCTCTCTGTCAGCCCCCCCTCTCCTCTCTGTCAGCCCCCTCCCCACTCTGTCAGCCCCCCTTCCCTCTCTGTCAGCCCCCTCCCCTCTCTGTCAGCCCCCCCTCTCCTCTCTGTCCGCCCCCCCTCTCCTCTCTGTCAGCCCCCCTCCCCTCTCTGTCAGCCCCCCTCCCCTCTCTGTCAGCCCCCTCTCCTCTCTGTCAGCCCCCCTCCCCTCTCTGTCAGCCCCTCCCTCTATCAGCCCCCCTCTCCTCTCTGTCAGCCCCCCTCCCCTCTCTGTCAGCCCCTCCCTCTATCAGCCCCCCTCTCCTCTCTGTCAGCCCCCTCCTCCCTGTCAGCCCCCCTCCTCTCTGTCAGCCCCCCTTCCTCTCTATCAGTCCCCCTCCTCTCTGTCAGCCCCCCTCTCCTCTCTGTCAGCCCCCTCTCCTCTCTGTCAGCCCCCCTCTCCTCTCTGTCAACCCCCCTCTCCTCTCTGTCAGCCCCCCTCTCCTCTCTGTCAGCCCCCTCTCCTCTGTTAGTCCCCTCTTCTCTCTGTTAGCCCCCTCTTCTCTCTGTTATCCCCCTCTTCTCTCTGTCAGCCCCCTCTTCTCTCTGTCAGCCCCCCTCCTCTCTGTCAGCCCCCTTCTCTCTGTCAGCCCCCCTCCTCTCTGTCAGCCCCCCTCCTCTCTGTCAGCCCCCTCTCCTCTCTGTCAGCCCCCCTTTCCTCTTTCAGCCCCTCTTTTCTCTGTCAGCCCCCCTTCCTCTCTGTCAGCCCCCTCTTCTCTCTGTTAGCCCCTGTTAGCCCCCCTTCCTCTCTGTCAGCCCCCTCTTCCTCTCTGTCAGCCCCCCTCTCCTTTCTGTCAGCCCCCCTCTCCTCTCTGTCAGCCCCCCTCTCCTCTGTTAGCCCCCTCTTTTCTCTGTTAGCCCCCTCTTCTCTCTGTCAGCCCCCTCTTCTCTCTGTCAGCCCCCTCTTCTCTCTGTCAGCCCCCCTCCTCTCTGTCAGCCCCCCTCCTCTCTGTCAGCCCCCTCTCCTCTCTGTCAGGCCCCCTTTCCTCTTTCAGCCCCCTCTTCTCTCTGTTAGCCCCTGTTAGCCCCTGTTCCTCTCTGACAGCCCCCTCTTCCTCTCTGTCAGCCCCCCCTCTCCTCTCTGTCAGCCCCCCCTCTCCTCTCTGTCAGCCCCCCTCTCCTCTCTGTCAGCCCCTCTCTCCTCTGTCAGCCCCCCTTCCTCTCTGTCAGCCCCCTCTTCTCTCTATTAGCCCCTGTCAGCCCCCTCTTCCTCTCTGTCAGCCCCCTCTTCCTCTCTGTCAGCACCCTCTTCCTCCTCTCTGTCAGCCCCCTTCTCCTCTCTGTCAGCCCCCCTTTCCTCTCTGTCAGCCCCCCTCTCCTCTCTGTCAACCCCCTTTCCTCTCTGTCAGCCCCCCTCTCCTCTCTGTCAGCCCCCTCCTCCCTGCCAGCCCCCCTCCTCTCTGTCAGCCCCCCTTCCTCTCTGTCAGCCCCCCTCCTCTCTGTCAGCCCCCTCTCCTCTCTGTCAGCCCCCTCTCCTCTGTCAGCCCCCCTCTCCTCTCTGTCAACCCCCCTCTCCTCTCTGTCAGCCCCCCTCTCCTCTCTGTCAGCCCCCTCTCCTCTGTTAGCCCCCTCTTCTCTCTGTTAGCCCCCTCTTCTCTCTGTCAGCCCCCTCTTCTCTCTGTCAGCCCCCTCTTCTCTCTGTCAGCCCCCCTCTTCTCTGTCAGCCCCCCTTCTCTCTGTCAGCCCCCTCCTCTCTGTCAGCCCCCCTCCTCTCTGTCAGCCCCCCCTCTCTGTCAGCCCCCTCTCCTCTCTGTCAGCCCCCCTTTCCTCTTTCAGCCCCTCTCTCCTCTGTCAGCCCCCCTTCCTCTCTGTCAGCCCCCTCTTCTTTCTGTTAGCCCCTGTTAGCCCCCTTCCTCTCTGTCAGCCCCCTCTTCATCTCTGTCAGCCCCCCTCTCCTCTATGTCAGCCCCCTCTCCTCTCTCTCAGCCCCCCTCTCCTCTGTTAGCCCCCTCTTCTCTCTGTTAGCCCCCTCTTCTCTCTGTCAGCCCCCTCTTCTCTCTGTCAGCCCCCTCTTCTCTCTGTCAGCCCCCCTCCTCTTTGTCAGCCCCCCTCCTCTCTGTCAGCCCCCTCTCCTCTCTGTCAGCCCCCCTTTCCTCTTTCAGCCCCTCTCTCCTCTGTCAGCCCCCCTTCCTCTCTGTCAGCCCCCTCTTCTCTCTGTAAGCCCCTGTTAGCCCCCCTTCCTCTCTGACAGCCCCCTCTTCCTCTCTGTCAGCCCCCTCTTCCTCTCTGTCAGCCCCCCTCTCCTCTCTGTCAGCCCCCCCTCTCCTCTCTGTCAGCCCCTCTCTCCTCTGTCAGCCCCCTTCCTCTCTGTCAGCCCCCTCTTCCCTCTATTAGCCCCTGTCAGCCCCCTCTTCCTCTCTGTCAGCACCCTCTTCCTCCTCTCTGTCAGCCCCCCTCTCCTCTCTGTCAGCCCCCTCTCCTCTCTGTCAGCCCCCCTTTCCTCTCTGTCAGCCCCCCTCTCCTCTCTATCAGCCCCTCCCTCTGTCAGCCCCCTCTCCTCTCTGTCAGCCCCCCTCCTCCCTGTCAGCCCCCCCTCCTCTCTGTCAGCCCCCCTCTCCTCTCTGTCAGCCCCCCTCTCCTCTCTGTCAGCCCCCCTCTCCTCTGTTAGTCCCCTCTTCTCTCTGTTAGCCCCCTCTTCTCTCTGTCAGCCCCCTCTTCTCTCTGTCAGCCCCCCTCCTCTCTGTCAGCCCCCCTCCTCTCTGTCAGCCCCCTCTCCTCTCTGTCAGCCCCCATTTCCTCTTTCAGCCCCTCTCTCCTCTGTCAGCCCCCCTTCCTCTCTGTCAGCCCCCTCTTCTCTCTGTTAGCCCCTGTTAGCCCCCCTTCCTCTCTGACAGCCCACTCTTCCTCTCTGTCAGCCCCCTCTTCCTCTCTGTCAGCCCCCCTCTCCTCTCTGTCAGCCCCCCCCTCCTCTCTGTCAGCCCCCCTCTCCTCTATTTCAGCCCCCCTCTCCTCTCTGTCAGCCCCCCTCTCCTCTCTGTAAGCCCCTCTCTCCTCTGTCAGCCCCCCTTCCTCTCTGTCAGCCCCCTCTTCTCTCTATTAGCCCCTGTCAGCCCCCTCTTCCTCCTCTCTGTCAGCCCCCTCTTCCTCCTCTCTGTCAGCCCCCTCTTCCTCTCCTCTGTCAGCCCCCCTCCTCTCCTCTGTCAGCCCCCCTCCTCTCCTCTGTCAGCCCCCTCCTCTCTGTTAGCCCCCTCCTCTGTCAGTTCCCCTCTGTCAGCCCCCCCTTCCCCTCTGTCAGCCCCCCTCCTCCTCTGTCAGCCCCCCTCCTCCTCTCCCCTGTCCCCTCATACTACACCCGGAGACCTCCCCCCACCCCCCAAAATTACACTGGGAGGTTCCCCACCAAACATTACACACTACATATACACTATATTGTACATTAAACACACCTGCACTATATACACACTATATTGTACATTACACACCTGCACTATATACACTATATTGTACATTACACACTCTGCACTATATATACTATATTGTACATTACACACTCCTGCTCTATAGATACTATATTGTACATTACACACGCCTGCACTATATACACTATGTTGTACATTACACATGCCTGCACTATATACACTATATTGTACATTACACACTCTGCACTATATACACTATGTTGTACATTACACATGCCTGCACTATATACACTATATTGTACATTACACACTCCTGCTCTATAGACACTATATTGTACATTACATACTCTGCACTATATACACTATGTTGTACATTACACACTCCTGCTCTATAGACACTATATTGTACATTACACACGCCTGCACTCTATACACTATATTGTACATTGCACACTCTGCACTATATACACTATGTTGTACATTACACACTCCTGCTCTATAGACACTATATTGTACATTACACACTCTGCACTATATACACTATGTTGTACATTACACATGCCTGCACTATATACACTATATTGTACATTACACACTCCTGCTCTATAGACACTATATTGTACATTACACACGCCTGCACTATATACACTATGTTGTACACTATATGCAATTGGCTACACCCACTGTCCACCGCTGCGCGTGCTGCATTAATACTCCCCTAGGGCACACAGAGGTGTCCCAGGTATTTTACAATCTCATTGTGTATGGTACAAAAAAAATGCCAAGCCCCGCTGAAGTGTTCGGGTTTGGCTCGAAGAAAAGGTGGCAACCCTAGCTCAGAACCAAACAAAGAGGGAGGCAACGCTGGAGAAACAGCAGAATTTGGCGAAGCCTTTGACCCCCAGGGCAGACATCAATTCTTTTACAGCAAAATTGGTGGCCTGAGGAGTCCTTATCAAAGGGAGTGCAGTCTGGTCCAGAAGTCCCAGAGATACGGAAAGCAGCAGATGACATCTGTGTCCCCAGGCTGTGGTACTACAAGAGGCTGCATATTTTGCCAGACCAGACTGAACCCAGGGCCATCACTCTCTGGTCTTCCTTCCACGATTCCTTCCACGCTGTGGCTCTGGTGTTGGAGATGTGGCAGGAGGAGGAGTAGGACCTGGAGGAGGAGGAGGAGGAGGAGGAGGAGTAGGACCTGGAGGAGGAGGAGGAGTAGGACCTGGAGGAGGAGGAGGAGAACTATGTGTGAGGCCACAAATGTGGGTAGCACATGTTATTTGGCCCCTCAGCCCCTTATTGAGAACTTCCAAAATTAAGAACTCACACAGGAGTCGTTGGCCCTCCTCCATCTGCATCATTTTGCAGGCATTTATGCCAGCAAAGTCCTCCTCCACACTGTGGGGGGTTCTCAGGGCCTCTGTAGCCTTCCAAAAGAGGCCTATGGCAGCCTCCTCCAGGTTACTCCTCTTCCTGCCACTTTGTCTTTGAAGGTGTAGGGGAGGGACCTGGATATCAGGCAGCCTGCTTGGCCCGGCCACCTCCTGGCTGAGACTTCCCTGTGTATGAAAAAGGGACATGGTTTTAGTTTTTGCTTCATCAATCACAATCATAAATTAGCAATCCAAACTAACATCTAGTTAACATCATTGATTGGACAACCAGCAATATTTAGAAGAATGCTATACCTGGCTCAAGCTGAGCCCCTCCACATGTTGCTGCCTGGAAGGCCCAGGTTGGGCGTCAGAAGCCTCAGCTGAGGGGGAAGGAAGCGTGGAAGGAAGAGTGGAGAGTGCTGGCCTGGGTTCAGTCTGACCTGCCAGAAAATGCAGCCTGTCATAGTACCACAGCCTGGGGCTGCTCCGGATCTCTGGGAATACTGGACCTTCTTGTGCTCCCTTAGATAAGTGCTCCTCAGGCCACCAATTAGAACCTTCAAATAGGTGATGTCTGCCGTGGGGATCACCTGCTTCACAAATTCCAACAAATTATCCAGTGCTGCCTTCCTCTGTTTGGTTCTTATAATCAGGGTGGTTTATCTGCCATAGACAAGGCAGCTCCCTGAACATATCAATGAAGATTGGCATAAAGTCCTCATCTTTCAAGATATCCATTTTCACTGCAAGACACAACACAAGACAAACCCTAATGTCAGTCTAAAGTCTTCTAAACTTGTGCTAATACAGGCCTCAATCTAGAAGCAGTATAGGCCCAATGTTAAATCTTACCTTCACAAACATGATCGGCGCCTCCGTTACTCCTTCCTCCGCTCACAGATCGTACGTACTACGCACGCATGTTACGCTTTATAGACACTGCGCATGCGAGAAACTCCGCCCGCCCCTGACGTTCTTTCTAGTCTATTCCCCGCCCCTTCTCGTTCATTGCAGTGGGGGAAGAGCACATGGCGGAGACACAGCAGGTGTCTGATAATTACACCAACGAGGAGGAGGAGGAGGAAAGCCCGGAGGCAGAAACATCCCGATCCAGAAGGAGACAATATAAGGCATCAAATATGTCCTTTGGGGAGATGTTGGAGATGGTCGACATAATGAAGAGGGCCAACTATGATGGAAAGTATGGATCTTACGCCAACCCCAATGTCAGAAAGGCCAAGATCATGGCGAAAGTGGTCAAGAGTCTGCACCGGAATTTTGGGGTACAACGATCGAAAGATCAGCTCAGAAAGCGGTGGTCGGACCTGAAATTAAGAGAGCACGAGCAGTACAGAAAGATCCGGAGAGTGCTGCAAAAAAGTAAGTAGTTGTGCTGTGTTCCTATTCTTTTTGTTTTTTACGTTCGTACTGCTCCATGTGCTTTTCTTAACTGTTATCCAGTTTAAAATGGCAACTTTCATGTTCATGGGCACATTATTCGTTCGTATCAAACATTTTTCGGCCTAGAAAACACCATTGTTTTGGCCATATGCATTTGCCCACATTTTTTAGGGCCTACTTGTCTGAAATTAATTTGGTTGTATAGATGGGTTTGTTACTAGAATGAAATGAAAACTAGATTCTGTGTAAGGAGAGGACACTCAGCAGCAGTTTTCACATCTGGACGCTGGAGCACTAGTGTGGGACACAAGAACACCCTTTTTATTAGGGGGCCCACACAGGTGCTCCAGTGTATACTATAGGGGGGTCTCCATCTGTGAAGCTTGGACAAAACAGGTAAGTATTGAAGCTTGACAAAGGACAATAAAAATTCAACATTTTGGAACTCTGCCAAAACAGACAATTGTACCTCACTTCCAAGTAATGTTTCATATTCTTATTTATGCCATCAAATATCTGTGTGCTAAGTATACCTTTTTTTTTTACATAGGGGAGAAAAGACTCGGAGGACACCCCTCATCCGAGGAGACCAGAAACCCCCCACCTCTGGAAGAAGGGAAAATACACCCAAGCCAAGCAGAGCAGGAGGAGAAAGACGTGGTGGAAATTGGCACCACAACAGGTGAGTGTCTGCGACCACAGGCTCAGGTAAGAGATGGATGCCGGCATATTTATAATACATGTTGTGTTTTTTGGTTTCTATCTTTTTAGGTGATCGTGATGTTGTGGATCCAGATCCTTTCACCTCGGAAAGTGCACAGATCGTGATCGGGGAGATCATGGGGTGTAATAGGGACTTGGAAAACATCCAGAAAAACATCAATGATGTTCAACAAAAAATGAAGAACATCATCAATGTTTTAGGGAGAGTTTAAAACCCCTCCAAATTCCTTTGCCTTTTTGTGTGCTAAAAATTAGTGACATTTTTTGACAAATTTGTGAAAAGCCAAATTTTGAAGATGCACAAAGTGTATCAACATGTGCTATCTGCCATCACGGGAGATCAATGGACGCGTTTTGGGGGTGCAACCCTTTCCTTAATAATAAAGTAGCTGTGAGGAAGGGGTTGCACCCCAAAAACACATCCCTTGATCCCCCGTGATGGCAGGTAGTACATGTTGACATTCGGAAATGTGTGTGCATCTTCAAAATTGGGCTTTTCCTGGGGTGACTTCACCCCATCTGAACGCAATATCAAACACAGTTTGTAAATACTCATGTCTGATATTGCCTTCAAGTTCTACCAAATGTGAACTTTGTAAGTTCAAGATTTGTGTCTTACTTGTTGGTTTTAAACATGCCTGTTTTATCTTAAATGGACATTTCTATTTTTTCTAATGTGACCCCAAAAATTGTTATACAACAAACATGTTGGTTTGTTTTAAAAACCTTTTACAAATGCACATGTGATTGTGCTGGTATTAAAAAGATTGATAATCAAGATTGTGTGGATTATTGTTTCAACGCTCCAACACATTTGTTGTGCTCTAATGGGTGTTTTCAGTGACAATGGGGGTTATTTCCTAAGGGAAAATACACTTTGCACTACAAGTGCAGTTTCAACTGCACTTGTAGTGCAAAGTGTCTTTGCCTTTAGTAAATAACACCCAACAGTGCTTTGTAAGTGTAGCGGTCAGGCTATATGTATGACTGTTGTATTATATCTTATCCTCTGGCGCCATCCAGCGGCCAAAGTACAAAAGGACTGCATCTTTAAACTTTCTCTTTGTTATTGTTCATAGTTTGACCTGGAAGTCTTTTGTTGTTTACATCTAACATTAACTTAACCTGCCCACAATGCACAGGGACTCCCACAATCCTCAGGGAACAGAACTGCATTGTGGGAAGCCTATAAAGGGGCTGGGAGCGGCCATCTTAGGTCTCTTGGACACGCATGGCCAGCCTGGAAGGATCTGTGTGAGATTTCCAGCACAGTGCAGCCTACCTCTGCAGAGCAGCGATCCGAGCAGCGGCATTGTGACATCCTACAGAGCTGGATTGACGTCAGGACAGAACTGGGAAGGAGCCAGAGGAGCCTGTCGTAGACAGCTGGGGATTCCGGAGCGTCTTGTGGAGAAGAGCAGAGCATTGCAGCAGTGCCGGAGAAACATCCTGCACATCAGAGCGGAGTCTTCAGACAACACTGTCCTGGTTGGGTGAGAGGACTGAGGCCCACACTTTTCTTGATGCACTTTCATACCTCAGTTTACACAAAACAGAGTCACTGGGACCCATAGTCCCAAAGCAGAACCAAGAGGATTCAATATTAGGCTACTGCATCAAAGTTAGTTATAGTGCTGTTGCACTAGAACTTTGTTCTTATATCTCAGGTTGCTTTGACCAGGAGTTCATTAACCCTTTGGATTACAAAACCTACTTTGTCTTGCTAGCGAAGAAAAGAAGATAAAGAAGGACTGTTCAGTAACATACAAGGTCTTGGGTTATTTCACTATATCAGGGTATGTGATAGTGCAGAAGGGAGCTCCCTAGTGTTTTATTAGCCTCAAACGCACAGTAAATAGGATAGTGCTTAGAGTGGTATACAACCACTTTGACTATTCCTATTCACTTTGTTATACTTTTCACATAGTATTTCAGACATTTACACCTGTGTTATGCCTTTGTAGTGTAAAGTATAGTTGTCTGTCAGACTATGTTGGCCTGACAGTACAACAATTGTAACTTAAACCCCTTTACTACATCTACAGTAAATAAGGTTATTGTTTAAGCATAACTGTGTGAGTGTTATTTCTCTTCATCACCAGCAAGAAGAGGGAAAGACAACTAAAAACAGGTATACTGTATTGTGTATTGTGAAATTACCTTAAAGTTTGTTGTGATCACACCTTATCCTTTATTATGGAACCTGAAGTGTCAGAGGTGAGGGTAGCTCCAGGGGTCTGGGATGGCCATTGGGAAAGTGAACAAATTACCAGCTCCTATGGGGGTAGTGCGCTTTATGGAGGTCCCACCAAGATTTCCAAACTGGAATGCCCAAATAGGCCAGGAGATTGAGCCATGAGCTCAGCTGCAGCTACTCAGTGGAGTCAAGAATTTGGGGGTGTAACTCAGAAGACCACTATACTGAGACTCCCAGGAGACCAATGGTTTGATAGAGAGGTGCGACTACTAATGCAGAAAGCAGTGCCCGGACAAGGTTGCTATTTGCTGGACATAAAACAGAATGTCCAGGAAAACTTTACTTACGCCCTCTTAGAGAGGAAAGAAGCCACCCCTGCAGAGTTCCAGGGAGGGATAGTGAGCCTAGCTGAGGGCCTGGACGGAATGGTAATTCAAATCCAGGAATTAGAAGAACAGCCACCAGCAACACCGCCAGGGAGTCCATTGGCAAGGAGTTCAGAGAGAGACGGCACCAAGTCTGTAAGTCCGGGGCTGGAACAAAACTCAGAGCCCAAGATGCCGCCAGCGTCTTTTTACCTAGACATGAGTCGTCTGGTGGATAGCTCGATACAAAGTCACCAGATGTCCATGAATGAGAAGTACCGGAAGCTACCCATATTCTCTGGGCGAATACCGAGGTCAGAGGGAGAAGAAGATTTTGAGAGTTGGGTGGATCAGGCTACTCAGGCTTTGGAGGATTGGAATGTCCCGGGACATTTAGCAAGAAGGCGGATAAGTGAGAGCTTGTTAAGTCCAGCTGCTGATGTTATTAGGAGCCTCCGAAGAGGGAAGCCAGATTGTGGTGCCAGAGATTACCTTACAGCCCTTCACGCTGTGTATGAGAAGATCGAAAATGTACCTGATCTAATGCATCGGTTTGAGCACACTCACCAGAAAGTGGGAGAGAAGCTGTCCACATACATTGTCTGTATAGATCAGATTCTACATCAGATCATCATGAAGAAGGGTGTTGACCCTAGAGAGGCAGATAAAGTCAGGTTGGACCGGACTTTGAAAGGGGCCAGACCTAACCACCCCATCGCCCTTCGGTTGCTTTTAAAAGGCGCTGATGAGGTTCCTTCCTATCCTGAATTGATGGGGTTAGTAAGAGAAGAAGAAGCGCTCTTGGAAGAAAAGAACAGGGAGACTCGCATGACTAGGGATCCCTTGCAGAAAAGTGGAAGGGTTGCTGTACAGTCAGCATCTGTAGAAGGTATGAAAGATGTGGATGCAGAAGAATGCTGGTGGGAAGAACACTATTCGTCTTTGAAAGAGGAGACCTTGTCTGCACCGACTCGACCAAAATCCACTGAAGAAGAAGAGCTCCCGGCTAAGTCTCTGTTGCAGCAAGCATTGCTCCGTGTAATGGCAGCACAAGCCAAGAGTTCGAGTGAACGAGTGGATAGCCGGCGATGTTACCAGTGTGGAGACTATGGGCATATTCAGGCCCGTTGCCCATGGAAAGAATCAGATGCTGCATTGATGAAGGAGCTGCTTAGGATGTTGAAGATGCTAGTGAAGGAACAGCCGGCGGAAAACTTCAGGGGGTCTCAGTGAAGGAGCCAACTGAGAACCTGGCGAAAGAACAGAGCTCCAAAAGGAAAGAAAGGAGGGAGAGGAAGTTTCGGAGTCTGAAGAAAAAGGACGAATGGACAAGTAACCCGACACCGGGGTCAGGGGACCGGGAGCAGAAAGTCAATGCTTCACCAGTCACCAAAACTCCAGTTAGACCTTGTCATGATACAAGCGGGGGGACTCGCACTGAGAACATAGCTAAAAGTAACTCTAACACTGCGCCTAGGTTTGGCGACCAAAACTTTCAACCTAAAAATAAGAACCTAAAGAAGAAGAACCACCTGGTCCACAAGAGGAGGCAGTCAGAGAGTTTTCCTGAAAGGCTAGTAGGACCATCCCCCATAGTGTCGGTACAGATTGAAGGAGTTAATACGCAGGCTCTATTAGATACAGGAGCACAAGTTACTCTATTGTATCGAGATTTTTATGATAAACACTTAAGTCATATTCCCATCTGGAAGTTGGAGGAGCTTGAGATTTGTGGAATTGGAATCACTCGATGCCCTTATGATTGGTATATTCCTATACAAATATCATTTGAGCCGGCGGCCATAGGAAAAGTGGAAGCCTTTGACACGCTGGTGGTGGTGTGCCCCAGGCCCCCTGGAGCCGGGCGAAATTCCATATTGGTGGGGATGAATACAGATTTAGTGCGAAGACTGCTGTTTGCTGTCCTAGACACTGAAGGGAGTGATGCCCGCAAGATCCATCCACAGCTGCAACAAGCCTATTGCAGAGTGGTAAGGGAGAAGAAAGCCCCGGGAGGAGAAGTGGGGCGGTTGTGGAGCTTTGAGAGTAAAGCCAGGACACTATGGCCGGGAGAGGTCGCTCAAATGAAGGCTACTGTGAAACTAAAGTGGGACCAACTGGGACCCTTTATAGTTCTGGAAACGGATGAGAAAGTCCGAGCAAGAGGTCTAGAGATGGTTCCTGAATTGGTTCCTACTCGGGATCTGTATCGGAGAAGGAAAAGAATGCCCATCCGACTGAAGAATGTGACTGACCAGCCCATCACATTGAGACCTCGGATGTTAGTGGGACAAGTCAGTGTGGCAAATCCTTTGCTCCCTGAAGAGGTGAAGGGCGAGAAACATGGTCAAGGCCTGGAAAAGGAGTTGCAGCACTGTGCAGAGAATTTGCCTTCCCAGTGGCAGGAAAGGGCGAAATCCCAGTTGAAGAGGTGGGAGAAGTTATTCGCTCAAAATGATTTCGATGTGGGATGTGCCAAGGGTGCTAAGCATACGATTCGCCTTCAGGAAGACAAGCCATTCCGAGAAAGGGCTCGGCGAGTACTGCTTAGCGACTTGGAAGACCTACGAGAACAACTTGCTGAATTAAAAAAGTCGGGGGTAATTCAAGAGTCCAGGAGCCCATATGCTTCCCCCATCTGGTGGTGAGAAAGAAGAATGGATCCCTTCGTATGTGTATTGATTACCGCACACTGAATCGGCGTACGATACCCGATCAATATACCACCCCTCGCATTGAAGATGCATTGCAGTGTCTTACAGGGGCCAAGTGGTTCAGTGTGTTGGATCTAAAGAGTGGGTACTACCAAATTCCCATGCATCCGGCGGATCAAGAAAAGACAGCTTTCATATGCCCGCTGGGGTTCTACAAGTTCAGCCGAATGCCTCAGGGCATGTGGGGGGCCCCCGCCACTTTCCAACGTCTTATGGAGAGGACTGTCGGAGACATGAATCTAGTGGAGGTTTTGATGTATCTGGATGACATCATCGTGTTTGGAAAGACCCTTGAAGAACACGAGGCCCGCCTAGAGAAGGTGTTCTCCCCGTTATGTGAGGAAGGGTTGAAGCTGTCGTTAGAAAAATGTCAGTTCTACCGGACCCCAGTTACGTATTTGGGACACGTAGTCTCAGCAGGAGGAGTTGCCACTGATCCGAAAAAGTTGGAAGCTGTTACCAGCTGGCCCCAGCCAAGAACCGTAACGGAGTTGAGATCCTTTTTGGGGTTCTGCTCTTATTACAGAAGGTTTATGGAAAATTTCGCCACTATTGCTTGACCCCTCAATGAGCTGTTGCAAAAGAGGACAGAAGGGGACGATGGGCCAGGGTTAAAAATGAAGAAGAGCGGTGCTAGAAGAAAAGGAGAGTCTGTACAGGATCAGTGGACTCACCCGTGTGAAGAGGCCTTCAAGAGGCTGAAGAAGAACCTGACAGAAGCTCCTGTGCTGGCTTAAGGTGATCCCAGCCTGCCTTATGAGTTGCATTTGGATGCCAGCAGAGATGGACTAGGAGGGGTGTTGTATCAGCATCAGGCTAGGAAGTTGAGGCCTATCGCTTACGTGAGCAGGAGTCTTGCCCCCTCGGAAAAGAATTATCCGGTGCATAAGCTGGATTTTCTGGCCCTCAAGTGGACGGTGGTTGAAAAATTGAAAGACTACCTATATGGGGCAGAGTTCACAGTGAAAACTGATAACAACCCTTTGACCTATGTTTTGACCACTGCCAAGCTGGATGCCACTGGACACAGATGGATAGCAGCGTTGGCTGGATTTCGGTTCAGTTTGAAATACCGACCTGGAGTGGGAAACTCGAGATGCAGACGCACTGTCTAGGAGACCACACAGACAAGAAGAAGACCCAGCAGAATGGGCCTGTGTGAGTGAGGAGGGAGTGCGAGCTCTGTGTCAGGGTTTGGAGAAGGAAGGAAGTGGAAGGGTGGCTGCCGAATACATAGGGGTTCATCCATTAGCGATCCCCAGCCGGTATTGTGGACTGACCCATGTGAGGGGAGAAGGGTTGCCGCAGCTATCAAAAGCGGACTTGAGACGGGATCAAATGGAGGACCCAGTGGGCAGATTAGTGATGCATGCATTGAAGAGTCAGAGTCCTGAATTGTTACAAAAGAATCAAGAGCCTGAGGCGAAGATACTATTTCTCCCAGGGAAACACCGGACTACCGTTCTAGTTTCTTTGCATGATGAGCACGGTCATTTAGGAGCAGATAGAACCCTCCGCCTGGTTAGAGATAGATTCTACTGGCCTAATATGCGAAAGGAGGTGGAAAACTACTGTCATTCTTGTCTTACTTGTATACAGAGAAAGACTTTGCCTCAGAGAGCGGCTGCCATGGGCCATTTACAAAGCCAAGAACCCCTGGAGTTGGTGTGCATTGACTTTCTGTGCTTGGAACCCGATATAGGTGGAAGAGGCAATGTTCTTGTGGTGACAGATCATTTCACTCGATATGCTCAAGCTTATCCCACCAAAGATCAAAAGGCCAGCATGGTAGCCAGGGTCCTTGTGGAGAAGTTTTTCATACATTATGGGCTGCCTGTAAGGATTCACTCGGATCAAGGCAGAGACTTTGAGAGCAAGTTAATACGCCAGATGTGCACTTGTTGGGCATTAAGAAGACTCGCACCACGCCTTATCACCCTCAGGGTGACCCTCAACCGGAGCGGTTCAACAGGACTCTACTGAATATGCTGGGGACTTTACCGTCTGACAAGAAACAGCATTGGGGAAATCACATTGCAGCATTAGTCCACGCATACAACTGCACGGAGAGTGATGTTACTGGGTATTCCCCATATCGTTTAATGTTTGGACGAGAAGTCAGACTTCCTGCTGATTTGATGTTTGGTACTTCCTTGGATGATGTCCCTTTGACCTCACACAGAGGGTACGTAGATCGATTGAGGAAGAATCTACAACAAGCATATGAACAGGCAGTAGAGCATGCTACTGTCCGTGAATCTCGCAACAAATGGAACTTTGATGCCAGAGTGAAAATTCATGACTTGCAACCAGGAGATCGAGTTCTACTGAAGAATCTGGGTATACCAGGAAAGCACAAGCTGGCGGACAGATGGAAGTCTCAGCCCTTCATCGTGTGTAAAAGAGTTCCTGGACTGCCAGTATATCAGATTCGACCCGAAGGAGAGTCGGGGCCAAAGAAGATGTGGCATAGAAACCATTTACTGCCATTGTCGGATGCTGTGCGAATCCCAGAAGCTGTTCAGACATCTCCTGAAAAATTGACACCGGCCAGTACTCGTTCTAAAGGGACTAAGTTGCGATAAACTGATGGGGGTGATGAGACTGGGGACGAGTGTGAGTATTCGGAGAATCTGAGTTCAAGATCTTTATCAGGAAATGGAGACTTAGGACTAGTTGATGATGTGGTGTCTTTATCTGCGGAATTATGGATGGAGGAGGAAGGAGAAGAAGCAAAAGTAAGGCCTGAAACTATTGATGCTACAAAAACAACTGGAGATTTGAAAGATTTCCTTGAGGAAGCATTGTCCTTGTTGGAGAAGCAAGAGTTACAATGGTCTTTGGAGAGTGAAATACAAGGCTCAGTGGTTGATCTCAACCCTCTGATCAGTGAAGAAGACAAAGTGGAAGATTCAAGCAAACAGGAAGAGGATTTGGGGCCGGGCCGGTTAAGGCGGAAGATACACCCGCCACAAAGACTCACTTATGACACGCTGGGGGAGAGTTCCGAAGAGCCAGTCTCTACAGCTCATTGCTCTGCCCCTGAAGCTCTGCCACCCGCTGTTAATTGGGTAGGCAATGGATCTGCTCTGA
The DNA here is from genome assembly GCF_042186555.1 of Aquarana catesbeiana. Classification (NCBI taxonomy): domain Eukaryota; kingdom Metazoa; phylum Chordata; class Amphibia; order Anura; family Ranidae; genus Aquarana; species Aquarana catesbeiana. The sequence continues at coordinate 36,273,840 of NC_133333.1, read as the reverse complement.
CCTCTGACACTATCGGGTTAGACATGAGAGTTGCCCAGGCCTTGTCAAATTTTGGGATTGAAGTTACACCTAAAGTATTTCAATTAATATGTGAGAGCTAAGGGACTTAGTGAATAGTGCTGGTTATAAGTCAGGATTTGAACATAGTTTGTTTGTGTCAGACATACCCTCATGGTATCTTTGGGGACCAAAGAATTCAAGCAGGGGGAGTATGTAGCGGTCAGGCTATATGTATGACTTAATGTTGTATTATATCTGTTGATCAGGACAGGATGTTGTTTGGTGATGTTCAGCCATTGATTCAAGTCTTTGCGGAACACTTTTCTCCCCCTTCAGTATGGCTCAGGTAGAATCATTGGTTTGGTTATTGGAGGATGAATCGGCTTATTTCTTTGAGCAGTATTCACTAGTCAGTGTGTAAACTGAATTTTCTTCAACCATTACTACAAGCATAGTCAGATATATTGCATTCAGCCTCAGTTAGCTTGCAACAACCCATTCCTGCTGCTAGACACCTGCCTCCCTAAGTATCTCTCTCTCCATCACCCACAGCAACCACAGTTGCAGTCCAATATAGCCTACTACATCCATATGTCAGTACCTTGTTTCCACTTGCTGCACCTACCCTGCCTTTAACCTCTTGAAGATTACCTCTTCTCCGCTGCCTGTGACAATCCCTCAGAAATCCTTCTTAGCAACTGCTCCCTCTTTTCACCATCCCTCAGCTCTTCTCTTCCACCTACTCACAGCCCTGCGTTTATATACAGAACCTCAGTGGCTAAACCCAAAAAGAAACTGAAGTTTTTCCCAACTCGCACAATCCTGTCACTATCCAAGTCTGCCTCCACGCCAACCAATCTGCTCCAGTCTGCCTCCACGCCAGCCAATCTGCTCCAGTCTGCCTCCACGCCAGCCAATCTGCTCCAGTCTGCCTCCATGCCAGCCGATCTGCTCCAGTCTCCCTTTACGCCAGCCAATCTGCTCCAGTCTGCTTTCACGCCAGTTTATCTGCTGCAGTCTGCCTCCTCGCCAGCCGATCTGCTTCTATCTGCCTCCACGTCAGCCGATCTGCTTCAATCTGCCTCCACGTCAGCCGATCTACTCAATCCTGCCTCTATGATTGCCAGTGGGGTTAGGCCGGCTTCCGATGGTCTGATGTGCCTCTGCCCGCTGTCCAGACTGATGTGCCTCTACCTGATGTGCCTCTGCCCGCTGCCCAGCCTGATGTGCCTCTGCCCGCTGCCCAGCCTGATGTGCCTCTGCCCACTGCCCAGCCTGATGTTCCTCTGCCTGCTGCCCAGCCTGATGTGCCTCTGCCCGCTGCCCTGCCTGCTGCCCAGCCTTATGTGCCTCTGCCCACTGCCCAGCCTTATGTGCCTCCGCCCACTGCCCAGCCTGAAGTGCCTCTGCCTGCTGCCCTGCCTGATTTGCCTCTGCCCGCTGCCCATCCTGATGTGCCTTGGCCCGCTGCCCAGCCTGATGTGCATTTACCTGATGTGCCTCTGCCTGCTGTCCAGCCTGATGTGCCTTTGCCTGCTACCCAGCCTGATGTGCCTCTGCCTGCTGCCCAGCCTTTGATGATCTTAATTATCTTCTACCTACCACACAGCCAGGTTCTACTGACTCAAACTCAGGGCAGATTTAGGACCCATTAGCAGGTGGACACTTAGCCTTTGCATAACAATCCAGTTGAGCAGCTGGCATAGGCCAGCTGCTCAGTTGGATTGTCCCCTGGGCCCTGCATGGCCCTAGTCGTGGTAAGCTCCCGGGGAATGGCAGAATACGATCTGTGCCTTGTCATGATTTGGATGCGATTGCCACAGCTCCGGGTGCACTAGGGATCCCGGGTTGGGTAACCAGTGCCTCAGAGAGACCTAGGTGGCTTTTGATGTGTGGATCAAGTCCTGGAAACCAGGCAAGCTACATGGTTATGACGAGACACTTTCGTGTCTGGGTTCCAGTATTGTCACATGACTCCAGGGCTAAGTTTGCAGATAACCTGTGGGACCCCAGCATTGGGATATCTGTTGTTTTGAGGGACTTGGAGGGTTGAATGCTGTGCATCTTAGAGAATCTGGCCAGCAGGACACCCAGCCAGTCCCTTGACCCCAGCAGTGGGTTACCCAGTCAGTCACCTGACTTGGGCGGTGGGAAACTTTGCTTATTGTTGGATCTTGGCAGTAAGGCATCTCGCTTGGAACCTGGCACTTCTTCAGCCTGTGAGGAACTTTTGCTCTGGCGTCCCCTATGATACTAATACAGTGATCAGAAAAAAGATCTGTACACTGTACTAATGACACTGTGACAGGGCAGTGAAAGGGTTAACTGGGGGTGATCAGGGATTAAAACTTTATGAGGGAATATATGGCGGGTAATCTGACCCTACCTGGGACTGCCGCTAACGCTATCTAGCATCACCAGTGACACCAATACAGTGATCAGTAAAATATCTGTACAGTGTACCTAGTGACAATGTGACAGGGAGTGAAAGGCTTAACTGGGGGGATTGATTGGTTCTGAAACTAATCCGACCACCGCAGGGACAGTGGGCGCTTGCATCCCCTACCCGTGGGCGTGAATCACGTATAGGTACGGGATTTTGTGCACAGAGGCCTCCCTGCTGCAGTATATGTACGTGGGGTGGTCCAGAAGAGGTTAAACCCAAGGGACCCTCTTATTTTGGTAATCAGTGGAAAGAATGCTCCTGACATTGGGAAGAATGTACCTTACACTGGTGGCCAGGGAGAAGAATTGCTTAAAAGATTGTTGATGTCAGTGGTTACATATCTGAGAGGCAGAAATTGCTAACTGCCCAAGGAAACACCTAGCAATCTTTGAAGGGACCCCAGGGTGCCACAGAACCCTGGTTATGAAAGGCTGCCTTAGGGACTGCCATGCACATATTACACCAGGTTTAGAAGATCAATGTCCTCCATTAAGACTCTCTTCTTCTGGAATAATTGTAGATAAATCTTAGAATCCATAGCAGATCTTAAGCATAAATAACTCTTGATTAAAATGTTTCTTGAATTCCTAACATTCCTTCAGAGAACAATATACAGTGTTGACTTTGTGCAGTTATGTCTCACTATAGGCCCTAACTGTGTCAATTCAATACTGATGTTGTCTTGGTGGACATGTTTCTGGCACTCTTATGCCCTGTACATACGGTCGGACATTGATCGGACATTCCGACAACAAAATCCATCGTTTTTTTCCAACGGATGTTGTCAAACTTGTCTTGCATACACACGGTCGCACAAAGTTGTCGGAAAATCCGATCATTCTGAACGCGGTGACGTAAAACACCTACATCGGGACTATAAACGTGGCAATAGCCAATAGCTTTCATCTCTTAATTTATTCTGAGCATGCGTGGCACTTTGTCCGTCGGATTTGTCTACACACGATCGGAATTTAAAGGATCGGATTTTGTTATCGGAAAATTTTATAGCATGCTCTCAAACTTTGTGTGTCGGAAATTCCGATGAAAAAAGTCCGATGAAGCCCACACACGGTCGGAATTTCCGACAACAAGCTCAGATCGCACATATTTTGTCACATATTTTGTCGGAAAGTCCGACCGTGTGTACAGGGCATTAGTGCAGTACTTTAGTGCAATACTTATTGCATATCTGTATATATTTTATATATAGGAGAAGGGGGATGTTTAAAAATGATCCAGCCCCTGGGTCAGATAGTCTAGGTATGCCACCGCTGCATATCTCCTAAAAAAAAGGTTGCAAGCAGGCAGGTGAGAATATTTTACTGCAAAAGGCTCTGTAGTAGATATCTTCTGCAATAAAGCACCTAATGTGATTTCTGTTTCCTGTCTCCTTACTCTGCTATTTGCATTTCCCTACTGATAGCCTATGCCAATACCAGCAGGAGATTGACAGCCTCAACTGTGCATATTTCTATGCACTATGTAGAGGGGGGTGTATCCTTTCCCTGCTTAAAGCCGTGTACACACGAGCGGACTTTACGGCAGACTTTGACGGACTTTACGACGGACTTTCTGAATGAACGGACTTGCCTACACACAATCACACCAAAGTCCAACGGATTCGTACGTGATGACGTACGACCGGACTAAAACAAGGAAGTTCATAGCCAGTAGCCAATAGCTGCCCTAGCGTGGCTTTTTGTCCATCGAACTAGCATACAGACGAGCGGACTTTTCAACCGGACTTGAGTCCGTCGGATAGATTTGAAACATGTTTCAAATCTAAGTCCGCCCAACTTTTGAGAAAACAAAGTCCGCTGGAGCCCACACACGATCGAATTGCCCGATGAAATCCCATCCTCTGGGCAAAGTCTGCCGTAAAGTCCGCTCGTGTGTATGCGGCATAAGTCTCAGATTACACCCAACTTTTTCCCCTTTGCTGAGCAGTATGTGACATCAGATCCCGCCCCCTGCCTTCTGGAGCTGAGAAATGCTGTCAAATTCTGTAATGTGAGTGGCTGTGGAGAAGAGAGGGTTTGCAGATAAACAGGTACAAATAATGTATTTTGTATTTGTTTGATCTTTGTGTGTCACCTGAGGCCAGTAACCACACTGGGTATAGGTAAGGGTTTATTACTTTAAGAAATCTGGTTTCCTTTGGCCATTTCTACATTAATTACTTTGCTGTTTACTAATGTGAGCAATTCAAATAACACTGATGCTGATTTCCTAAAGGAGTTGAGAATCTTAAATTATCCAACCATGCAAAAACCTAATTCCTCTTTATTTATTTAATCTGCATATGACTCGATATTCAAAGTAAATAAAGGTAACATTTATTGAGTGAAGACTCTCAACACCTATAGTAAATTAGCCTCATGGTCTGTTGCTGTGTGGAGGACCTGATACACCCTTCTCTGGATTCCTCCCAGACTAGCTAATTCAATATTGTTGACCGAGATAAAACAAGATAAACAATTTTTTAGCAATATTTCTCTGACAATGTCAAAGGACATAATTTTTCGAGAAAAAAAGTTTATTTGCTCTGAAATATTTGTAAAACAAAATACAAATGTGTGATGGACTGGAAGCCCTAGCTAGCATTAAATTATTTTATTGGCAATGCAAAACATTGCAGAAATACAAGAATACCCAAATACCAATTGACAGAGATGAGTAGACGAAGAGAGCAGTCCATGTAATCACCTAGGCTCGGATCACACTATAGAGTACTCTGCTTGGTCTTGTGTTATGGCCAAATCAGGTATTGAGTGAACATCGAACGATGTTATCAGTTGGGGTGATAAGCCACAGATAGCCGCTGTCGTAAGTGACGTGTTTGAAAGTAAAGGAGAGGTCCAGCTGGGTCCAGGATGTTCCAATTGGGTTTCTGGCACTGATTCCATCCCTAAAACAAAAATATTTCTCAGTTATACAACATAAAAAGTAATATTAGAAATAGGAAAATGTTAAGGAATCCTGGCCATCATAGGCATTACTAGGATAAGCTTTCCAGACTGACAAATGAAGGATGTATAAAAAACCATGCTCATTGGTTGTATCATTTAATGCCTATGTTGAGGGTTCAAAAAGCACATTTGACAAGGGAACAAAATATACCAGATTTGCTAACATTATTGGGAGCATACACAGTAGTTGCTCAATTATATGTACTTGTCTAACTGGTCCATCCTCAACATTCACAATTAATACTTCTTTACTAAATTGGCAGTTTTTTTTATCACATTGCCTTAATGCTACTGCATACTGTACATAGTTAAAAAAAATACCTTCTGTACACGTTGCCTGCAGAGTTAACACCGTACACGGAACCATCTGTGCCAACCTCTATCATCTTCAGAGCACCTTCAATAAGCTGCCATTGGGATCCCTGGCAGGCGGTTGGGCTGACACTCTGGCGGAAGTAAATATTGTCGTTGCTGTTGACTCCCCAGCAGCCCAGTGGACCACAGCTGTAATATTTCAGTGACCCCTCCAGCGGTGTCCAGTATACAGCAGATAATCCTGAAACTGTGCAACTCTGTCTCAAGCAGTAAATGTTGTCTTGTGCATTCACTCCACCCAAGAACTTATCACCACCAGCATCTATCTGCTTCAAAAGCCCTGTTGAAAAAAAACACAAAACACAACATTGAGTGTAATGACAGAAAGAACATTAAAACAATAGCATGGTGGCCAAGTGTCCTTCTTTTTGCAGAAAGGGCAACAATTATGCAAAATCTCCTGTGCCATCTCAAGGCCAATGACATGTCCCGTCAGACTGGGGAAACACAAAGTTGCCACAATGGGGCAGTCATTTTTCCTTGTAGCAAGAAGATGTCCATCCAAACTTTACAGGACTGCTTTCATTTTTGTTACACTATCTAATGTATCAAAAAGTAATTTATCAAATATAACGATTTCATATAGGAGGATCTTTGTGATTGATGGTGTCACTGGAGAACCTGATTTCACCAATAGTGGGCTGCAGCCTAATGTAGAACTATGGCCTTTTACAAAATATATGCTTCAAGACTTAAAGCTTAACTCCACTTTTGGAAATCGAGTATTCTGCGCTTAGGATCAATATCAACAAGGAACTGCAGCCCCCCAGGCAAACTGGAAACACCGAAGTGAAATCCACGTACTACAATGTATTCTAATAGGGGAATGGCGCTGTTCACAGACAGTAGAAAAATCAAAAAAACAAAAAAAAAAAAAAAACACCAAAAAAATGTGAATGAAAAAATATTAAAAATATTGGGAGAGAAAACGGACAATAAGTGTGAGGTGTGCACCAAAGTCCACAACAGACTAAGTGAGAGATTCTTGCTAAAATCCTGCAAGTTATTCCATTGCGTGTTTTACATAGGATGTGGGTGTGCAAATCACTACCATTGGTGAAAGAATTGCAAAATCATACAAAACAAAAGATAGATGAAAGTGACATAGAAAATTATATCAACATTTGAAGATCCCACTCGCGTGCCCAGTGACATAAAAAATACATGTAAATAGGCCAAATAATAATAAACATCTGTAATCCCTCTGACATAAACCGTGAAAAAAATGTATATAGGTGCAAACAGAATATGTGTATATATTAGATAGATTAATCAAAAAAATAGTAATGGTGAATATGTGCGATCAAAAAGATATATAAAATAATGTATGTGCTACAATCAAAATCGTCCAATGTAAATTGTCCAATAAATGTGAAGGAGATCCCTCTACACAGATGGTAGGTATATCCAACAGATGTGTAATCCCCAGCGAATTTTCAATAATGATGTGTCCGTGTTTGGCAGGCCCCCACTTGTGCCCTCACTCACCAGAAAGCCCAACCCCTGCAGGGGTGAAGGGCATGAATAGATCCTGTGGCCGGAATCCTGGACGCCCGGAATCCCCCTCTCAGGTTCAGCGAGCTCCTTCCCTCTAAATCCACAGTGTTCTTTCTTTCCTTTTACACTCCGTCACGTCCCACTCTAGGCAAAAATGATGTGTTCTGCTTATGCAGTCTCCTGGAATATCCATCCATATCCATCCATGGAAATTCCAGGAGACTGCATAAGCAGAACACATCGTTTTTGCCTAGCGTGGGACGTGACGGAGTGTAAAAGGAAAGAAAGAACACTGTGGATTTAGAGGGAAGGAGCTCGCTGAACCTGAGAGGGGGATTCCGGGCGTCCAGGATTCCGGCCACAGGATCTATTCATGCCCTTCACCCCTGCAGGGGTTGGGCTTTCTGGTGAGTGAGGGCACAAGTGGGGGCCTGCCAAACACGGACACATCATTATTGAAAATTCGCTGGGGATTACACATCTGTTGGATATACCTACCATCTGTGTAGAGGGATCTCCTTTACATTTATTGGACAATTTACATTGGACGATTTTGATTGTAGCACATACATTATTTTATATATCTTTTTGATCGCACATATTCACCATTACAATTTTTTTGATGAATCTATCTAATATATACACATATTCTGTTTGCACCTATATACATTTTTTTTCACGGTTTATGTCAGAGGGATTACAGATGTTTATTATTATTTGGCCTATTTACATGTATTTTTTATGTCACTGGGCACGCGAGTGGGATCTTCAAATGTTGATATAATTTTCTATGTCACTTTCATCTATCTTTTGTTTTGTATGATTTTGCAATTCTTTCACCAATGGTAGTGATTTGCACACCCACATCCTATGTAAAACACGCAATGGAATAACTTGCAGGATTTTAGCAAGAATCTCTCACTTAGTCTGTTGTGGACTTTGGTGCACACCTCACACTTATTGTCCATTTTCTTTCCCAATATTTTTAATATTTTTTCATTCACATTTTTTAATATTTTTTCATTCACATTTTTTTTGTTTTTTTTTGTTTTTTTGATTTTTCTACTGTCTGTGAACAGCGCCATTCCCCTATTAGAATACATTGTAACTCCACTTTTGTTGAGAAAAAAACATTCCCTTCTGGGTGATCTATGTACATTGCAGGTATATTAAAGTGATTCTAAAGGCAGAACGTTTTTTTTATCTTAATGCATTCTATGCATTAAAATAAAAAAAAGCTTCTGTGTGCAGCCCCCCCCCTAATACTTACCTGAGCCCATCTCTTTCCAGCGATGTGCACGAGTGCCTCGGTCGTCTCTCCCTCCTGATTGGCTGAGACACAGCAGAGGTGCCATTGGCTCCCTCTGCTGTCAATCAAAGTCAGTTAGCCAATCAGGAGAGAGGGGGGAGGCGAACCGCAGCTCCGTGTCTGAATAGACACACAGAGCTGTGGCTCGGCTCAGGTGCTCCCATAGCAAGCTACTTGTTGTGGGGGCACTCGACAGGAGGAAGGGGCCAAGAAAGCCGGAGAGGGACCCAAAAAGAGGAGGATCTGGGGTGCTCTGTGCAAAACCACTGCACAGAGCAGGTACGTATAACATGTTTATTATTTTTAAAGAAAAAAAACGGACTTTACTATCACTTTAACAAACTTTGTTTCAGATTCATTCTTTTGTTATTCTGAAGAAATCCCTGTGTGTTTCTCTGTGCTGAGTGAGTCTAATGGGAGGGGTTTCATAATTATCAACCAGCTGCTGCAGCTGTAGGGCTCTAATGAGGAAAGTGGCAGGGTCTGCTTCAATTTAAATGAGATTTCCTATTGGGAGTATCTCACCAAAAATGACATTTTTGTTGCAGGGGATGCCAAAAATCTGACTTTTATCTTAGTGTAGACTTCTGGGAACATTAGTGAGCCAATTACACAAGCAGGAAATTATGTTTCTGGGGGGCGTTCTGTACACATTCTGTGTACCAAACACTTCCAGGTAGCCATATTGCATTGCATTTTATAGAAAATAACAGCAGCTGCAGATTGAAAAGGAAAGGTAATTTTTATGAACATACAATTACAATATGACTTGTGTCACAATTGTATATGTTATATTATTATTATTATTTTTTGCTAATTATTTTCCCCATGATAGTGGAGTTACCCTTTAATTAGAAGTGTATCAGCATTTACAATTTTTTCTTCTTTGTAAAGTTCCACAAATACCCAATAATCATGGAAATGTTCCTAATGAAACTTGTGTGATGATGCGTGGTAATGATGCTGCACTGCTCCTGGATTTAGAGCAGAGTTGCCACTTACATGTTGGCTGTGCCTGCTTTCTCTACAGTGGGATGAAAAGTGTTTCTAGGTAATTAACTATCATCATTGTCACTGCTGATATACACAAGACTATAGCTTGTCATTCAGGACCTGGCCACACCTAGTCCGGCCCACTGCTTTCTGGAGTGACAGCTCTGCCTCTGCTGCTGAACCCCTCCCACTGTGAGCTGCAGTGTCTGGGAGGGGGAACGTGTGAGACACAAATGAAGAAGGATTTGGTTCAGTCAGGGAAGGTAAAGGACGATTTTTGCTTATCTTATGAGGTTTGTGCATCACATCGTAACTGGCTTTGGTACTTGTATAGACTCTAAGGCCCCTTTCACACGGAGTTCATCTGTTTTGATGGACTCTGCTTGCTCAGCAGGGATCACTCTGTTGATTGCAGGTGAGCAGGCTGAGATGGATGTGTTAGAGTCCCGCTCTTCTCTATGGGGAGATCGGATGAAAACAGGCAGCCTGTCCATTTTTATCCGATCCCATCCAACCCGCTGGACGGATGGCGAACGTATCGCCATACGTCTGTTTTCAGCGGATTTTGTCGGTTCGGTTAACCACTTGCCGACATATACATCGGCAAAATGGCATGGCAGCGCAAATGGGCGTACCTGTATGTCTCTTTGAATTTGCGACCCTGCCGCAAGCTCCATGAGTAGGATCGCGGGTCTTGCGGACTCGATGTCCGCGGGGATACCCGTGATCGTCTCACAGAGCTGAAGAACGGGGAAATGCTGATGTAAACAAGCATCTCCCTGTTCTGCCTAGTGACACTGTCACTGATCATAGCTCCCTGTGATCGGAAGCGGTGATCAGTGACGTGTCACTCGTAGCCACACCCCCTAACAGTTAGAATCACTCCCTAGAACACACTTAACCCCTTCACCGCCCCCTAGTGGTTAACCCCTTCACTGCCAGTGTCATTTACACAGTAATCAATGCATTTTTATAGCACTGATCGCTGTAAAAATGACAATGGTCCCAAAAATGTGTCAAAATTGTCTGATGTGTCTGCCATAATGTTGCAGTGATTATAAAAATCGCAGATCGCCGCCATTACTAGTAAAAAAAAAAAATATTAATAAAAATGCCATAAAACTATCCCCCATTTTGTAGACGCTATAACTTTTGCGCAAACCAATCAATAAACGCTTATTGCGGATTTTTTTTACCAAAAATATGTAGAAGAATACGTATCAGCCTAAACTGAGGGGAAAAAAATGGTTTTTTTATATTTTTTGGGGATATTTATTATAGCAAAAAGTAAAAAATAATGCGTTTTTTTCCAAACTGTCACTCTATTTTTGTTTATAGAGCAAAAAATAAAAACCATAGAGGTGATCAAATACCACCAAAAGAAAGCTCTATTTGTGGGGAAAAAAAGGACATCAATTTTGTTTGGGAACCATGTCGCACGACCGCGCAATTGTCAGTTAAAATGATGCAGTGCCAAATCGCAAAAAGTGCTCTGGTCTTTGGCCAGCTAAATGGTCCGGAGGTTAAGTAGTTAACAGGCGGGTGTCAGTGGACACGTATCCGCTGACATCCGCCTCCCCATAGAGGACAATGGGTGGCCCGATCGGGCCTGCCTGAAAAACGGACAGGCGGACCCGATTGGTCGGATCATGTGAAGGGGGCCTAATTCAGGAACCTTCAGTTGTGCTTTAAATCTACATGCACAATTCCACATTCCAGTCAGACCCAGGAGTGCACAAGAGTGAAAAACAGAAACTAAAATACAATGCATTGTCTTTTTTTAGGAAATAATAGAGACAATTGAGTACTTTCTGTGATACTTTTTTTATTTGTACTAACATACAATTTTTAAGGACAAGCTTTCAGGGTATGTCCCCTTCTTCAAGGTCCTAGCAGTACAGATTCACAAACATTTTAGGGTGGTAAAAAAAAAAAAAAGTTTTTAACATTCTGCTAAAACTTTTGTGAAACAATACTGCTGGGACCTTGAAGAAGGGGACATACCCCAAAAAGCTTGTCCTGAAAAATTGTATGTTAATGCAAATAAAAAAAGTCATGAAATCTGGATTGATCACCCTAGAGCTTATAAATCTCTTAAGGAATTGAATCACAATTCATGATTCTTAACTCAGTGAGTAACACTATTCTTCTAAAATCCTCATCTTTTATTATGTCCAATTACCTTTAATACTGTTTACTACGCATCTTTGCACCTGTTTACAGTTTGTTCTCAATGAGGTAAACATGGGATCTAGCTACTTATCACTAGATATTTGTTGTACTTGTACATCCTTGTCTGGATGACTACTTTATCCAATTTTATCAGTTTTTTTTTTTTTTTTTTGCTGTTATAACTGATTGTCATACAAATATAATGGATGTGTTCTACTATTTTGTTGTTTAAAGTGGTTGTTAACCCACCAATGTATCTTTACATAGTCCTCGTTGTTTTTTAATGTAATGGCCCCCCGTGACTGTGCTTTATAAAAATAATTCTGTATATACCTTGTTTACAGAGCACTGATCTACGTCATTGACCCGCCGCCTCCTCTCTCGGCCTGCAGTGGGTGGGGCCGGGGATTCCCCGCTGACATCAGTCAGGAGGGGAGGAGGAGAGAGGCGGCCCCGCCCGCTGCATCTGTCGGGCCAAGAGAGGAGAAAGAGACGGGTCAATGATCGCAGATCAGCGCTCTGTAAAAAAGGTATATACAGCATTATTTTTTTATAAAGCACAGTCACAGGGGGGCATTACAATAAAAAAACATAAGATTATATAAAAAAGAAACAGTCAGTTGAGCAGCAAGATGGGAAGGGGTGGCGCGGACACGGAGCTGAAAGTCAGAGGGGGGGGGGGGAGGATGGAGGGGAGGACACAGGAGACCCAGAGGAGGGCTGCGGATGACAGAGGCACGTACGATGACAGTGGTGTCAGGGCTCAGCAGCCTTGATATATATCGGGGTCAGCGTAGAGGCGGGAAGGTAGAAACTATCAAATTGGATTTGCCTTTAGTAAATAACCCCCAATGTCCCTCTGTCTCTTTTCCCTCCTCATGTGTCCCTCATTTTGGTCTGACCTATATAATTGTATATAAAATGCACTTTTAATCTTTCAAAAGTGTTTCCCAGTGCTAAACCTTTTATCCAAAATTTTCATTTCATTTCTAAATTGCTGCATTTGTAAATTTTAAAAGCCAGTATAAAGGAATAGTAGTGGTAAAAAAAAGCACTTGTGGGTTTTAAGCAGTGGCTTAACAACCACCTCCCTCCCCGGCAGCACCTCAAACCCCCCAGCCCCCCCCCACCCGCTCACTTTCTTACCCCATCAGGCATGGGCAGTGGGCATCTCCTCCATCTTCTATATTCCTCCATCTTGGCGGCGGCGCGTCCCCTACCCTCGTCCTAGGCATCCAATAGGATTGCCTGTTCTTTTCAGCCAATCTGATGATGGGTCTCACGAGCCACTTCCTGAATGGCTGGGAGGAGGAGCAGTGTTTCAATAGCGAATATTCATTCGATATTGTAACACACCTGGGTGGGCTTGTAGCGCAATGCTTTGCACCCCAAGCTCACCCTATTTTGAAGCCTATTAGAGCCGCAGGTGCTTCAAAAAAACACTCCCTGCGCCATTGGAATCCATGCGTCCAGCGTCCTGAAAGGGGCCGGATGCATGGATAGGGGTGGCGCCCATGTGCCCTTAATGGATGGGCCACCCCTGGTTTTAAGTAATCATTTCTTTCTCCAATTCTCATTTAAGGGGGTGTGGCCAGGGGTGTGTCCTATTCCTACATACTTTTGCTAATAGGTGTCCCTCATTCCCATCTCAAAAATTTGGGAGGTATGGATATGCTCATATCTTGTGTGTATTATATCAAAGATTTTTTTATTCTTACCAGATACAGACATCCATTTATTGTCCTGGATCTTATAGATGTTGTTGGCACTGTTCACACCCCAAATTCCAGCAGGTCCAACAGAAACATGGGTGAGCTTCCCAGGAATGTTCTTCCAGTTATTGTCTACCCATTGGTAAATGTCGTCATTACTGTTCACACCCAACACTTCACCAGCGCCGGCATCAATCTGTCTCAGTTTTCCTGGGATTAGTGTGCACTGAGTATCTGGATTCAAGAAAAATCATATAATACATATACTGTACATGCGTAATAGAATATATATAAATATGTAATATACAGTGCAAACAGGTGTGACAAAAATCTTTTTTTTTCCTTTTTTTTGAATATTTAAAAATATACAGTTTGCAAATGCTTACATTTAACATACTTTGTTTTAATGCCGAGGGCTTTGGCTGGCCATACATGTTAAATTTTCTTGTACAGTTTTCCTTTAGATTTACCTGAAATGATGTAGTACAAGGGTCTGCCTGACAGAATACAACTGAAAGTTGTTTAGTTTTGACCTAATTTTACATGGTTTTTGGTAAATCTAAAGGAAAATTGTTCGAGAGAATTGAACATGTATGGCCAAAAATTGAACATGTATGAACATGTATGGTCATACTATTGTGCATGTTGCAAGCAGAATTATCGGCAGTGCAGCGCTCATCAATACATATTAGCACATTGAGAAGGTGTACCGTGGTGCAGCAGCACAATGCAAAAAAGATTGGCTATTATTTTTTTTTATTACAGTACTTGATATTTATTGAATTTTCAAAAAGAGTACAGATATAAATGCATATCATATATAAAACATAGGGGGTTATTTACTAAAGGCAAATCCACTTTGCACTACAAGTGCACTTGAAAGTACACTAAAAGTACACTTGGAAGTGCAGTCGTTGTAGATCCGAGAGGGACATGCAAGGAAACTAAAAAACAGCATTTTAGCTTGCACATGATTGGATGATAAAATCAGCAGAGCTTCCCCCTCATTTCAGATCTACCTCTCAGGTTTACAGCAACTGCACTTCCAAGTGCACTTGTAGTGCAAAGTGGATTTGCCTTTCGTAAATAACCCCCCTATTGATGCAGAAGGTGAACATTTCGTATCGGTACAGTATACAAAGTTAACATTGAACTACTGTATATGGTAAAGATTTCATTAATTGAGAAGTTGCATCATTAACATGGAAGGACAGAACTGAAGTTAGCTTAAGTGTAAGGTAAGTTAAAACATCATATGGGGGTGTTCAGATTGGGTGTGGAGAAAGCATCTAGGCTAATACACAGGTGCAGGTTAGGTAAGATTGGCTATTATTCTTATCAATACCGAAATTACAGCTAGATCAGCCAACCTACACCCATTTTTTTCTCATTTATGGTGGTCACTGAGGAGTTGAATAAGGCTCCATTCACACACAGGCCAATTTGAATCAGGGGGGGGGGGATCATCGCTATTCTGTCTGCAATTAAAAATCGCGGCAAAAAGTGGGACACATTTGAGATGTTATTACTTCTTAATGGCACCCCAAGTGCGCCGCAATTTTTCTCCTGCTCCTTTTTAAACCACAAGCAGCGCACGTTGCCGCGATTGCAGCGCGATTGCAGAGCGATTGATTGTGTGACAATCGCTGCAAAATTGTGGCACGATTGCGGTGCCATTAAGAAGTAATGGCATCGCAAACCCATTCCCACGTTTTGCCGCCATTTGGAATCGCGGGCAAAATCGCGGCTAAGGTGTGAATGGAGCGTAAGGCTCGGGGCTCGGATACCACTTTAAATCCGTCCACATCTGTGTGTGTCTGTAGTGTAAAGCATGTAGATGCCGGGATAGGCAATAAAATGAATAACCGGCTAAAACTTTGGACGCTGCACAAAGAATAGTGAGACCTGAATACAAGCACAGAAAGGCAGTGTAGATATCTCACATTCTGAACGTGCAAGAGCCAAAAAAAGCCCATGGGGTTACGTATCCAGCATTTGTGAAAAACTGAAACCTCTCTTTTGGAATGACTTTAAGAGAATTGTGAACTAGAATAGCCGCATTCAATTTGCAGGCTTTTGTAATATCAGTGCAAAGAGCAGTTATGTACAGTAACCCAAGGCAACCAATCAGAAATCACTTAAATTAGTTTGCTCATTTCAAGATGCTTAATACTGAATTCTGATTGGGTATAAAAGGATAAATGCAGACACCTTTATAGTGTCTAATCTCCCTATAAGGTGGAAATAGATGGGAAAGGAGAGAAGTCTTACCTTCATAAGCAGAGATTCCAGTACACAGCAGGAGGAGGCTCACAGCAAACAACATCTTGGCAGGTGAGAATGCAGGTGGAGAGCTGGGAGAGTTTGTTCTATATATATAATGCCTGGACTCCACCTATCATGGGAAGCTGGTCTATCACTGGCTGACAGAAGGAATTTAACAAAACAAGTTTTTATGGTGTATGTGTTTTTGTTAAACTAATATATATATATATATATATATATATATATATATATATATATATATATATATATATATTATACAGTATATTTGTAGTATGACCCAATACATATGTATATATTATATACATAGCTATCAATATGACATTACATAAGTACATGAAAGAAACGTGATATATTTGTCATTATATTTATCTTATGTGTTTTTTTTTCAACTCCCTGCTTGAGAAGGCTTACAGTGAGATGAATGGGTAACCATTGTACCACAAAACTGAATCAGTCCTAAAGGAAATCATTAAAACATTTTGTACTTAGAGTGTAGTAATTCCTTCTTCTGGACCCCAATTTCTCTGTCCCTATTTCTTCCACATCCATCCCTCCTTAGGTGTGACATACAGATCTGTATAATAAATCTACTATTACTTTACAGATTGTTAAAACATTTAAATTGGACTGTGTATGGAACTTTTACTTAGTCACTTTTTATTTTTTACATGTGTGGCATTTGGGATATTATCTTGGAATTTTTTTCTTTTTTTTGCATTATTGTATTACTTTGCTGTCTCATATTTACTTTTAGGTTGGTAGTGTGAAGCGCTTCACTTTTATCTGATTAATTATTTTCAATGTGTATAGTGATAGCATGTATAGGTGGTAGCAGCTCTACGTATTTAACTATGATGTGATATTTTATCTGGCTTCTGCGATATTTAATTGGGGGGGGGATTTATTATCATTTGTTTTATGTGACACTATGGGGAAGCAGCAGCTGTAAGAACACAGCCACAGCTCCTAATTTGTAGGTGTGTGGATGCAGGTGTACGGCCCCGACTACAGACAGTGGGCATTTGGGGCCCCTCACCCACACCTGTACACCTGTCAAATTAGGACCTGTGGCTGTGTTCACACAGTCACTGCATTCTCATTCGCAGTCTGCTCCAGCCGCACAAACAAACTGTTCAGTCACACTGTATGGGCCCCTAGTTTTCATTATTTTTTTTACTTCACTTATTTATTATTTTTTACAAAACACTGTTTGGGGCTGGGGGTGGGGGGGCTTTGGGGAAATATTAGGGTTCTAAACAGACCCCTGTTGTCTTACTTGTGAGAAAGGGGCAGCCCTCAGCTGCACTGGACAGTGAATAAGGCTCCTGTTCATTCACAAACTGAAGCATGGTACCTGAAACATTCTCTATCCTGAAGATCCCCCACCCTGTGTGCCCGCAGTAGAAGCCGGCGGGAGAGAAGTGGAAGGAAGCCGGTAGCACTACAGGTGGGGGGGTGGGAAGGCGGGGGCTCGGGCAGCAGGGGGAATAAATCCTGGACAGGGAGGATGATCAGCATGGTGGGGGCAATTATAAGGACCGATCCCATTGTGTCTTTCTCTGCAGTAGCTTAAAGCTGGTGGAGGGGAGAGCAGGAGAAGCCAGAATTCATATATTTAGCAAAGAGACATCTCCATATATTCAGCAAAGAGACGGCCCAATCCAGCAAAGAGACTTCCCAATGCAGCAAAGATACGTCCCAGTTCAGCAAAGAGATGGCCCAGGCCAGCAAAGAGACATCTCAATATATTCAGCAAAGAGACATCCCCATATATTCAGCAAAGAAACAGCCCAATCCAGCAAAGAGACATCCCCACATATTCAGCAAAGAGATGGTTCTAAACAGACCCCTGTTTTACTTTTGAGAAAGGGTCAGCCTTAGCTGCAGTGGACAGTGAATAAGGCTCCTGTTCATTCACAAATTGAAGCATGGTAGTTGAACCATTCTCTATCCTGAAGATCCCCTACCCTGGGTGCCCGCAGTAGAAGCCGGCGGGCGAGAAGTGGAGAGAATCCGGTAGCACTACAGGTGAAGGGTGGGGAGGGGGGGGGCTCGGGCAACAGGGGGATTGAATCCTGGACAGGAAGGATGATGAGCATGATGGGGGTAATTATAAGGACCGATCCCATTGTGTGTCTCTCTCTGCAGTAGCTTAAAGCTAGTGGAGGGGAGAGCAGGAAAAGCCGGAATTCAAATATTTAGCAAAGAGACATCTCTGTATATTCAGCAAAGAGACGGCCCAATCCAGCAAAGAGACTTCCCAATGCAGCAAAGAGACAGCCCAGTCCAGTAAAGAGATGGCCCAGGCCAACAAAGAGACATCCCCATATATTCAGCAAGGAGACATCCCATATATTCAGCAAAGAGACATCCCCATATATTCAGCAAAGAGACAGCCCAATCCAGCAAAGAGACATCCCTACATATTCAGCAAAGAGACATCCCCATATATTCAGCAAAGAGACAGCCCAATCCAGCAAAGAGACACCCCTACATATTCAGCAAAGCGATGGCTCAATCCAGCAGAGACATCCCTATATAGCAATTATTAAAAGATGGCGCATTCAACACACACAGCCAAGTCCTGCTAGTGGGCACCTCCACTCCTTTCAGATGGAAGACCCCCTCCCTGCACACACAGCCATCCCAGTTAGAGGAATCCCCTAGAAGGAAGAGGAGTGGGCGAAGACAGAAGGGGACTTTGGGTGCCACGATCTGCAGGCTGTAACAATTAAAAAACTTTCCCCAGTCAAGTGGACTATTCCTTCACTTTCAGTTGCTGGTGTAGTAACCTCCTGTGCCAGACAAGTACATTATAGTCCCGAGCTGCCCGACAGATTAATATAGATGAGGCCGGGACTCTAATGTACTTGTCTGCACAGGTGATTACTACACCGGCACCCAAAAGTGAGTAAATAGTCCGCTTGGCTGGGGAAAGTTTTTTTTTTTTTTAAATTGCTACAGCCTGCAGATCGTGGTGCTCAGAGTCTCCTTTCTGCCTCACCCACCCTATTCCTTTCCTTCTGAATTGTCCAGGCCGAACCTGAAAAGTAGCTCCGCACAACAGCTGCCTGGGGGGCAACAGCCATGGCTATTTAACACATTATGGTAGTATTTTATTTTTAACTAGAATAAGCAGTAAAATTTGTTTTGGTAGAAGAAGGCATCATAGTTTGGTGCCAGAGGGTGGCAAAAGTACTTTCCCAGTAGGAGAGATTGCCATTATATCATTTCCTGACAACAGGGTCTGGTTTATATTTATTGTACAGATGACAGTAGGTGGTGTCCCCTTTTTTCTGAAACAAATTGGGGATCTGTTTCTGGTGCAGTACTATCAGTGTTATATTTTTTTTTAAATAATACATTTCTCGATCAAAAATTTGCAGCTGAGTAAATTTCCATCATTTATATGTATTTTAAAAATACATACCTCCACAGGTGATTACTACACTGGCACCCAAAAGTGAGTAAATAGTCCGCTTGGCTGGGGAAAGTTTTTTTTTTTTAATTGCTACAGCCTGCAGATGGTGGTGCTCAAAGTCTCCTTTCTGCCTCCACCCACCCCATTCCTTTCCTTCTGAATTGTCCAGGCCGAACCTGAAAAGTAGCTTTGCACAACAGCTGCCTGGGGGGCAACAGCCATGGCTATTCAACACATTATGGTAGTATTTTATTTTTAACTAGAATAACCAGTAAAATTTGTTTTGGTAGAAGAAGGCATCATAGTTTGGTGCCAGAGGGTGGCATAATGACTTTCCCAGTAGGAGAGATTGGCATTATATAATTTCCTGATGACAGGGTCTGGTTTATTTATTGTACAGATGACAGTAGGTGGTGTCCCCTTTTTTTTTAAACAAATTGGGGAGCTGTTTCTGGTGCAGGACTATCAGCGTTATTTTTTTTTTTAAATAATAATTTTCTCGATCAAAAATTTGCAGCTGAGTAAATTTCCATTATTTTATATGTATTTAAAAATATATATATATTGTGCAGCACTAATTAAAGAAAAGTGACATTATATAAGAAATTAGATTAGAAAATGCAGAAATTAATAAAATAAACAAATGAAACAAAGATAAATATAATGACAATGATTCCAATAAATAATCAAATAAGTGTCCAATAAATAAAGTGCAACTCTTCTTCATAAGTACTCCAAAGTGCTCCAGAAACACATCGTGCTCCCCACACCGCTGTGATCAAGCTGCTTTCCAAATATGTATGACCAAAGATTATAATGGTCACACAAGCATGGCCTCCGCCCACTAACTTCTCCAAACTTCTAGAACCAGGGGAAGGCACCAGCGACCTGCCTCTGTAAGTCATCCAGCCTGACATGCAGTAAACCCTGACCCAGATTCAGACTCACTTTACCATGAGTCAATAAATTTGTCTGCACTAATCTAGTAGCACACTAGAGGGTGCTACATTTGATTAGCACAGCCCAATATATATATTTTTGCTATTCATTTGTTATCACAAATGTGTGCCAGGTGCTTATGACTTTTGACCCTGAACGCAGTAGTAGATTTCTTTTATATGTATTTGGGCATGTAATATTTTCACATTACAGGTTATACCTCTGAAAATCTTAACGCAACCTTTCATTTTGTGCGCCAATTTCAGCCTAACCCTAAACCCAACTCTTAAATGTAACTTTACCCCTGTACTAAAGCTCATACCACAACAAGGCCCTTCGACTTAATCCTTACACCTCATGCCTAATTTTGACATATCTAATCCTAATCTCAGTCTAACTTTAACATATTACCTAATTCTCACCTGAAACTAAACCAAACTTCCCACACCTAAAATTTAATAACAATGAAGCTACTAAATTAACATCTATTTTTATCTTAACCCCTATACCAAACCCCAAACCACAACAGAACCCCTAAACATCAACCTAACCTCTACACCTCAAAATAACCTAAGGATAAACCCTAACCCTACTCCTTTAACCAACATCATACCCCCTGTACACTCATACTACTTAACAATGTCTACACCTCAGACTAACTTTGCTTTGTTAACCTTTAACCTATACAAAACCTCTTACACTAAGCCTTAACCACTAAACATAACCTTTATCCCAAACCCTCAACCTAATATCCCTAATCCTAACTCTTATGCCCTGTACACACGGTCGGATTTTCCAACGGAAAATGTGTGATAGGACCTTGTTGTCGGAAATTCCGACCGTGTGTGGGCTCCATCACACATTTTCCATCAGAATTTCTGACACACAAAGTTTGAGAGCTTGCTATAAAATTTTCCAACAACAAAATCCGTTGTCGGGAAAATCCGATCGTGTGTACAGAAATCCGATGCACAAAGTGCCACGCATGTTTAGAATAAATTAAGAGACAAAAGCTATAGGCTACTGCCCCGTTTATAGTCCCGACGTACGTGTTTTACGTCACCGCGTTCAGAACGATCGGATTTTCCGACAACTTTGTGTGACCGGGTGTGTGCAAGACAAGTTTGAGCCAACATCTGTCGGAAAAAATCCATGGATTTTGTTGTCGGAATGTCCGATCAATGTCCGACCGTGTGTACAGGGCATTAGCCTACACAAACTCCAAACAACTAAGCTTTACCCTAACTTCTGAACTGAATTCCCAAACCACAAACATAACCCCTATGCCTCAATCTAACCTTAACGTAATCCCTATTCCTTTCTCTTCACCAAAACCAAACCTCTGCGTTTAACCCTTAACCATAACAAATCCACCAACCCTTAGACCCCTTTCACACTGGGGCGGTTTGCAGGCGGTATTGCGCTAAAAATACCGCCTGCAAACCGCCCCTAAACAGCCTCCGCTGTTTGTTCAGTGTGAAAGCCCGAGGGCTTTCACACTGAAGCGGTGCGCAGGCAGGGCGGTGAAAAAAGTCCTGCAAACCGCTGTTTTGGAGCGGTGAAGGAGCGGTGTATTCACCGCTCCTTCACCGCTCCTGCCCATTGAAATCAATGGGACAGCGCGGCTATACCGCGGCAATACCACGGCTATAGCCGCGCTGTACGAGGGATTTTAACCCTTTTTCGGCCGCCAGCGGTCGTTAAAACCGCACCGCTAGCGGCCGAATACCACTGCAAGAACGACGGTACAGCAGCGCTAAAAATAGCGCTGTTGTACCGCCGACGCCCCCACCGCCCCAGTGTGAAAGGGGCCTTACACTCAACTTCCGCCTACCCTTACACCTAACTTTGAACCTCAACCTAACACCTCATTTAAATTCTTAAAATTAAAATCACAGAAATGAATATGAAGCCAAATAGACTAATAATCTTAATTTTCATAATTTTACTCCCACCTTCCTGATACAACAGTTGTGCCAGGAGTCTAAATACGACTATGCAGTTCAATAGGGACCAGACTAAGACCCACTGCACTTAGTATAAATAGTCTTCCTTTAAACTCATAGCATACCTGCTTACTTGAATATTATATGTACTGTTGATATCTCAATGATTGAAACTTTTGTGTTCTTGTGTTTAAATAAAAATCTGTTATTTAATCTCCAAGTCTTAGTCCTTCTCATGGAAGGAATTTAATTATTCAAACATTCATTTTTCTTGTCTGTATTGTGTTTTTACAATATTACAGCTTATTATCACCCCATACTCATAGAAATGAACTACAATATTTCATAACCTGTTCATCCACTTAAGTTTATTATGGTCACTTGTTTAACTTGGACATTTACAAATAACTCCAGTTTAGGACAGGGTAGGCCTGCTCAACCTGCTTCTCATAACTCCTGTTCTGTAAGATCAACAGAAGAAGGATGGGTATGAAGAATGCAGGGTGTAAAGGTGGTTAGGGGGGTTGTTTGATGTTTCTATTCCAGAAGAGACAGATGCACAGAATATTGCTTTATGATCATACTGTTACTAGTCACACATCTCTTTTGCATCTGTGAATAGATTTATGGCCTCAATAGCTTTTGGTCATTCTGGTCAGAATTTTAATAGTAACCTTTGTGCCTATTCTTCCAGAAGCTGAAAAATCACAGCATATCTTCTCGGCATCTTCATGTATCGGCTGCCTTTACGTAACCTAGCTTCCCCTTTTCCCCTGTCTGGAGAAGCCTCATTGATATTGGATCATTAGTATTGTGCTCGATTAGCTGTGTTCCTTACTTCAATTTCCACGAGGCAGCCTTCTGTTTATGACTTTGTACTGACTGGAATCCCCTATGTCTATTTCTAAGGCACTTTGTCAGGCTAAATTTATAATGCCTCTTGAATTAATGTCCACATGTTTACCTTGTTCATTTACTATGCCCTCCATTGGCTACTCTGATCTGTATAATGTGCGTGTTGTTAAAAGACATTTTTGAACAAGAAAAACACACATACAAATACAAAACCTCCATATGATACACAATTCTATACCCACTGTTGATCCAGAGGAAGGCACTTTGCTCCAGTTGGGTAAAAAATTCCCCAGGAAGCAATTGGTTATTCCCTGGATCAACTTGTCAAACACTTCTGAAAATCAATCCACCAAGGATCGCTTTATAGAGGGTCTGCAGCACATCTAAATGTAGACTAACTGTTAACAGTCTTATTTATTTACAAAGTGATTTTGAATGTATGATAACCTGTGTGATACCATTGGTCAGGTGACTTTTACATTGATTGTATCATAAAATTAGTTAAAATAACACTGACTTTGTATTTATAGCAAACTCAATTTAGCGTGTTATGAACCTTGAGATCTAAGAGATTTAATGTAGAACTATAGGCAACATTTTTTTTTAAATTTTGGATATAGTAAGGGAGGGTTATAAGCCCTGTCCATTTATTTTTTTACCATCCGTGTCCCATTGGGATTTCCCTTCACTTCCTGTCCCATAACCAAATTAAGGGAATCCCTTGGCTACCCTTCGATCTCCAGAAGTAGTGTCCCCATTGAAAGATTTCTCCTCTATTACTTTTCTGAGGACAGCCCAAAATATGGGATTTTCTTTTACTTTCGGTGATAATGGTAAACAAGACAAATAGAGAGGCTGAATCTCTCTAATGGGGGCACAGGCAGCAAAGGAAACCTGACAGCTTTTCTTATCCATTTCTCCTCTATCCAAAACTTAAAAGAAAACATTTTGCCTTTAGATGTACTTTAAGATACATAAGGTGTGCTATTAAGGAGAAAAACAGCTTTGTGAATTGAGACCTCTGTGGAAAAAAGGGGCTTTTAATAGGTAATTGCTAGAAAAAATAAGGACGACAAACGCCATAGATTTTGTTTGAGAATTATAGTTGTCATGATATAAAATTAGGATTAATAAAGATAAAGTCTATTTTACTGAACTGAGCCCAGTGTCTTATAAAATTATTTAGCCTATGTGGTTGATTTTCGAAATGCAATTAGGCTGTGCACTTTTGCTGCAATATACACCTTTAATTGAGAGAGTTCCCCTGCAGCACTTTTTTTTTCTGCCACTAGATATCCCCAGTCTGATGGCCAGGATCATTCAACCCACTTCTTCTGAGCCCACCCGCCTCTGTGGTTTTTATTTTTTGGGCTATAAACAAAAAAGACCAACTATTTTGAAAAAAAAACTATATTTTTTACTTTTTGCTACAAAGCATATCCCAAAAAAAATTAAAAAATCTAATTTCTTCATCAATTTTTATTTTTATTTTTTTACTAGTAATGGTGGCGATCAGCGACTTATAGCAGGACTGCTATATTTCGGCAGACAAATCGGACACTGACTGATACTTTTGAAACTTTTTGGGGACCAGTGACACTAACTAGCTGGTGTTTTACTACTGTGGGGGAGGTGCTTGTACTGGGGGAAGACATGGATCGATGCCCCTGCTTTGCAGAGACACAGGATTCATGATTTCTGAACTGACAGAACAGCGATCTGCCTTGTTTACATAGGCAGATCGCCGTTCTCCCTCTGTAACGAAGCATTGGCGGGTGCCGGCGGAAATCGATTGCTCTGTACCTGCTGATCAGCTCCCGCTGTGTAGAATCAGGGTCACCAGATGACCTTATCGGGCGACTCCACACTTTAGTTGTTTAAGAAATGTCAGACAGCGGAGCATGCAGTTGACGGGAGCCTTTGACGGGACCAGAGGCTTTATTTTGCTTTTTTTGGGTCAGTCGGTGCAGCAGGGGTCGTGATTTACACTGGGGGGCATTGTTTTTTTGTTGTTTATTTTTTAATAAAGGACTTATCAAAAACTCATGTAGTGCCTTTATTCACTTTTTACACTTTTTTGGTGAATGGGTAGGGGTAGTATGTACCCCATACTCATTCAGATAAGGGGAACCTGGGATCTGGGAGCCCCTTTTTTAAAAGGGGGCTTCCAGATTCCGATAAGCCCCCCGCCCGCAAACCCCCACAATCAACACCCAGGGTTGTGAGGAAGAGGCCCTTATCCCCATCAACATGGGAACAAGGTGCTTTGGGGTGGGTGGGCCTCAAAGCACCTCCCCTTGTTGAGGGCATGTGGCCTGGTATGGTTCACGAGGGGGTAGGTGCTCACTCATCACCTCCCTTTGCTGACCTGCTGGGCTGTATGCTCAGATAAGGGTCTGGCATGGATTTTTTGGGGGGGGGCCACTTCGTTTTTTCTTTTAATTCCAATTTTTCATTTTTTACATTTGGCGTGGCGTTCTCCTTAAAATCCATGCCCGAAAGGCCTGGTATGGATTTTTGGGGACCTAGCGCTGTTTTTTTCTGAATTTTCTGTTGCCAGCATTCTTTTGTTTACATTTCAGCTCTCAGTGGGGAAGCCCTCTGATAGCTGGTGAGTCATCGGTTGTTAAGGACTTGGCGGCCAGCTTCCTGGCCTGCTCCTTATCAACCAGCTATTCTTCACACAGAATTCCAATTGGTCGATCATTTTTAGACTGATCCAAATTACAATCGTTCCAAAAATTTGGAGTTCTTTAGAAAATGAATATATGAAACAAAATTGAATGAATTTCATGCGGTGATCTTGCTCATCCAATCTGGAAAAAATATTACCAACAAGTGTATTGACTGTATCTTCTGAATTCATGGCTTTCGCCTACTGTCAGAAACCATGAAATCAGACTGAGACAGAAGTACAGTTAAATCACACTTGTTTAATAATAAAAGTAAATAGAACAAACATAGTCAAAACATAGAGTTAAAAACCAGAGTTCAGGGACCAGAACGTATAGTCAGACAAGCCAAACGTCAGGGAGCCGGAGATGAGCGTAGTAAAACAGCAAGCAGGATCTGGAGCCAGAAGGGAAGTCAGCCAAGTAAGTCTTTTAACAGGAATGAAGGAGCGTGTCTCTCTGATGTTGACTAAGGCAAAGGCAGGGATCCTCTGGGCTGGACGGCTTAAGTAGGCAGGACTGATGAGCAGGATATCATCAACAGCTGAGTAACTGTGGAGAGATAGGAGCTGGCAATTAGCCGACAGCTGAGCAGCCAGCTCAGAGAAGGAAGGGCTGAACCCAGCCCTGACATGTCATTACTCCAGTCAATTTCTGAGTAGTTAAAATGCCCCATTATTATCACTGTCCCAGCCCTTACAGCCCTTTCTATCTGTGCAAGGAGCTGAGTTTCCACCTCCTCATTAACACTTGGTCCTCTTTCACACTCCGTTTAAGATCACTTCTCACTTTTTACCCTGTCTCTCTGAAAGAGAACATAGCAAGGGAAATTATTAGCCCAGTCCTGTGAAGAACAAAGCCAATATTCAGCAATACCAATTAAATCATAGTTCTCTTTGTGCACCAAAGTTTCCAACCCTCTTATTTTGCTTGGCTTCTGGCATTGGAGAACAAACACTTTAATTCACTGTCACATTTTGCACACGTATTTTGCATATTTTTTTGTTTTGTAACATGGGAACCTTCTTATCACCTGTCATAGCTTGACCTGTCTGTACCATTATAATTGAATTCCCCCTCCCCCTCAATCCCAGCTTAAATACTCTTCCAGCCTTCCCATAAACCTCTCCCCCAGCACAGCAGACCCCCTTCCACGTAGGTGCAAACCATCTTTAGTTGTACCCTAATGAAAAGTCAGCCCAGTGCTCTGGAAGCCCAAATCCTTCCTACATACACCAGGTCTTTAGCCATTTATTCCGCTCTCTAATCTCCCCATCTTTCCTGTGTTGCGCATGGCACAGGCAATATTTTAGAGAATATCTCCAAAATAGTGCCTGGTGGCAATACAGCCAACATGCCTGCCTGGTGGCAAGTGCAATAATGAGCCTTATGCTGCATCTTGTTATACTATGTTTGTACCTTTAAACTTTTCAATAAAAATACTTGAAAAAAAAAAAAATCTGTGCTTTCATCTCTAAGTCTTAAGTCCTCCTCATGGAAGGAATTTGTTTATTCAAACATTCATTTTTCATGTCTGTATTGTGTTAGTACAGTAATAAGGCCTCTCCTCCTATTACCACAGAATTGATCAACAATGTTCATTTTTCATGTCTGTAGGCTTTGTGTCTCACGTATACACACGTTTCCCATGGCAAAAAAAACTTTCACTGACAGTTTTACTCTCAACTCTTTTTACAATTATTCCACGACATATGTTGTGTACTGCCTATCATGTCCATGTGGTATGCTCTATGTTGGCAGAACCATTGGGGCCTTGCGAACTAGGTTTGGTGAACATCGACAATCTGTCTAGGAAGGCAGTCCACAATATAGTGTCTCACACCACTTTGCTACCCACCATCATAAAGCCCTTACTGATCTTTAGGTATGGATCATCAAATGTATACCAGAAAAATATACACCAGCTGAGAGGTTCCAACGCCTGTGTAAACAGGAAACCTTCTTGATCTACAGTGGGGACGGAAAGTATTCAGACCCCCTTAAATTTTTCACTCTTTGTTATATTGCAGCCATTTGCTAAAATCATTTAAGTTCATTTTTTTCCTTTTTAATGTACACACAGCACCCCATATTGATAGAAAAACACAGAATTGTTGACATTTTTGCAGATTTATTAAAAAAGAAACACTGAAATATCACATGGTCCTTAGTATTCAGACCTTTTGCTGTGACACTCATTTATTTAACTCAGGTGCTGTCCATTTCTTCTGATCATCCTTGAGATGGTTCTACACCTTCATTTGAGTCCAGCTGTGTTTGATTATACTGATTGGACTTGCTTAGGAAAGCTACCCACCTGTCTATATAAGACCTTACAGCTCACAGTGCATGTCAGAGCAAATGAGAATCATGAGGTCAAATGAACTGCCTGAAGAGCTCAGAGACAGAATTGTGGCAAGGCACAGATCTGGCCAAGGTTACAAAAAAAATTTCTGCTGAACTTAAGGTTCCTAAGAGCACAGTGGCCTCCATAACCCTTAAATGGAAGACGTTTGGGATGACCAGTACCCTTCCTAGAGCTGGCCGTCCAACCAAACTGAGCTATCGGGGGAGAAGAGCCTTGGTGAGAGAGGTAAAGAAGAACCCAAAGATCACTGTGGCTGAGCTCCAGAGATGCAGTTGGGAGATGGGAGAAAGTTGTAGAAAGTCAACCATCACTGCAGCCCTCCACCACTCGGGGCTTTATGGCAGAGTGGCCAGACGGCAGCCTCTCCTCAGTGCAAGACACATGAAAGCTCGCATGGAGTTTGCTAAAAAACACCTGAAGGACTCCAAGATGGTGAGAAATAAGATTCTTTGGTCTGATGAGACCAAGATAGAACTTAATGGCCTTAATTCTAAGCGGTATATGTGGAGAAAACCAGGCACTGCTCATCACCTGTCCAATACAGTCCCAACAGTGAAGCATGGTGGTGGCAGCATCATGCTGTGGGGGTGTTTTTAGCTGCAGGAAAAGGACGACTGGTTGCAATCGAGGGAAAGATGAATGCGTCCAAGTACAGGAATATCCTGGAGGAAAACCTTCTCCAGAGTGCTCAGGACCTCAGACTGGGCCGAAGGTTTACTTTCCAACAAGACAATGACCCTAAGCACACAGCTAAAATAACAAAGGAGTGGCTTCACAACAACTCTGTGACTGTTCTTGAATGGCCCAGCCAGAGCCCTAACTTAAATCCAATTGAGCATCTCTGGAGAGAACTAAAAATGGCTGTCCACCAACGTTTACCATCCAACCTGACAGAACTGGAGAGGATCTGCAAGGAGGAATGGCAGAGGATCCCCAAATCCCGGTGTGAAAAACTTGTTGCATCTTTCCCAAAAAGACTCATGGTTGTATTAGATCAAAATGCTTCTACTAAATACTGAGCAAAGGGTTTGAATACTTAGGACCATGTGATATTTCAGTTTTTCTTTTTTAATAATCTGCAAAAATGGCTGCAATATAACAAAGAGTGAAAAATTTAAGGGGGTCTGAATACTTTCCGTCCCCACTGTATACCCTCAATACCCTGATGCCTCATGGCCTCAACGAGGAAATTGAGGTAAATACAGTTATTTAATTATTGTGTCTATTATATATACAGCTACAGTAACACAATACATTCAATATGTTTTTTGCATTATTTTCAGGTTCTGGGGTCCTCCACCCTCCTTCCCCTTTTTTCCCCTCTCTTTTCTCTTTTCCCCCTTTTCCTTTCCGGTCCGGGCGAGTCTATATAAGATTGACGGCTCCATTAACAAACTAGATCAGATGAAAAAGCGGAAGCTTTGAAACGCGTCATCTGACACGCTCCAACGTCACTTCCGGTTCCGGACCTTTTCGATTGTGTTCCACGCAGGTGCGCACGCTGACGCTGCCTAGCAGGAACCAGGCCGGTTCTTTCCATCTCCCTGCTGACACACTGCTGCAGCCCACTGGGACACCTTCCTGGATTAAGCTCCGGACGCCACAGTGACCATGAACATCCTATAGGTATATATGCTTGTTTCTCACAAATGTCATGTATGTGAGTAGCCATTTGGCTGTGAATTTAATAAATTTAGTTTTCATACATACTGCACCTAGTCTGGCGCACCTTGTTTCTTCTTATCATGTTTTTCAGAGACTGCTTCACTCTCAAGGGAGCTGCCACTAGTGCTGTTTTTAATTCATGGACTCTTTTTAAACCGGGACTCTGCTTGTATATATTTTTTATATTGATGTATTTTTATATTGATGGATTCTTTTTAACCCTTTACAATACTTTACCTACAAATCTTGCTCTATACCCATAGCATTGATATTACGTGAGTGTGCTGTTTACAGTATGCTTCTTTCTCACTAATGTTGTGCATGCTCCAATCCTTGCGCCATTTTCTCTCTTACATTTCTATTGTACTAATGAGACTGGCAGGGAAGGGGTTAACATCAGGAGCGATCAAGGGGTTAAATGTGTTCCCTGCAGGTGTGTTCTAGCTGTATGAGGGATGGGCTGATTGGGGAAACATACAGATCTGTCTTCCTGCATAGCAGAAAGACAGGATCTGTGTGATCTCCCCTGTCAGAACGGAGATTTGCCTTGTTTACACAGGCAGATCCCAGTTCTGTCACTGCGGGGAACGATTGGGGGGTGGCCGGCGGACATCGAGTCTGCCCCACCTGCTGATTGGCTCCCCCGCTGGTTAGTGGGTGTGCGCACATGTACCCACAAACTAGAGTTCCCAAGCCGGCTGACGACGGCTGGTCGGCAAGTAGTTAATAGATTAATATTCCTCTGTACCAGCTCTATTGCCCTGTACACACGGTCAGACATTGATCGGACATTCCGACAACAAAATCCTAGGATTTTTTCCGACGGATGTTGGCTCAAACTTGTCTTGCATACACACGGTCACACAAAGTTGTCGGAAAATCCGATCATTCTGAACGCGGTGACGTAAAACACGTACATTGGGACTATAAACGGGGCAGTAGCCAAAAGCTTTCATCTCTTTATTTATTCTGAGCATGCGTGGCACTTTGTGCGTCGGATTTGTGTACACACGATCAGAAATTCCGACAACGGATTTTGTTGTTGGAAAATTTTATAGCAAGCTCTCAAACTTTGTGTGTCGGAAAATCCGATGGAAAATATGTGATGTAGCCTACACACGGTCGGAATTTCCGACAACAAGGTCCTATCACACATTTTCCATCGGAAAATCCGACCGTGTGTACGGGGCATTAGTGTTCTATAAAAGAGCATTGAGGCCAGGGACAAAACATGGAATAATGCTGGTCATACACCAGTAGACTTTCGTGAAAAAGTATATAGGGAATTTCAAAAAAATTTTTTATCCGAACATTCTTTCATGCCATCATTGAGTCAACCAACTTTGTTTGAAAGCCCTTAAATTGTGTCCAGACCTGCTATTTGAACCCCAGATGTATTAATTAGGTTTCTTTACAATATTTTTGATTTTTCCAGAATGAAAACCACATTCTCAGTTAGAGTTTTGTTTTTCAAGAAAATCTTTCGATCCTGCTCTTTCAAATTTACTTATTACAATGGTCAAAATGACGATCTATTTGTTTGAGCCAACAAGTTTGAGCCAACATCCGTCGGAAATAAATCCAGGATTTTGTTGTCGGAATGTCCGATCGTGTGTACGCGGCATAACTCAACCTACACAAACTCCATTATCCTAAGCTTTAACCACAACATAAATACTTGATCTAATCCCTAAACCAATGCCCCAAACCGCAACCTAACCTTAAAGTGTTTGTTACCCCAGCATTTCATGCTATATTTTTTATATAATTAGATAATCAAAGTAAATTTTCACACACATTATTGTGTGGACATTGTCTCTATTAGTAGATCAGCCTCATTATATCTGAGTTCTGAGATAATTAAGATGATATAAAGAAGATGAGAATCTTCACTGAACATCAGGCTGATATACTAAAGGAGTTGAGAATGTTCACACAAAACTGCACTTTGGATTTTGCCAGTTTGGTCTCCCTATTTGGCTCTCATGATGTTCTGATAACTTCCTGGCTGAGGTGGGGCTGCATTGGTCTGGGCTGTTGTTCAGGGTTGAGAGAAAAGCCCATGGTGAATGTGCCCCTGAGGTGGCAGTTCTGGGGTGCCATAATCTCACAAATGTTAAGGGGGCACTTTGAGTGTTGGCACCAAGGTCACTTCACCATACACACTTTTTTCACACCTGCCTCTAGGGCCAAGCCTTTTGGCTAGGACCAGGGGAAATTTTTGTTCCTGGCCGGAGGGTCAGCCATTGTATTAGACAATGGTCACTTTTCACTCTCCCACCTTTCTTCTCCCCACTTTATTTTTATTTATCCCCGTGTTTGTCACTTTTTTGTATTTTTTTGTTTGATGTGTATACACGTTTGTCACTGTGTGATGAGTAGGGTGTGGGTCCTCGGGCCTACTCTGAAAGTCTTGGGAGGGGGTAGATAATAGGCCTTTTGGCTTGGTTCATCCTCTCTCATGGGGTCTCCCTTTGGGGGAGCCCCACCTAGTACTTGGGTGGGTCTGTTTCGGCAGACCTTCCAGAGAACGGGGGTTCTTCTGGTTTCGGCTAGAAGGACCCAAGTGAAGTACCTCAGTCCCTGTCTGGAGCCTAACGCCCCGGGGGATCAGGGTAAAGTCCTTCCCTAGTGGAGGATCAGTGTAAACACCCGTTGCACATTTTTGTGTTTCACTCTCTATGTGTGTGCACTTTTTTTTTGGCACCGGGTGGAAGTTTTTGGGTGTGTTTTGCACGCCACTGGCTTTTCAAAAAAAAATTGAGCCTTATGCTGCATCTTGTTATACTATGTTTGTACCTTTTCAATAAAAATATTTGAAAAAAAAACAAAAATCTGTGATTTCATCTCTAAGTCTTAAGTCCTCCTCATGGAAGGAATTTGTTTAGTCAAACATTCATTTTTCATGTCTGTATTGTGTTAGTACAGTATTAAAGCCTCTCCTCCTATTACCACAGAATTGATTAACAATGTTCATTTTTCATGTCTGTAGGCTTTGTGTCTCACTTGTACACACGTTTCCCATGGCAAAAAAACTTTCATTGACAGTGGTAGAACTTTTACTCTCAACTCTTTTTACAATTGTTCCACAACATATGTTGTGTACTGCCTATCATGTCCATGTGGTATGCTCTATGTTGGCAGAACCATTAGGACCTTGTGAACTAGGTTCGGTGAACATCGACGATCTGTCTAGGAAGGCAGTCCACAATACAGTGTCTCACGCCACTTTGCTGCCCACCATCATAAAGCCATTACTGATCTTCAGGTATGGATCATCGAATGTATACCAGACAAATATACATGAGCTGAGAGGTTCCAACGCCTGTGTAAACAGGAAACCTTCTTGATCTACAGTGGGGATGGAAAGTATTCAGACCCCTTACATTTTTCACTCTTTGTTATATTGCAGCCATTTGCTAAAATCATTTAAGTTCATTTTTTTCCCTCATTAATGTACACACAGCACCCCATTTTGACAGAAAAACACAGAATTCTTGACATTTTTGCAGATTTATTAAAAAAAAAAAAAAAAAAAAAAAAAACTGATATATCACATGGTCCTAAGTATTCAGACCTTTTGTAGTGACACTCATATATTTAACTCAAGTGCTGTCCATTTCTTATGATCATCCTTGAGATGGTTCTACACCTTCATTTGAGTCCAGCTGTGTTTGATTATACTGATTGGACTTGATTAGGAAAGCCACATACCTGTCTATATAAGACCTTACAGCTCACAGTGCATGTCAGAGCAAATGGGAATCATGAGGTCAAAGGAACTGCCTGAAGAGCTCAGAGACAGAATTGTGGCAAGGCACAGATCTGGCCAAAGTTACAAAAAAAGTCTGCTGCACTTAAGGTTCCTAAGAGCACAGTGGCCTCCATAATCCTTAAATGGAAGACGTTTGGGACGACCAGAACCCTTCCTAGAGCTGGCCGTCCAACCAAACTGAGCTTTTGGGGGAGAAGAGCCTTGGTGAGAGAGGTAAAGAAGAACCCAAAGATTACTGTAGCTGAGCTCCAGAGATAGTCGGGAGATGGGAGAAAATTGTAGAAAGTCAACCATAACTGCAGCCCTCCACCAGTTGGGGCTTTATGGCAGAGTGGCCCGACGGAAGCCTTTCTTCGGTGCAAGACACATGAAAGCCCGCATGGAGTTTGCTAAAAAACACCTGAAGGACTCCAAGATGGTGAGAAATAAGAATCCTTGGTCTGATGAGCTTTTTGGCCTTAATTCTAAGCGGTATGTGTGAAGAAAACCAGG
Organism: Aquarana catesbeiana; assembly: GCF_042186555.1. Lineage (NCBI taxonomy): Eukaryota > Metazoa > Chordata > Amphibia > Anura > Ranidae > Aquarana > Aquarana catesbeiana. The sequence continues at coordinate 36,239,948 of NC_133333.1, read as the reverse complement.
CACTGCTCATCACCTGTCCAATACAGTCCCAACAGTGAAGCATGGTGGTGGCAGCATCATGCTGTGGGGGTGTTTTTCAGCTGCACGGACAGGACGACTGGTTGCAATCGAGGGAAAGATTAATGCAGCCAAGTACAGGGATATCCTGGACGAAAACCTTCTCCAAAGTGCTCAGGACCTCAGACTGGGCCAAAGGTTTACCTTCCAACAAGACAATGACCCTAAGCACACAGCTAAAATAACGAAGGAGTGGCTTCACAACAACTCCGTGACTGTTCTTGAATGGCCCAGCCAGAGCCCTGACTTAAACCCAATTGAGCATCTCTGGAGAGACCTAAAAATGGCCGTCCACCAACATTTACCATCCAACCTGACAGAACTGGAGAGGATCTGCAAGGAGGAATGGCAGAGGATCCCCAAATCCAGGTGTGAAAAACTTGTTGCATCTTTCCCAAAAAGACTCATGGCTGTATTAGATCAAAAGGAGCTTCTACTAAATACTGAGCAAAGGGTCTGAATACTTAGGACCATGTGATATTTCAGTTTTTCTTTTTTAATAAATCTTCAAAAATGTCAACAATTCTGTGTTTTTCTGTCAATATGGGGTGCTGTGTGTACATTAATGAGGAAAAAAATGAACTTAAATGATTTTAGCAAATGGCTGCAATATAACAAAGAGTGAAAAATTTAAGGGGGTCTGAATACTTTCCGTCCACACTGTATACCCTCAATACCCTGATGCCTCATGGCCTCAACAAGGAAATTGAGGTAAATACAGTTATTTAATTATTGTGTCTATTATATATACAGCTACAGTAACACAATGCATTCAATATGTTTTTTGCATTATTTTCATGTTCTGGGGTCCTCCACCCTCCTTCCCCTTTTTTCCCCTCTCTTTTCTCTTTTTCCCCTTTTCCTTTCCGGTCCGGGCGAGTCTATATAAGATTGAGGGCTCCATTAACAAACTAGATCAGATGAAAAAGCGGAAGCTTTGAAACGCGTCATCTGACACTCTCCGACGTCATTTCCGGTTCCAGACCCTTCCGATTGCGTTCCACGCTGGTGCGCACGCTGCACGCTGCCTAGCAGGAACCAGGCCGGTTCTTTCCATCTCCCTGCTGACACACTGCTGCAGCCCACTGGGACACCTTCCTGGATTAAGCTCCGCACTCCACAGTGACCATGGACATCCTATAGGTATATATGCTTGTTTCTCACAGCTGTCATGTATGTGAGTAGCCATTTGGCTGTGAATTTAATAAATTTAGTTTTCATACATACTGCACCTAGTCTGGCGCACCTTGTTTCTTCTTATCTTGTTTTTCAGAGACTGCTTCACTCTCAAGGGAGCTGCCACTAGTGCTGTTTTTTAATTCATGGACTCTTTTTAAACCGGGACTCTGCTTATATATATTTTTTTATATTGATGTATTTTTATATTGATGGATTCTTTTTAACCCTTTACAATACTTTACCTACAAATCTTGCTCTATACCCATAGCATTGATATTACGTGAGTGTGCTGTTTACAGTATGCTTCTTTCTCACTAATGTTGTGCATGCTCCAATCCTTGCGCCATTTTCTCTCTTACATTTCTATTGTACTAATGAGACTGGCAGGGAAAGGGTTAACATCAGGAGCGATCAAGGGGTTAAATGTGTTCCCTGCAGGTGTGTTCTAGCTGTATGGGGGATGGGCTAATTGGGGAAACATGATCTGTCTTCCTGCATAGCAGAAAGACAGGATCTTTGTGATCTCCCCTGTCAGAACGGAGATTTGCCTTGTTTACACAGGCAGATCCCGGTTCTGTCACTGCGGGGAACGATTGGGGGGTGGCCGGCGGACATTGAGTCTGCCCCACCTGCTGATTGGCTCCTCCGTTGGTTAGTGGGTGTGCGCACATGTAACCACAAACTAGAAAAATGGTGAATGGTAATGGTGTTCGCGCTGTGAGGGGGAGGGGAGGAAGAGTAGATCAAAAAATATATACATTGGTGAACTGAAAACACATACACAGTGGTATTAAATGATACATATGATGAAAAAATGAAACAGTGATGAGTGCAGTACAATTAAATAAACCCAGTCACAGTGAATAAAATAGTGGCAGTCCAAATGCTAGTGAATGGGTGTATCATGTATCCATCAACATGAGCTAGAAGTCCCCCCAAAAAAAACAAAAAATTATATATAGAAAAAGAAAGAACACTTCCACCACCAGAGGAACATGTATAAAATGCAATCTTCAGTGTTATCACCTCTGTGTCTGCAAGCAGCTCACCTCACAGCTGTAAGGTGTACAGCATAAACGCAGACCACAGGTGAAGATGATGGTATGGTGGAATCGATTAAATGGTGTCTTGTATGTTGTTTGAAGACTCACATAGATGGATATGAAGGGCCATGCGAGAGAAAACACAAGGATATATATAGCGTGATACCGCACAAGCTATCTTGGGACAGGAACGGAACGAGCAATGCACACTCACATAGGTGGAAAAGAGCGTAGGCATCAATCCAACGAACGCTGAGTTCGTATGTCCCCAGTGTGGCAACCTCACTTGGCTCCTGTTCCCAGCGCTTGTCAGATGGGCTCAGTAAAAGTTGGTATGGCGTATGAAAGAATATGCATATAGCGTAATCCAGTACAATGATAGACCAATTTATTAAAAAAATCAAAGAATAAACTCACATAAAAATGCTGTAACAGATTAAAACATCCACGAGCGGCGAGCTTGTCTCCTACTGTCAGTCTGTGTGCGTACCCAGTGCTCCAATCCCGACGCGTATTGTCACGTCACGTGACTTCATCAGGGGATAACACAAGGTAAAGGGTACATTAACTTAAATAGTCTGTAGATAATGGATGTCTGGCGGCCATTTTCCCGAAGCCGGCCATAGAAATGAATGGCGTCGGTGTTGCAATATATTATATTATATCCGCCATTTTGCCTGGGTCTGTGTTTATATGGTGTGCAGGGAATAGACATCTGGCAGCCATTAACCTTAAGAGTAGTAGCTGTGAGGTGAGCTGCTTGCAGACACAGAGGTGATATCACTGAAGATTGCATTTTATACATGTTCCTCTGGTGGTGGAAGTGTTCTTTCTTTTTCTATATATAATTTTTTGGGTTTTTTTGGGGACTTCTAGCTCATGTTGATGGATACATGATACACTAGCATTTGGACTGCCACTATTTTATTCACTGTGACTGGGTTTATTTAATTGTACTGCACTCATCACTGTTTCATTTTTTTTCATCATATGTATCATTTAATACCACTGTGTATGTGTTTTCAGTTCACCAATATATATATTTTTTGATCTACTCTTCCTCCTCTCCCCCTCACAGCGTGAACACCATTACCATTCACCATTTTTCTTGTTTCTGTTAGGATCAGAGTCACAGGTGTTTGCTGCAGTGTCTCCTTAGTTTTAATTTTGTGTTAGACAGCGCGGGAGTTTCTCTCTTTACACACCACAAACTAGAGTTCCCAAGCCGTCTGAGGACGGCTGGTCGGCAAGTAGTTAATAGATTAATATTCCTCTGTTCCAGCTCTATGTGTTCTATAAAAGAGCACTGAGGCCAGGGGAAAAACATGGAATAATGCTGGTCATACACCAGTAGACTTTTGTGAAAAAGTATATAGGGAATTTCAAAAAAATTGTTTATCTGAACATTCTTTTATGCCATCATTGAGACAACCAACTTTGTTTGAAAGCCCTTAAATTGTGTCCAGACCTGCTATTTGAACCCCAGATGTATTAACCACTTGCCGACCGCCTCACGCATATATACGTGAACAGAGCGGCACGGGCAGGCAAAATCACGTACCTGGTACGTGATTGCCTTCCCGCGGGCGGGGGGTCCAAACTGACCCCCCCCCGGTGCCAGCGGCGGTCGGCTTTTGTCTGGGAGCGTTCCGTGATGAGGGGGAGGCCATCCGATCGTGGCCCCCCCTTGCGATCGCTCCCAGCCAATGAGAAACATGTGATGTCATCTCTCCTCGGCTTGGCAGTTTCCGTTCCAGCGCCGAGGAGAGAAGACATGTGAGTGCACAAAACATACACACACACACACACACACAGTAGAACATGCCAGGCATACTTTACACCCCCGATCTCTCCCCGATCCCCCCCAAGCACCCCTCCCCCCTCCGTCAAACTGACACCAAGCAGTGTTTTTTTTTTTTCTGATTACTGCATGGTGTCAGTTTGTGACAGTTACAGTGTTAGGTCAGTGAGTGTTAGCCCCCTGTAGGTCTAGGATACCCCCCTAACCCCCCCTAATAAAGTTTTAACCCCTTGATCACCCCCCGTCACCAGTGTCACTAAGCGATCATTTTTCTGATCGCTGTATTAGTGTCGCTGGTGACGCTAGTTAGGGACGTAAATATTTAGGTTCGCCGTCAGCATTTTATAGCGACAGGGACCCCCATATACTATCTAATAAAGCTTTTAACCCCTTGATTGCCCCCTAGTTAACCCTTTCCCCACTGATCACCGTATAACCGTTACGGTTGACGCTGGTTAGTTCGTTTATTTTTTATAGTGTCAGGGCACCCGCCGTTTATTACCGAATAAAGGTTTAGCCCCCTGATCGCCCGGCGGTGATATACGTCGCCCCAGGCAGCGTCAGATTAGCGCCAGTAATGCTAACACCCACGCACGCAGCATACACCTCCCTTAGTGGTATAGTATCTGTACGGATCAATATCTGATCCGATCAGATCTATACTAGCGTCCCCAGCAGTTTAGGGTTCCCAAAAACGCAGTGTTAGCGGGATCAGCCCAGATACCTGCTAGCACCTGCGTTTTGCCCCTCCGCCCGGCCCAGCCCACCCAAGTGCAGTATCGATCGATCACTGTCACTTACAAAACACTAAACGCATAACTGCAGCGTTCGCAGAGTCAGGCCTGATCCCTGCGATCGCTAACAGATTTTTTGGTAGCGTTTTGGTGAACTGGCAAGCTGGTGAGGTGGCAAGCACAAGTAGTGTCCTGCTGCCACCAAGAAGAAGACAAACACAGGCCCGTCGTGCCCATAATGCCCTTCCTGCTGCATTCGCCAATCCTAATTGGGAACCCACCACTTCTGCAGCGCCCGTACTTCCCCCATTCACATCCCCAACTAAATGCAGTCAGCTGCATGAGAGGCATGTCCTCCCGAGTACCCCTACCCAATGAACCCCCCCAAAAAAGATGTTGTGTCTGCAGCAAGTGCGGATATAGGTGTGACGCCCGCTATTATTGTCGCTCCTGTCCTGACAATCCTGGTCTTTGCATTGGTGAATGTTTTGAATGCTACCATACACTAGTTGAGTATTAGCGTAGGGTACAGCACTGCACAGACTAGGCACACTTTCACAGGGTCTCCCAAGATGCCATCGCATTTTGAGAGACCCGAACCTGGAACCGGTTACAGTTATAAAAGTTAGTTACAAAAAAAAGTGTAAAAAAAAAAAAAAAAACCACAAACAAAAATATAAAATAAAAAAAAATAGTTGTCGTTTTATTGTTCTCTCTCTCTCTATTCTCTCTATTGTTCTGCTCTTTTTTACTGTATTCTATTCTGCAATGTTTTATTGTTATTATGTTTTATCATGTTTGCTTTTCAGGTATGCAATTTTTTATACTTTACCGTTTACTGTGCTTTATTGTTAACCATTTTTTGGTCTTCAGGTACACCATTCACGACTTTGAGTGGTTATACCAGAATGATGCCTGCAGGTTTAGGTATCATCTTGGTATCATTCTTTTGAGCCAGCGGTCGGCTTTCATGTAAAAGCAATCCTAGCGGCTAATTAGCCTCTAGACTGCTTTTACAAGCAGTGGGAGGGAATGACCCCCCCCACCATCTTCCGTGTTTTTCTCTGACTCTCCTGTCTCAACAGGGAACCTGAGAATGCAGCCGGTGATTCGGCCAGCTGACCATAGAGCTGATCAGAGACCAGAGTGGCTCCAAACATCTCTATGACCTAAGAAACCGGAAGCTACGAGCATTTTATGACTTAGATTTCGCTGGATGTAAACAGTGCCATTGGGAAATTGGGAAAGCATTTTATCAGACCGATATTGGTGTGGTCAGATGCTTTGAGGGCAGAGGAGAAATCTAGGGTCTAATAGACCCCAATTTTTTCAAAAAAGAGTATCTGTCACTACCTATTGCTATCATAGGGGATATTTACATTCCCTGAGATAACAATAAAAATAATTTAAAAAAAAATATATGAAAGGAACAGTTTAAAAATAAGATAAAAAAGCAAAAAAATAATAAATAAAAAAAAAAAAAAAAAAAAAAAAAAAAAAAAAAAAAAAGCACCCCTGTCCCCCCTGCTCTCGCGCTAAGGCGAACGCAAGCGTCGGTCTGGCGTCAAATGTAAACAGCAATTGCACCATGCATGTGAGGTATCACCGCGAAGGTCAGATCGAGGGCAGTAATGTTAGCAGTAGACCTCCTCTGTAAATCTAAAGTGGTAACCTGTAAAGGCTTTTAAAGGCTTTTAAACATGTATTTAGTTTGTCGCTACTGCACGTTTGTGCGCAATTTTAAAGCATGTCATGTTTGGTATCCATGTACTCGGCCTAAGATCATCTTTTTTATTTCATCAAACATTTGGGCAATATAGTGTGTTTTAGTGCATTAAAATTTTAAAAAGTGTGTTTTTTCCCCAAAAAATGCGTTTGAAAAATCGCTGCGCAAATACTGTTTGAAAAAAAAAAAAATGAAACACCCACCATTTAAATCTGTAGGGCATTTGCTTTAAAAAAATATATAATGTTTGGGGGTTCAAAGTAATTTTCTTGCAAAAAAAAATAACTTTTTCATGTAAACAATGAGTGTCAGAAAGGGCTTTGTCTTCAAGTGGTTAGAAGAGTGGGTGATGTGTGACATAAGCTTCAAATGTTGTGCATAAAATGCCAGGATAGTTCAAACCCCCCCCAAATGACCCCATTTTGGAAAGTAGACACCCCAAGCTATTTGCTGAGAGGCATGTCGAGTCCATGGAATATTTTATATTGTGACACAAGTTGCGGGAAAGAGACAATTTCTTTTTTTTTTTCTGCACAAAGTTGTCACTAAATGATATATTGCTCAAACATGCCATGGGAATATGTGAAATTACAACCCAAAATACATTCTGTTGCTTCTCCTGAGTACGGGGATACCACATGTGTGAGACATTTTGGGAGCCTAGCCGCGTACGGGACCCCGAAAACCAAGCACCGCCTTCAGGCTTTCTAAGGGGGTAAATTTTTTATTTCACTCTTCACTGCCTATCACAGTTTCAGAGGTCATGGAATGCCCAGGTGGCAAAAAAAAAACCCAAATGACCCCATTTTGGAAAGTAGACACCCCAAGCTATTTGCTGAGAGGTATAGTGAGTATTTTGCAGACCTCACTTTTTGTCACAAAGTTTTGAAAATTGAAAAAAGAAAAAAAAAATTGTTTTTCTTGTCTTTCTTCATTTTCAAAAACAAATGAGAGCTGCAAAATACTCACCATGCCTCTCAGCAAATAGCTTGGGGTGTCTACTTTCCAAAATGGGGTCATTTGGGGGGGGGGTTTGTGCCACCTGGGCATTCCATGGCCTCCGAAACTGTGATAGGCAGTGAAGAGTGAAATCAAAAATTTACACCCTTAGAAATCCTGAAGGCGGTGATTGGTTTTCGGGGCCCCGTACGCGGCTAGGCTCCTAAAAAGTCCCACACATGTGGTATCCCCGTACTCAGGAGAAGCAGCTAAATGTATTTTGGGGTGCAATTCCACATATGCCCATGGCCTGTGTGAGCAATATATCATTTAGTGACAACTTTGTGCAAAAAAAAAAAAAAAAAATTGTCACTTTCCCGCAACTTGTGTCAAAATATAAAATATTCCATGGACTCAACATGCCTCAAAGCAAATAGCTTGGGGTGTCTACTTTCCAAAATGGGGTCATTTGGGGGGGTTTTATGCCATCTGGGCATTTTATGGCCTTCAAAACTGTGATAGGTAGTGAGGAGTGAAATCAAAAATTTACGCCCTTAGAAATCCTGAAGGCAGTGATTGGTTTTCGGGGCCCCGTATGCGGCTAGGCTCCCAAAAAGTCCCACACATGTGGTATTCCCATACTCAGGAGAAGCAGCTAAATGTATTTTGGGGTGCAATTCCACATAGGCCCATGGCCTGTGTGAGCAATATATCATTTAGTGACAACTTTTTGTAATTTTTTTTTTTTTTTTTGTCATTATTCAATCACTTGGGACAAAAAAAAATGAATATTCAATGGGCTCAACATGCCTCTCAGCAATTTCCTTGGGGTGTCTACTTTCCAAAATGGGGTCATTTGTGGGGGTTTTGTACTGCCCTGCCATTTTAGCACCTCAAGAAACGACATAGGCAGTCATAAATTAAAGGCTGTGTAAATTCCAGAAAATGTACCCTAGTTTGTAGGCGCTATAACTTTTGCGCAAACCAAAAAATATACACTTATTGACATTTTTTTTACCAAAGACATGTGGCCGAATACATTTTGGCCTAAATGTATGACTAAAATTGAGTTTATTGGATTTTTTTTAGAACAAAAAGTAGAAAATATCATTTTTTTTCAAAATTTTCGGTCTTTTTCCGTGTATAGCGCAAAAAATAAAACCGGCAGAGGTGATCAAATACCATCAAAAGAAAGCTCTATTTGTGGGAAGAAAAGGACGCAAATTTCATTTGGGTACTGCATTGCATGGCCACGCAATTAGCAGTTAAAGCGACGCAGTGCCAAATTGTAAAAAGTGCTCTGGTCAGGAAGGGGGTAAATCCTTCCGGGGCTGAAGTGGTTAATTAGGTTTCTTTACAATATTTTTGATTTTTCCAGAATATAAACTACATTCTCAGTTAGAGTTTTGTTTTTCAAGAAAATCTTTTCATCCTGCTCTTTCAAATTTACTTATTACAATGGTAAAAATTATGATCTTTTTGGTCCCATTAGAAAATCGAATGAACAATTGGCTAATTAGGCCAATGATTTCACAAGCTTCCTTGCTTCTTTGTGTACATCAGTTGCAGAGTGGGGAATACCCCCATCCTCATTTGGTCGGAACTGACAGTTGATTTTCGTATTTGGTCAAACATGGTTTCAGATCTAACCTGGAGGTGAACCCAGGCTCATCCCTAAGGCTTATCCATTCAAATTTTTATTGTTGCAAAAGCAGATCAGTGTGAGAGTGGTGAAAGAAGAGCACATCTCTGCTCTTTGCATTTGGCACTCTACTTCAACAGGGGCCATTGAGGTGACCACCCACCTAGCACAGGAAGAGCTGGATATTTTGGCACTTCTTCACTTTGCAGTCAGTATTTTCGGCTCCAGACTGACTAGGCCCCTGATAACCAACCTGTAGCCCAAGGGTAGCCAGAAATTGGAGCAATGAATTGTAGGAATGCAATGGCAGTGATCTCTAGCAGTGTCATGTAATATATCTTCAGTTTCTAACACCCTCCTGCAGCATATTTCCAGCCTTCAATTACACCTGTAGCATATCACTAGTTTCTACCATCTCCAGCAGTGTATTGAGCAGTTACTCACAATCTTCTGAAATACTGAATATTATGTGTGGCCCCAAGTTTAAGCCTTCCATTACTACATAGTAAATTGACCACCACTGGGGTAAGCCTACTCAATCAGCTGAAATTATGTCAAAGAGATCTTATTTTTGGAGTAGAAGACATGTAAGATTCCAGGAGCTGACTCACAACAGGTGCCATCATGTTCCTCCTATAAATAAAATATCATCTTTGGTTGGGATGATCCTTGTGGTAAATGTGTGGTGGATCCTCTGATTTAGGTTGGTTGACTACAGGATCTGGTTTATAAATATTGTACAGCTGGCAGTAGCTGGTGTCCCCTTTTTACTGGCACAGGCCAGCCACACAGGTTATAATAATGACCTGGGCTTACAAGTCATGTCTGTCATAGCCATCTCTGATGCTTCTGAATGCTCCTAAAATTTGGAAGGACTGTTTCTGGTACAGGACAATCAGTGTTTCTAAAATATTAATTTCCTCAATCAAAAAAATTGCAGCTGAGTGAACTTATATCTTCCATACATAGTTGGCTGTGTGATTCTCAGTTTAAAAAAAAATAAAAATAAATTATTTCTATTTTTATTTTTCTAAAAAATTCTTCTGTTATTGCATCAATACGACATATGGACTATTTTTGCACATAGCATATATTGTCTTAATTTTTTAATTGACATATGAGAGTATCACCTTAGATACGTATGTAAAGGGCACCAGTCACTTTATGTTTACATATGTGTTTAAACACATGCACTGTGGTTTACATATTCATGGTATTATCTTTTGTATTTTGATCATATGAGCCACATTGAGGTCATATATAGGAGCATATCAAATTGTTGCACCAGGACACAGGTCATTTGCATATTTGGTTCACACTTTATATATTTTTGCCTTTGTTTACACCTGAGATATATTTTATTTGTTATCTCATTTGGGATTTCTTGCAAGCTTTATAGGGGTATATGACACTACACCCCAGAACAACACCACTTCTACCCTCCCTCCTTCACATACTCTCACACTCAGCTCATTGCTCCTAAAATCTTAACTCAACCCCTCATCTTGACCAGCAATTTTAACATAATGCTGAACCAAATTCTTAACTTTAACTTGACCTCTATACCAAAGCTCAGTGTAACAACCAAATTACCATCAAACTTTACTTTAACCCTTATGCCAAACAACAAACCACAACAGAACCTCTAAGCCTCAACCTAAGCATTGCACCCCAAACTAACCTCAGGATAAATCCTAATCTTTCCCTTTAACCTAACCATACTCCCTACACCTAAACTGTAACTAAAATGTAAAGCTATGTACACACGATAGGATTTTCCGACAACAAAACCGTGGATTTTTTTTTCAAAGGATGTTGGCTCAAACTTGCCTTGCATACACACGGTCACACAAATGTTGTTGGAAATTCCGAACGTCAAGAACGCGGTGACGTACAACACGTACGGCGAGCCAAGAAAAATGAAGTTCAATAGCCAGTGTGGCTCTTCTGCTTGATTCCAAACATACGTGGACTTTTGTGAGTCGGAATTGTGTACACACGCTCCGAATTTCCGACAACAAATCTTGTTGTCGGAAAATTTGAGAACATGCTCTCAAACATTTGTTGGCGGAAATGCCGGCAACAAATGTTCTATGGAGCATACACACGGTTGGACTTTCCGTCAACAAGCTCACATCCAACATTTGTTTCGGAAAATCCTATCGTGTGTACTACCCATTACAACTAAAATTAGCCTCTAACTGCAACCTAACCCAAATACCGAATCCCAAACTACTTAATAATTCCTATACCCCAAACTACCTTTAACATAATGTTAACTTTTCACCTTAACCAACCCCCCTACACTAAGCTTTAACTACAATAAAGCCACTAAACCTAACCCTTATTTTAAGCACTAAACCACAACATAGCCCCTAAACCTCAACCAACTCTTACCTAATCAACCAATCCTCAACCTAATCTTAAAATAATCCTTAATGCCGCGTACACAAGACCGGACTTTACGATGGACTTTACGATGGACTTTCCGAATAAACGGACTTGCCTACACACGATCAACCAAAGTACGACGGATTCGTACGTGATGATGTACGACCGGACTAAAACAAAGAAGTTCATAGCCAGTAGCCAATAGCTGCCCTAGCGTCGTTTTTTGTCCGTCGGACTAGCATACAGACGAGCGGACTTTTCGACCGGACTCGAGTCCGTCGGAAAGATTTGAAACATGTTTCATTTCTAGGTCCGTCTAACTTTTGGGGAAAAAAAGTCCGCTGGAGCCCACACACGATCGAATTGTCCGCCGGACCAAGTATGCCGCAAAGTCCGGTCTTGTGTACGCGGCATAATCCTAATGCCGAGTACACACGGTCGGAATTTCCGACAACAAATGTTCGATGTGAGCTTGTTGTCGGAAATTCCGAACGGTGTGTAGGCTCCATCGGACATTTGTTGTCGGAAAAAAAATTTCCGACAACAAAATTTTGAGGGCTGTTTCTCAAATTTTCCGACAACAAAATCCGTTGTCGGAAATTCCGATTCCAACGCACAAAATTCCACGCATGCTCGGAATCAAGCAGAAGAGCCGCACTGGCTATTGAACTTCATTTTTTTGGCTTGTCGTACGTGTTGTACGTCAAAACATTCTTAACGTTCGGAATTTCCAACATTTGTGCGACCATGTGTATGCAAGACAAGTTTGAGCCAACATCCGTCTGAAATAAATCCAGGATCGTTTGTACGCGGCATAACTCAACCTACACAAACTCCATCATCCTAAGCTTTAACCACAACATAAATACTTGATCTAATCCCTAAACCAATGCCCCAAACCGCAACCTAACCTTAAAGTGTTTGTTACCCCAGCATTTCATGCTATATTTTTTATATAATTAGATAATCAAAGTGAATTTTAACACACATTATTGTGTGGACATTGTCTCTATTAGTAGATCAGCCTCATTATATCAGAGTTCTGAGATAATTAGGATGATATAAATAAGATGAGAATCTTCACTGAACATGAGGCTGATATACTAAAGGAGTTGAAAATGTTCACACAAAACTGCACTTCAGTTATCCAATTCTGTAAAAAGTAAAGTCCCTTCTATGTATTTGTTCTGCACATAATTGGATAATTAAAGCGAATTTGCACATCAAAAAATTAGGTTAAATATTATTTTCAATTATCCAAAATTCTGTGAAAAACATCTGCACATGATTGGGTATTCAAAGTAATCTGAACAAGTTTTCACATGATTGGATTAATAAAGTGAATATGTTTTCAGCGAAGATTTAGCAGTCTGAACAAATCCAGTTCCCAGTGAGTGTTTATTGAATGACCTAAGGGACAAAATACTAACCTTACTTGGAATGCTAAATTATGGGGAATAAGTTATGAATTGACATTTCCACCTAAATTCAGGAATTGTTTTTTGTTTTTCTCTTTTTTTATTTTTTTTTTTTATGAATAGAGAACTGGATTATATTATGGTCTTTTTATAACTGCCTATTATTCCATGTTTTATAGAACATCTTTTTTTGTTCATTACATTTTAATTGGTTGGAAGTGGGTTTGGATAGAACAATTAGGAACAATGGTACATTTAGTATAAAAGTTAACAAGTTACAGATGAACTTGAAGAAACACAATGCAAACAAATGTCCAAGGATAACAACTGGGCTAAATTTGTACCTTCTGTCTGAATATTGTTAAAATGAATAGGGATTAATTGTTATTTTTATCTGTGTTTTACGTATATATGCAAGTTTGGGGTCGTGTGACGCTGTACCCAAATAGAATTTATGTCTCTTTTTTCCCACAAACAGAGCTTTCTTTTGGTGGTATTTGATCACCTCTTTGCAAGGGCCCCACTCACATATACTGCGGCAGGCTGCTCTGTGCCAGATCATGTACCTAGTATGTGATCTGACACTTCCGGGTCTGGGGCGTGCGTGAGGTGACCCGCTCAAATTGTGATTGGACACAGCGCGAGCCAATTAGTAGGTCTAGCGGACACGATGTCCGCCGGGACCCCCCTCCGATCGTTCAGGAGACAGGCAAAGTGGCGGTCTGCCTATGTAAACAAGGCAGACCTCCGTTCTGTGAGAGGGGAATGTACTGATCCTGTGTTTCTGCTAAGCAGAAACATTGATCTTTACCTCCCCCCAGTCAAAGCTAGTTATTAAGCACTCCCAGGTAACACATTTAACCCTTTGATCGCCCCTGATGTTAACCCCTTCCCTGCCTTCCTGTACAGTGACAATGTATTTTTTTTAGCACTGATCACTGTATTAGTGTCAAAAGTATCAGTTAGGTGTCCCATTTGTCCACCGCAATATCGCAGTCCTGCTATAAGTTGCTGATCGCCGCCATTACTAGTAAAAAAATAAAAATAAAAAATAAATCCCATAGTTTGGAGACGCTGTAACTTTTGCGCAAACCAATCAATATACGCTTATTAGAATTTTTTTACCAAAAATATGTAGCAGATATATATTGGCCTAAATTGGATATGTTTTATAGCAGAATACAAAATATTGTTTTGTTTTTTTTTCAAAACGGTTGGACTTTTTTTGTTTATAGTGCAAAAAACAAAAACCACAGAGGTGATCAAATACCACCAAAAGAAAGCTCTATTTGTGGGAAAAAGAGACATAAATTCTATTCGGGTACAGCATCGCACAACTGCGAACTTGTCAAAGTAGCACAGTGCCGAATCGCAAAAAATGGCCTGGACATGAAGGGGTGTAAACCTTCCGGAGCTGAAGTGGTTAATGTAAATACATATGAAAATATATATTTGTTTAAAAACCTTGTTTCTACATGTACTTTGAAATACTGGAAGAATGCATAGACCTGACAGGCAGCCCACTGGCCACCTGAAGTACACAAGACTGACTAATGCGCTTTCCCCTTAAAAAAAAGGCCCCGGTGAAGGGAATGTTTTATGATCCCTGAATCACTTTGGCTTTTTTCTTTTTTTCTTTTTATGCTGAATTCAAAATAAAATGAGCCTACTTTTAATGTTTGTCTCTGGCACTCCTCATCTTCATCATATACAGTGCATGTGGCCAACTTATTTAATTAATTTCAACCAGACTTTGGAAGTTCTAATACACTTTTGAAGGCAAACATTACTCTAATCCAGCGGCATTACACTGATTTATTGGTTGTTCAAAGTTTTATTGCTGCCTGGTCTTCATAAGAAAATGTAACACCCTGATCACAATGGTCATCAGGATTAGTGGAGATGATGAATCATCTCAGTGGAGACACTGACAGCAAGAACAAGCTGTCTTAGGTGTCACCACTTTTTAATCCTATCCAAATCATATTAAAAAACAAAGTTTGGCCTAAAGCAAACATTGCATGAAAATGTAAGGCCTGCATATTTTGAAACCCCCACCCCTATATAAAAACGCATAAAAAAAACTAAAAGTAAACCCTATTAGGAGAAAAAAGTACTCACTTAGGAACCTAGCTCTTCTTTAATGTGATTAAGGGTGAGCTTTAGTTTGGTCTTAACTTGTGCTCAGACTGAACCAGGAAAGAAGCTGTCATTCCTACACACTGCCACTCAATCAACTTTGACCAGGGCATTCCCCGTCCTTCAGCTGTACCTAAACAAAAAAAGGAAGGAATGCTCATGACATCGTTGACCTAAGAATCAATGAGGTCATGAGCACCCTTGCCTCTATGTGTATGCGTAGCTCTGTGGCGGGGAATACTCTGGCCACAGTTGAGTGGGTGGCTTTTGACGGGAGTGACAGATTTTTTCTGGGTTCAGTCCAAACCCAAGTTCAGACTAAACCCAAGCTAATCCTTACCAGTGATGTTACTGTGCCTCATCACTGCCTGGGGGAAAGCAAGCTGCTTGAAATCCCACAATTATGTGCTACTGCACTGTGCTGGAACTATTTTTAGGAAATTTGGTACCCAGCTTCGAGAAAGTTGGTAGTGAGGTGCCGTGATGTTTTGATGTTCTCTTCTATTCTATTCTTTTCTTTATGTGGGTTAAATCTTATAAAGGTGAAATATAGGGGATGCTGAACTCTGAAGGTGCCAGTATGTTAGGCTGTCATGTTGGTCCAATGTCTATACTTTCTTAGTCACTGACTTCATTCTAGCATCATTTGCTAGATGCTTGTTCAGGGTCAATAACAGAGTATGACAATGCCACAGACAGTTGGACATCTAGTATTTTCAGAAGGAGCTCAGAAGGCTGTACTTTTTTCAGTACAGGTTTCCTTTACCAAAACTATGTAAGGCATGAGATATCAATACACCATGGAAAGCATCATCAACACAGTCTCTCTAGATAGATAAGTTAAATAAATGTTTATTCTAGAATGAGGAAAGTATATATAATACTCAACCACCAGACTGTTTATTTAAGTTTTATTTTTCAGGGCAGGTCATGCAAACCCAAAATAACATGAATTAGTAGTTTTTCACATGTCAAAAGGAAGAACCATGAAACATATCAAATGACCCCCTTACATTGGTGGTCAGTGGGAAAAATGCTCCTTAGGCTCGGTTCATATGGATATGGCTGTAAAGAAGTGAGGGTTGCAGATAAACAGGTACAAATAATGTATTTTGAATTTTTGTTTCATTTCTGTGTATGACTTGAGGCCAGTAACTTCACTGGGTATATGTAAGGGTTTAAAACCAATTTAAGAAATCTGGCCATATCTACATTACTTACTCTGCTGTGAGCATTTCAAACAACACTGATGTCGATTTCCTAAAGGAGTTGAGAATCTTCAATTATCCAACCATGTAAAAAGCAAATTCCTCTTTATTGTATTTATACATACATGACTGGATATTCAAAGTAAATAAAGGTAAAAGTTATTGAGTGAAGATTCTCAACACCTATAGTAAATTAGCCTCATGGTCTGCGTCTGTGTGGAGGACCTGATACATAATTCTTTTGATCCCTTTCAGACTAGCTAATTCGATATCATTGACTGAGATAAAACAAGATAAATGATTTTTTTTAGCAACATTTCTCTGACAATCACAAAGGACACAGTTTTAGAGAAAAAAGTTTATTTGCTCAGAAATATTTATGAAACAAGATACAAATGTGTGATGGACTGGAAGCCCTAGCTAGCATCAGATTATTTTATTGGCAATGCAAAACATTGCAGAAATACAAGAATACCCAAATACCAATTGACAGAGATGAGTAGACGAAGAGAGCAGTCCATGTAATCACCTCGGCTCAGATAACACTATAGAGTACTCTGCTTGGTCTTGTGTTATGGCCAAATCAGGCTTTGACTGAACATTGCATGATGTCATCAGTTGGGGTGATAAGCCACAGATAGCCGTTGTCATAAGTGACGTGTTTGAATGTGGCGCAGAAGTCCAACTGGGTCCAGGATGTTCCAGTTGGGGTCTTGGCACTGATTCCATCCCTAAAACAAAAAATTCTCAGTTATACAACATAAAAAGTGATATTAAAAATAGCGCTTCCTCTAAGGAAATTTTGAAGGATACCTGGCTATCATTGGCATTACTGGGATAAGCTTTCCAGACTGACAAATGAAGGATATTTACAAATTTTGGTCACTGGATGTATCATTAATGCCTATGCTGAGGGTTCAGAAAGCACCATCTCAGTTGAAAAGGGAGCAAAAAGTTGCTAACATAATTGTACAGTTGCTGAATTATATATATTTGTCTAACTGGCTCATCCTCAACATTCACAATTAATAGTTCATTACCAAATTGCCAGTTTTTTTATTTACATTGCCTTAATGCTACTGCATGCATAGTTAAACAAAAAATACCTTCTGTACACATCGCCTGCTGAGTTGACACCGTACACGGAACCATCTGTGCCAACCTCTATCATCTTCAGAGCACCTTCAATCTGCTGCCATTTGGTTCCCTGACAGGCTGTTGGGCTGACATTGTAGCGGAAGTAAATATTGTCGGCGCTGTTGACTCCCCAGCAGCCCAGTGGCCCACAGCTGTAATATTTCAGTGCCCCGTCCAGTGAGGTCCAGGATACAGTAGGAGATCTGGAAAGTGTGTCACTCTGTCCCAAGCAGTAAATGTTGTCCTGTGCATTCACTCCACCCAAGAACTTATTACCACCAGCATCTACCTGCTTCAAAAGTCCTGTTTAAAAAACACAACATACAATATTGACCCATTAAATTAAGTGTAATACCAGAGAGGAGATTAAAGCAATAGTTAAATGGGATTGGAACACTCCTATGTAGTAACATAGATCTCATTATTAAT
This sequence comes from Aquarana catesbeiana, assembly GCF_042186555.1. Taxonomy (NCBI): domain Eukaryota; kingdom Metazoa; phylum Chordata; class Amphibia; order Anura; family Ranidae; genus Aquarana; species Aquarana catesbeiana. Next base: position 36,222,105 of record NC_133333.1, on the reverse strand, counting down.
TAGAGTATGGTGGCCAAGTGTCCTTCTTTTTACAGAACAGGCAACAACTATACAAAATGTCCTGTGCCACCTCAAGGCCAATGACATGTCCCACCAGCCTGGGGAACACAAAGTTGCCACAGCAGGGTAGTCATTTTTCCTTGTAGTAGGAAAATGTCCATCCAAACTTTCCAGGACTAAAAATGTAAGTGTGTGCTTCATGTGCTGCTATCTAAGACCTCCGTTCACACATATGATTAAGAAAAAAAACAAAAACATAAGCACCAATAACACTAAGCAAAAAAACAAAAAACCTTATAAGGTAAAGCTATCAATGTGCACTCACACACTATAGACCAGCCTTTTTCACCCAGGGTGCCCAAGCAAAATGCCTAAAAGATGCCCAAAATTTGTATACAAGCCAGCGTGTGGATCAAGCCTGCCTTTTAGTTACACAAAGCTATTTAATTGTGCACTATTACGACCTTTTAGCCGCCGGCATCCTAACAAACAATGACATCATCAGTTGATAAGGAGAATGTCGGTTGTCCTCACAGCATCCTTGTGTGATTCTCTCCTGCCCCTCTCCTTCACCGCTGGGGTCACATTAGCTGATTGATAGAAAAAAACCGAGGAAGAAGAGAAACATTGGCATACTAGTCAGAACCAGTGTGCAAAAGTGTATTTGATTTGGAAGAATACAACACCTCTAACGTTGGGTGTCCTACATGTGTGGATGTTGATGCGTTATGTAAAGCTATTAGAATAGCATTGTACATTTTAGAATAGGGTGCCTCGATACTCTAGAGTGTCAGTTTGTAAATGAGGTGGTAAAGTGGTAAATATAAATGTCTTTTACCATACACAGTGAAATAACCAGTGATAAATTATACATGAAAATACCAAAAAATTTAAAAAAACAAACAATCAAAAAGACAAAAAACTAAATACAAAGTCCATGATTTCTGACACTCATTTCCCAGGAGCCAATGGGAGATGACGAGCTACAGCGGAAATGGAGGATTAATCATACAAAGAAGGTATTGACAAAAAAAATAGCTGTCACAAACTGATCATAAACACGGGGGGGGGGGGGGGGTGTAGTTAAAAATATGCCTTGAACTCCGCTTTAAACACATGATTATAAGTCATAAATCATTTTAAAGCTTTGGGACCCTTAACTTTTATTTTTAAATGGACTTTAGTTTTAATTTTAGTTTTTTGTCTTTTTGAATTTTTGATTGTTTGATTTTTGTATTTTTTGGTATTGTGATGTATATTTTATCACTGTTTATTTCACTGTGTATGGTGAGAAACATTTATATTTACCAGTTTATAATACTACTAGGGTTGCACTTGCAAATGTGAGTATACTGGCAGGTATATCTATGTGGATGTTTTATTGGTTAGGAGTTCACTGAACTGGACAGCGCACCACATTTTGGTAGAGGATCTAGTGTATCAAGAACTGATTTCTGAAATATAACAGTTATATAGGAGGATCATTGTAATTGATGGTGTCACCTGATCTCACCAATAGTGGGCTGTAGCCTAAAGTAGAACTATGGCCTTTTGCAAAATATGCGCTGCAGCACTTAATTATAAGTGTATCCGCATTTACTGTTTTCTTTTAGCCCCCTTGCAAAGTCCCAGAAATACCCTGGCAGTGACGTCTTCCTAATGAAACTTACTGTGATGATGCTTGGTAATGATGCTGCACTGCTCCTGAATTTAGAGCAGAGTTGCCACTTACTCTACAGAAGGGATGAAAAATGTTTCTGGGTGTTTGGCTATCATCATTGTCACTGTTGATATACACTAGCCTATAGCTTGTCAATCAGATCCTGGCCACACCTAGTCCCGCCCACTGCTTTATGGAGTGACAGCTCTGCCTCTGCTGCTGAACTCCTCCCACTGTGAGCTGCAGTGTCTGGGAGGGGGGAGTGTGTGAGGCACAAATGAAGAAGGATTTGGTTCAGTCAGGGAAGATAAAGGAAGTTTTTTGCTCATTTTATGAGGTTTGTGCATCACATCGTAACTGACTTTTATAGACTCTAATACAGGGGCCTTTAGTTGTAATTTAAAGTGTTTGTAAAGATTATGTATTGAGGTGAAAAACTTTGTGTGCTGCATCTGCTCCCCAGACCCCCCTTTTTTCTTACCTGAGCACGATCCGATCCAGCGATGTGCACTAGCACAGCGGCTCCAGCCGCTGTCACTCTCCTCATTGGACAGATTGTTAGCAGCAGGAGCCATTGGCTCCCGCTGCTGTCAATCAAAAGCTGTGACACGGGAGCAGGGGGCAGGACAGGTCCCGCAGTCTGTGTCAATGGACGCAGCAGCGGGACTCGGGAGCGAGCTCACATGGGTGCTCCCATGGAAAGCGTCTTTCTGTGGGGACCTCCCGATGAAGAGGACAGACCTGGAGCTCAGAAGCAGGTAAGTATAGGTATGTTTGTTATTTTTCTTTTAATCGAACGTTTATAACCAGTTTAAATCTACATGCACAACTCCACATTCCATCCACACTCTATGTACTTTCTAAAATAAAGCAGAATATCTCAATATTGTGTGGATGATATAAATATGTATTATATATGTTCATATTTGGTGTGTAATATATCAAAGAGTATTTTATTTTTACCTGATACAGACACCCAGTCATTGTCCTGGATCTTATAGATGTTGTTGGCTCTGTTCACACCCCAAACTCCAGCAGGTCCAACAGAAACATGGATGAGCTTCCCAGGAACGAGATTCCAGTTATTGTCTACCCATTGGTAAATGTCATCATTACTATTCACACCCAACACTCCACCAGCGCCGGCATCAATCTGTCTCAGTTTTCCTGGGATTGATTTGCGCTCAAAATCTGAATTCAAGAAAAATCATATAAGGCCTATGATGTACATGCATAATAGAATATTTATAAATATATATATATATATATATATATATATATATATATATATATACACAGTACAAAAATGTTTGCAAAGAAAGAAAAACTTTTTTTTTTTCAATATTTAAAAATATACAATTTTCAAATGCTTACATTTACCATCATTTGTTTTATGCCAAGGACTTAGTCATACTATTGTGCATGTTCCATTGAGCATTATCAGCAGTGTAGCGCTCATCAACGCACGTTAGCACATTGAGAAGATGTACCATGGTGTTATGCACTGTACACATGATCGGACATTCCGACAACAAAATTCATGTTTTTTTTCCATCGGATGTTGGCTCAAACTTGTCTTGCATACACACGGTCACACAATGTTGTCGGAAAATCCGATCGTTCTGAACGCGGTGACGTAAAACACGTACGTCGGACTATAAACGGGGCAGTAGCCAATAGCTTTTGTCTCTTAATTCATTCTGAGCATGCGTGGCACTTTGTGCGTTCCATTTGTGAACACACGATCGGAATTTATCGGAATTCGGAAAAATTTTAGAGCAAGCTCTCAAACTTTGTGTGTCGGAAAATGTGTGATGGAGCCTACACACGGTTGGAATGTCCGACAACAAGGTCCTATCACACATTTTCCATCGGAAAATCCGACCGTGTGTACAGGGCATTACAGCGCAATGGAAAAAGAAAATAGCTATTTATATTATCAATAAATTACAGCTAGATCAGCCAACCAACACCAATTTTTTCTCATTTGTGGTGGTCACTGAGGAGTTAAATAAGGCTCCATTCACATCTAGGCGATTCAAATTGCGGGGGGGGGGGTGGAATCGCCGCGATCCTGTCCGCAAATTGCAGCAAATCATGGGACGCCTATTACTTCTTAATGGCACCCCAGTTGTGCAGTCAATATGCTCCTGCTCCTTTTTGAACAACAAGTGGCACATGTTGCAATTTGTCGCGATTGTAGCGCGATTTATTGCGCGTCAATCGCGGCACAATTGGGGTGCCATCAAGAAGTAATGGCATTGCAAGCGTGTCCCACATTTTAACACAGTTTGGAATCGCAGGTAAGGTGTGAATGGAGCGTAAAGCTCGGGGCTCGGATACCACTTAAAATCTGTCCACATCTGTGTGTGTCTGTAGTGTAAAGCATGTAGATGTCGGGATGGGTAATAAAATGAATAACTGGCTAAAACTTTGGACGCTGCACAAAGAATAGTGAGACCTGAATACAAGCACAGCGACTTTATGAAAGGCAGTGTAGATATCTCACATTCTGAACGTGCAAGAGCCAAAAATGCCCATGGAGTTATTAAGTATCCAGCATTTGTGAAAAACTGAAACCTCTCTTTTGGAATGACTTGCCCTTTAAGAGAATCGTGAACTAGAATAGACGCATTCGATTTGCAGGCTTATGTAATATCAGTGCAAAGTGCCATGATGTACAGTAACCCAAGGCAACCAATCAGAAATCACTTAAATTAGTTTTCCCATTCCAAAAAGCTTAATACCAGATTCTGATTGGGTATAAAAGGATAAATGCAGACAACTTTATAGTGTTTAATCTCCCTATAAGGTGGAAATAGATGGTAAGGAGAGAAGTCTTACCTGCAGAAGCAGAGATTCCAGTACACAGCAGGAGGAGGCTCACAGCAAACAACATCTTGGCAGGTGAGAATGCAGGTGGAGAGCTGGGAGAGTTTGTTCTATATATATAATGCCTGGACTCCACCTATCATGGGAAGCTGGTCTACCATTGGCTGACTGAATGAATTTATTAAAACTAACATACAGTGAGTGTTTTTTATGGTGTAAATGTTTTTTTTTAAACTAATTGTATACCTGTGTATATATATATGTATATATATATATATATATATATATATATATATATATATATATGTATATATATATATATATATATATATGTATATATATATATATATATATATATATATATATATACTGTATATACACAGTGTGCTTCAAAAAGAATGACCCGATTTATATTTAACCACCTCAATACTGGGCACTTTCACCACCTTCCTGCCCAGGGCATTTGTTAGCTTTCAGAGCTGACGCACTTTAAATGACAATTGCGCGGTCATACAACACTGTACCCAAATACATTTTTTTATCTTTTTCTTCACACAAATAGAGCTTTCTTTTGGTTGGATTTATTCACTGCTGGGATTTTTATTTTTTCAAAAAATAAAAAAAAAAGACCGAAAATATTGAAAAAAAAAATAAAAGTTGTTCTTATTTCCTGTCAGTAAATTTTGTAGGTAATTAATTTTTCTTCTTCATTGATGTGTGCTGATGAGGCTGCACTGATAGGCACTGATAAGCTGCACTGATGGGGTGGCACTTATGGGCTCTGATGAGGCGGCACTTATGGGCACTGATGAGGAGGCACTAATATGCCGCACTGATAGGTGGCACTGATATGCAGCACTGGTGAGCACTGAAACGTGGCACTGGTGGGCACTGATAGGCGGCAGTGGTGGGCACTGATGGGAAGCACTGGTGTGCATTGATAGGCGGCATGGATAGGCAACACTGATGGGCGGCACTGATGAGCACCACCGATGGGAGGCACTGATGGGAATTGATGGGCAGCACTGATGAGCAGGCACTGATGGACACTGATGGGCATTGATGAGCAACACTGATAAGCAGGCACTGGTGGACACTGATGAGAGGCACTGACTGGCATCACTTATAGGCACTGATTGGTGGCACTGGTGGGCACTGCTGGGGCTTTTCTGTAATCAGGGCACTGATGATCATTAAAGTAGATATTTGCTAGCACACCATGGATCGACACAAAGTAGTGTCCAAACAGATTTATTTATTGCATGATCACAACACAAGGAGAGTGCAACATTTCGGAGTCACGCAGGACCCCTTCGTCAGGTACCCAAACTTTGAGAGCTTATCCAGGAACGTGTGCGATGGGAATATGCAGTATCACATGGTTAAAGAGCCGCAGTCATGGCTCATTACAGAGAACGGGCTCACGCTGTGTCCTAACAACACGGCGCAGCCACGATCGCCGCGCTACATGCCCCTGTGGGCGCGTGATAGCGGCTGATCTGGGGCGCCGTCATATGATGTCCTCCCAGAACGAGAGCCGCCCCGCCCCTCCGTCATTTGGCGGCGGGCGGGTGGCAAGCGGTTAATAATGAAGATGTGTTACAATTACATAACAAATTACAAACTATTACGTGTGTCCCCAAGTTTCCCCATATGCGAACATTGTGACGCAAAACTTTACTGCTTGGAGGAAACGTTGCTTTATCACTAAAAATCAATCGCGGTAAGAATCTATCGTCCTCCATGTCGTCTAAGGGCCGATTCGCAGTATAGAAACGCAGTCCAGATGTGTTCTGTATTTGTTTCTGCATGCATGCTTTTGACATGTTTTTAATGCTTTTCCGGTGCATTTTTTATGCTTCCAGTTGCATTTTAGCCCTCTTTTTTTCTTCACCTTAAATAGGGACATGTGCCTTCTGGTGCGTTTTTGGTGCATTTTACCATGTTCCAATACAGTGCAGAAAAAATGCAGCATGTTCTACTTTTTTTTTTAAGGAACTGGAACACTGGTGTGAACAATGCCGTTGGAAACCATATAACCTACTATCCATGCGTTTCTGATGCAGGAAAAAAAAACGCACTGGACTGCATGTGATGTGAACCGGCCCTAAGAGCATATGACAGAAATTGAAATGTTTTTACTGTCACTTACACGAAGAGCTTGCTTGCACCAGTTGCAATTGCATGGCCTCAGAAGCAAACATCCTCATAACAAAGCCAAACAGTCATATGAGGGATTGCAAGTTCTCAGCTAGCATGACAAGCGGACTTGTGCGGGCTTTGCTGAAAAGCCCCTTGAATTGGAGAACACAAAACGCCTCTTGTTGCATAGACGCCATCTTGTTAATGACTGAGGTTAGCGTCTATTTGGGCGCTATTAGTGGTATCTAGCAGCCGTCATTTGAAATTCTACACCCCTCACATTTCTGTAAATATTTTATTCTATCTTTTCATGTGACAACACTGAAGAAATGACACTTTGCTACAATGTAAAGTAGTGAGTGTACAGCTTGTATATAAGTGTAAATTTGCTGTCCCCTCAAAATAACTCAACACACAGCCATTAATGTCTAAACCGCTGGCAACAAAAGTGAGTACACCCCTAAGTGAAAATATCCAAATTGGACCCAATTAGCCATTTTCTCTCCCCGGTGTCATGTGACTCGTTAGTGTTACAAGGTCTCAGGTGTGAATGGGGAGCAGGTGTGTTAAATTTGGTGTTATCGCTCTCACTCTCTCATACTGGTCACTGGATGTTCAACATGGCACCTCATGGCAAAGAACTCTCTGAGGATCTAAAAAAAAGAATTGTTGCGCTACATAAAGATGGCCTAGGCTATAAGAAGATTGCCAAGACCCTGAAACTGAGCTGCAGCATAGTGGCCAAGACCATACAGCGGTTTAACAGGACAGGTTCCACTCAGAACAGGCCTCGCCATGGTCGACCAAAGAAGTTGAGTGCACGTGCTCAGCGTCATATCCAGAGGTTGTCTTTAGGAAATAGACGTATGAGTGCTGCCAGCATTGCTCCAGAGGTTGAAGGGGTGGGGGGTCAGCCTGTCAGTGCTCAGACCATACGCTGCACACTGCATCAAATTGGTCTGCATGGCTGTCGTCCCAGAAGGAAGCCTCTTCTAAAATAATGCACAAGAAAGCCCGCAAACAATTTGCTGAAGACAAGTAGACTAAGGACATGGATTATTGGAACCATGTCCTGTGGTCTGATGAGACCAAGATAAACTTATTTGGTTCAGATGGTGTCAAGCGTGTGTGGCGGCAACCAGGTAAGGAGTACAAAAACAAGTGTGTCTTCCCTACAGTCAAGCATGGTGGTGGGAGTGTCATGGTCTGGGGCTGCATGAGTGCTGCTGGAACTGGGGAGCTACAGTTCATTGAGGGAACCATGAATGCCAACATGTACTGTGACAAACTGAAGCGGAGCATGATCCCCTCCCTTCGGAGACTGGGCCGCAGGGCAGTATTCAAACATGATAACGACCCCAAACACACCTCCAAGAAGACCACTGCCTTGCTAAAGAAGCTGAGGGTAAAGGTGATGGATTGGCCAAGCATGTCTCCAGACCTAAACCCTATTGAGCATCTGTGGGACATCCTCAAACGGAAGGTGGAGGAGCGCAAGGTCTCTAACATCTACCAGCTCTGTGATGTCGTCATGGAGGAGTGGAAGAGGACTCCAGTGGCAACTTGTGAAGCTCTGGTGAACTCCATGCCCAAGAAGGTTAAGGCAGTGCTGGAAAATAATGGTGGCCACACAAAATATTGACACTTTGGACCCAATTTGGACATTTTCACTTAGGGGTGTACTCACTTTTGTTGCCAGTGGTTTAGACATTAATGGCTGTGTGTTGAGATATTTTGAGGGGACAGCAAATTTACACTGTTATACAAGCTGTACACTCACTACTTTACATTGTAACAAAGTGTCATTACTTCAGTGTTGTCACATGAAAAGATATAATAAAATATTTACAAAAATCTAAGGGGTGTACTCACTTTTGTGAGATACTGTATATATTGTGTAAATACACTCACTGACCACTTTATTAGGTACACCTGTTCAATTGCTTGGTAACACAAATTGCTAATCAGCCAATCACATGGCAGCAACTCAATGCATTTAGGCATCTAGATGTGGCGAAGACGACTTGCTGAATTTCAAATTGAGCATCAGAATGGGGAAGAAAGGGGATTTTTAGTGACTTTGAACGTGGCATGGTTGTTGGTGCCAGATGTGCTGGTCTGAGTATTTCAAAAACTGCTGATCTAGTGGGATTTTCAGGCACAACCATCTCTCGAGTTTACAGAGAATGGTCTGAAAAAGAGAAAATATCCAGTGAGCGGCAGTTGCGTGGAGGAAAATGCCTTGTTGATGTCAGAGGTCAGAGGAGAATGGACAGGTGGTTTGAGATGATAGAAAGGCAACAGTAACTCAAATAACCACTCGTTACAACCAAGGTATGCATAATACCATCTCTGAATGCATAACACATCGAACCTTGAAGCAAATGGGCTACAGCAGCAGAGGACCACACCAGGTGCCACTCCTGTCAGCTAAGAACAGGAAACTGAGGCTAGAATTCGCACAGGCTCACCATAATTGGACAATAGAAGATTGGAAAAACGTTGCCTGGTCTGATGAGTCTCGATTTCAGTTACAGCATTCAAATGGTGGGGTCAAAATTTGGTGTAAACAACATGAAAGCATGGATCCATCCTGCCTTGTACCAACGGTTCAGGCTGGTGGTGGTGTAATGGCGTGGGGGGGATATTTTCTTGGCATACTTTGGGCTCCTTAGTACCAATTGAGCATTGTTTAAACACCACGGCCTACCTGAGTATTGTTGCTGACCATGTCCATCCCTTTATGACTACATTGTACCTATCTTCTGATGGCTGCTTCCATCAGGATAATGCACCATGTCACAAAGATCAAATCATCTCACCACTGGACAATGAGGTCATTGTACTCCAATGGCCTCCACACTCACCAGATCTCAATCCAGTAGAGCACTTTTGGGATGTGGTGGAATGGGAGATTCGCTTCATGGATGTGCAGCCAACAAATCTGCAGCAACTGTGTGATGCTATCATGTCACTATGGACCAAAATCTCTGCGGAATGTTTCCAACACCTTGTTAAATCTATGCCAGGAAGAAAGGCAGTTCTAAAGACAAAAGGGGGTCCAACCTGGTACTAGCAAGGTGTACCTAATAAAGTAGTCGGTGAATATATATATATATAGATGCATTATATAGTATGATTAAATATTACATAGCTATCAATATGACATTGTTGTTGCCCGCCGTCCGTCATATGACGGCCAGGCGGGGCGGCTTTTGTTCTGGGCGGCGTCATATGACATCCGTCCATTTAAACAAGGCATGCGCCTGATCGTGTGTGCGCAGCCCTGTATCCTTGGTGGCGGCGTGTCACGAAGACACCACTCACCACCAACGGGGATAAACAGTCATTGGGCATGGCTGTTTACCACGTGATCAGCCGTGATGAAGTCACAGCCGATCACAGATGGTACCTCCCCACTTTGCACGGTGCATGCGTGCGATCGCGAGTTCGCTGCGCGTGCACGTCTGTGGAGGCGTGTTCCCAGGAACACTGCTCGTCACCAACCCTGGTAAACAGCCATTGAGCGGCGGCTGTTTACCACATGATCACTACATGTAAACATAGAGTGGTAACGAGATGTTACCGGGTTCTCACCGATCGTGTGTGAGAAGGAGATTGCAGTAACATCTCGTTACCGCTTACAGTGTACACCAACACACACTGATTTCCCCCCCCGATAAAGAGGACCTGTCACCACCCATCAAAGTACCTGTCACTGTTCATCTGAGTAGCTATCACACACAGTCCATCTGAATACCTGTCACAGTTCATCCGAGTACCTGTCACAGTCCATCTGAGTACCCAAGTACCTATCACAGTCCATCTGAGCACCCGAGTACCTGTCACAGTTTATCTGAGTACCCGAGTACCTGTCATAGTTCATCTGAGTACCCGAGTACCTATCACAGTCCATCTGAGCACCCGAGTACCTGTCACAGTTCATCTGAGTACCCGAGTACCTGTCACAGTTCATCTGAGTACCAGAGTACCTGTCACAGTCCATCTGAGTACCTGAGTACCTGTCACAGTCCATCTGAGTTACTGTCACTGCCCTTCAGAGTACCCGAGTACCTGTCACCAGCCCATCAGGGTCCCCGAGTACCTATCTGTAGCCCATCAGAGTACCTGAGTACCTGTCACCAGGCCATCAGAGTACCTGAGTACCTGTCACCAGGCTATCAGAGTACCCGAGTACCTGTCACTGCCCTTCAGAGTACCCGAGTACCTGTCACCAGCCCATCAGGGTCCCCGAGTACCTATCTGTAGCCCATCAGAGTACCCGAGTACCTGTCACCAGCCCATCAGAGTACCCGAATACCTGTCTGCAGCTCATCAAGTTACCCGAGTACCTATCTGCAGCCCATCAGAGTACCCGAGTACCTATCTGCAGCCCATGTCTCATAGAATATACGTTGGGGTAATTCCACTGGGCTGGTGCTCAAGGACTTTCAAAAGTATGATAGGTAAGAATGAAATGAGATGTGTAATTTATGCTCCTAGAATGCCTGAAGGTACTACTTTAATGTTGAGCCTCTGTATGTGGCCAGGCTGTGTAAAAGTCTCACACATGTGGTATTGCCATACTCTGGAGGAGTAGCAGAATGTATTTTGGGGTGTAATGTTTGCTATGTACATGCTATGTGTTAGAAATATCTTATAAATTGACAACTTTGTGTAAAAAAAATGTTTTTTCATTTTCTTTCCACATTTTCCAAATACTTCTGGAAAAAAATGAACCGTTCAAAAGACTCATTATGCCTCATAGATTATACATTGGGGTGTTTGCTTTCCAAAATGGAGTCATTTTGTGGGCAATTCCATTGTCCTGGTGCTCCAGGGCCTTCAAAATTGTAATAGGTTATTGAGAAATGAGATGTGTCATTTATGCTTGTAGAATGCCTGAAGGCGCTAATTCAATGTTGGGTCTTTGTATGTCACCAGGCTGTGTAAAAGTCTCACACATGTGGTATTGCCATACTCGGGAAGAGTAGTAGAATGTATTATGGGGTGTAATTTGTGGTATGCATATGCTGTGTGTGAGAAATAACCTGATAATATGACGATTTTGTAAAAAAAATAAATCTTCATTTTGCAAAGAATTGTGGGAAAAAATTGCAACTTAAAAAAACTCACCATGCTACTTACTTAATACCTTGGAATGTCTACTTTCTAAAAAGGGGTCATTTAGGGGGTATTTGTACTTTCCTGACTTGTTAGCTCTGGTTCACACAGGGGCGACTTGTCAGGCGACTTAGCCGCCTGACAAGTCGCATCCCGTTCTGTACTATGGAACCGTTCTAATAGGAGCAACGCAAGTCGCTTCGACTTAGAAAAAGGTTCCTGTAGGGGCGACTTCAGGGAACTTGCATTGACTTCTATACAGAAGTCATTTTGCAAGTCGCCGCTGAAGTCGTGTGCAGGTCGCCTCACAGAGTCGGCCTGCAAGTCATGTTGTCCCTGTGTGAACCGGCTCTTAGTGTCTCAAGAAATGAGATACACCTGATGTACTAAAGGCCTGATCAGATGTGATCAATTTTCAGTGATTGGCACCAGAGTTTGTAGACTCTATAACTTTCACAAAGACCAAATAATATACACTTATTTGGGTTATTTTTACCAAAGCTATGTAGCAGTATAAATTTTGGCCAAAATTTATGAAGAAAAATGACTAATTTGCAAAATTTTATGACAGAAACCAAGAAAAAGGCGTTTTATTTCACAAAATTTAGGGTCTTTTTTATTTATAGTTATTATTATTTAAAATAAAAAACCCACTAGTGATTAAATACCACCACTCTATTTGTGTGAAAAAAAGGACGAAAATTTCATATGGGTACAATGTTGCATGACTGAGTAATTGTCATTTAAAGTGTGAGAGCGCTGAAAGCTGAAAATTGGTCTGGGCAGGAAGGGGGTGTAAGTGCCCAGTATTGAGGTGGTTAAATATAACATTACACAAGTACAAATTTACACATTGGGAACAAAACCTGATATATTGTCAGTATATTTGTGTTATGTATTTGTGCCAACTTCATGCTTGACAAGGCTAAGACTTCATTCACACTTGCTTGACTACAAAGTCATACAATTTCCAGTGCGACTTCGGAGCACCTTTCAGTGCGACTTTGATCTGACTTTACACTCCCTGGATCAAAGTTGTATCAAAAGTCACATCAAAAGTAGTGCAGGCACCTTTTCAAAGTTGCTGAAATTTTAATTCGCCTCAATTTAAAGTGGTGCCATTGAAAAGAATGGGCTGCGACTTGTCATTGCAACTTTGATGTCCAAAGTCGTATGACAAGTCGCACAAGTGTGAATGAAGCCTTACAGTGAGATAAACGGACAATCATTGTACCCCAAAAGCTGAATCACTCCTAAAGGTCTATTTAAGGTGTAGTGTGATGATTAAATATAATTTCCAATTATTTCTGCTTAGAGGAGAGTCTCTTTTCTGGACCCCAATCTCTCTGTCCCTATTCCTTCCACATCTGTCTTTCCATAGGTGTGACTTTCAGATCTCTATACACCTACTCTCTATATCCTCTTTATCTCTATAAACCTACTATTACTTAACTTCTTTATGCTAAATTCCTCCCTGAAAAAGGTTTCCCAGTCAGAATTTTGGGAAAAGAACAACCTACTAAAAGAGGCGCTGGGAACTTTAATGGCACGTACACACGAGCGGACTTTCCAGCAGACTTGGTCTGGCGGACTGGACTCCGTAGGACAATTCCATCGTGTGTGGGCTCCAGCGGACTTTTTTTCCCAAAAGTCCGACGGACCTAGAAATCAAACATGTTTCAAATCTTTCTGACGGACTCGAGTCCGGTCGAAAAATCCGCTCGTCTGTATGCTAGTCCGACGGACTAAAACCGACGCTAGAGCAGCTATTGGGTACTGGCTTTCAACTTCCTTATTTTAGTCCGGTCGTACATCATCACGTACGAATCCGTCTGACTTTGGTGTGATCGTGTGTGTCCAAGTCCATTCGTTTGAAAGTACGGCGGACCTACGCTGCAAAGTCCCTTGGAAAGACTGTCGGACCTAGTCCGTCAAAAAGTCTGCTCGTGTGTACGCGGCATTAGACTTATGCCCTGTACACACGAGTGGAATGTCCAACAGAAAAAGGTCGACGGAAGCTTTTCATCATCTTTTCCGATCGTGTGTATGCCTCATCGGACTTCTCTTTTCGAAAAGTCTGACGGACCTAGAAATGGAACATGTTCTAAATATTTCCGACGGACCCAATTCCTATCGGGAAAACCGATCGTCTGTATGCTGTTCTGACGGACCAAAAAAGACACATGCTCTGAAGCAAGTACGAGACGGAAGCTATTGGCTACTGGCTATTGAACTTCCTTTTTCTAGTCCTGTCGTAAGTGTTGTACGTCACCACATTCTGGACGGTCGGACTTTGGTCGGACTTTGGGTTGACCGTGTGTAGGCAAGACCGCTTGAATGGAATTCCGTCGGAGTTCCATCGGAGAAACCGTTAGAGTTAATTTCCGACGGCTAAACTGGTCGTGTGTACGCAGAATTACTGTGTAGTCAGCTGAAGGAAACTCAACGGGTAACTCCACTTTTGTGGGGAAAAAAAAGCAAATAAAGGCAAAATAATATAGCGTGTACAATTGCGACACAAGTCATATTGCAATTGAATGTTATTAAAAATGACCTTTCCTTTTCAATCTGCAGCTCTGTCATTTTCTATAAATGCAATGCAATATGGCTACTTGAAGTTGTTCTGTACACAGAATGTGTACTGACCACTCCCCAGAAACATCATTTCCTGCTTGTGTGATTGGCTCATCAATTTTCCCAGAAGTCTGCCTGAGATATAAGTCAGATTTCAGACATCCCCTGCAATAAAAAATGTCATTTTTGGTGAGATATTTCCACTAGGAACATGTCTAAAGGGATGCAGACCCAGCAGATTTCATCATTAGTGCTCTGCAGCTGCACAGCTGACTGATAATTATGAAACCACTCCCATTAGACCCACTCAGAACAGAGGAACAAACAAGGATTTCTTCAGAATAACAAAAGGTAGGAATCTGCAGCAAAGGTTGTTATACTCTTTGCAATGTACATAGATCACCCTGGGGGGAATGTTTTTTCTCAACAAAAGTGGAGTTACACTTTGAAAAAAATAAAATCTCAATAGCTCTGACGAGATGGTTTCATGCATAGCAAGGCTTTGCCCAATGGGCACCAAACAGGAGCTCAAACCATAGAAATACAGAAAGGAACGCCAGACCAAAACCAAATGAAAAAGCACAAGAACATTTTAAAAGGTAACTCTACTTTTACCCCCTTCCTGCCCAGGGCAATTTTCAGCTTTCAGCGCTGTCACACTTTGTATTAAAAGAGGGGGTTTGGTTGGGACTTTATATGAAGCACGGCTAAGAGAATTGAGTGTGCAATCACATGTTTATAGATTCCAGACAAATATACATAGAATGGTAAAGATAGTAAAAATAGCATGGTAAACAAAGGTAACACCTTACCAGTTTATTGTACATAATGACAACATGATTCACAGTATAATGGTAAAAATTGCAAAAATATAGTAAAATTGTTCCAATTCATAATGAACATAATTATGCTAACCTCCCTGGTGGTATGATTATTTCAGATTTTTGATGCTCAAAGCGGTACATTGTTTTGTGTGGAAATTTGGAGTTTTATATTGTAGGCCTGTAATTCTAATGCTACGTACACACGAGCGGACTTTACGGCAGACTTGGTCCGGCGGACTGGATTTCGTCAGACAATTCAATCGTGTGTGGGCTCCAGCGGACTTTGTTTTCTCAAAAGTTGAACGGACTTAGATTTGAAACATGTTTTAAATTAATCCGTCGAAATCGAGTCCGGTCGAAAAGTCCGCTCGTCTGTATGCTAGTTCGACGGACAAAAAGCCACGCTAGGGCAGCTATTGGCTACTGGCTATGAACTTCCTTGTTTTAGTCCGGTCGTACGTCATCACGTACGAATTCGACGGACTTTGGTGGACTGTGTGTAGGCAAGTCCATTCATTCAGAAAGTCCGTCGTAAAATACGTCAAAGTCCGCCGGGCAAAGTCTGCCGTAAAGTCCAACCGTGTGTACGTGGCATTAGGAATAACTCACTTAAATCTGTCCAAACAAGAGTCTAGAAGACAGCCCGGGTTTGATAAAGTTTGAAACACAAAATCAGAAATTATAATATAATAAATAACTATAAATAATTATAACAAATAATAATATAATAATAATAAAAATTATTCAATAATGTAATCAAATCAAAAACACTGAAATTTGCTCAGTTGCAGAATTGTAGCTGTCATTACTTTCAGTGTTTGATGATGGATCTCCCCACAAATCACTATCGCTCAATTCTGCAAGTGATTCTAATTTATTATTGCTGTTTTCTAGCTGGTCTAAAACTGCTTTTGATATAAGGGACGGTTTTGGTTGCTATGGACAATCTCCAGTTTCCAGGCAGAAAGAACAGTATTTATAACACAAAACTGCATGCAGGGCATTGGACAAACCACTAGGGACAAAAGGGATGTGAAATTATTTGATACAGTAATCAGATTACAGTGTACTGTATGTATTGTGTGTGTTTCACTTTTTTGAATTTAGCGCCGTTCTCCATCCCCATGCGTCGCAATGCTCGCAGGGAACGGAGCCTGGCGCTGTGATGAATCGAGCGGAGGACACGGCTCGCACACACAGCGGGGGGACATCGCAGGATCCTGGGGACAAGGTAAGTAAGCTGTACCTGGATCCTGCGATGCGATCCCAAGTGTGGCTCGGGGTTACCGCTTTTGGTACTGAAAATCCACCCCGAGCCACACTTGGGAATACCGCCAGAGAGGTTAACGGTGATAATAAATATCCATATTGATCAATCTCAAAATCACATGATTGTGATGATCTAGCATAAGACTGGGACTCTACGCGTTTTGTGGAGATGTCCACTCATCAGGAGCAATAACAAAATAGATAGATCTTTAATGGGACAAATAATACAGAGTGAACAGATGGTTGACACAAGGGGGAAGAAGGGCAGAGGAGGGATGGAATGTTTTCCAAGCACTCTTATCTGCATATAAATTGGATATATAGGAAGTAGTGTTAATGACTGAAGGCACTATGGGTAACTGGTAGTTGGTTTATGGTCCATTCAGTGGGTTTACTTGGTACCCTTCTTGGCTTGGGTATGTGGGTTCTATCATCTAATACTTTCACTCTCCACCTGGTCTTTTGACACTATTACATGCCTCTTTCAGCTGTAGTCCTCGAACCTACCCATGTACAGTTCAACATATATATATTTACAATGTTCTTTTTCACAGAAATCCATTGGAACTGTCATACAGTCTGTACCAATATTTAATTGTGAATTGGAGACTACACCATCACTGATGGCTCTTGTATCACTCCTTTGTCATAGAGCGACACATATATGATATATGATATAAGTCTGAGAGGGCTGCACACCCCAATTACAATCTTTGAAAAGAAAAATTGGAAAGTTCCCCACGGGGCTTTTTAGCAGCAAATAGGAGTCAAATATTTTGTAAAAAATCACAGATTTTTTATTATTATTTCAAAGGATGGTTAGACACAAAACATATATAAAAAATTCATTAAAATATGAGCTCTGGTATTTACAAGGCAAGACAAATTAGGCTAGGAAAGGTTATACATCAAGGGTGATACATTGTTACACTTGAAATTGCACTATCCGATGTATGGAAATGCCCCAATGCATTTCGACCTCAAAGGTTATGGTCTTCTTCAGGGGGTCCTTACTAGGGATGAGCCGAACACCCCCCGGTTCGGTTCGCACCAGAACCTGCGAACGGACCGAAAGTTTGCACGAACGTTAGAACCCCATTGACGTCTATGGGACTCGAACGTTCGAAATCAAAAGTGCTCATTTTAAAGGCTAATTTGCATGGTATTGTCCTAAAAAGGGTTTGGGGACCCGGGTCCTACCCCAGGGGACATGTATCAATGCAAAAAAAACTTTTAAAAACGGCCGTTTTTTCGGGAGCAGTGATTTTAATGATGCTTAAAGTAAAAAAAAAAAAAGTGAAATATTCCTTTAAATATCGTACCTGAGGGGTGTCTATAGTATGCCTGTAAAGTGACGCGTGTTTCCAGTGTTTAGAACAGTCCCTGCACCAAATGTCATTTTTAAAGGAAAAAATCTCATTTAAAACTGCTTGCGGGTTTAATGTAATGTCGGGTCCTGGCAATATGGATGAAAATCAGTGAGACAAACGGCATGGGTACCCCCCAGTCCATTACCAGGCCCTTTGGGTCTTGTATGGATATTAAGGGGAACCCCGCACCCAAATTAAAATAAGGAAAGGTGTGGGGCCACCAGGCCCTATATACTCTGAACAGCAGTATACAGGCTGTAGGTTTGTTGTTAAGTAGAATCTCTTTGTAATTTTGAACGGGTACATTTTTAACGTGTTTAGCTCCAGCCAAAAAATCTTTTTTAAGCTTTTTGGAAAACATAGGGAAGGGTTATCACCCCTGTGACATTTGTTTTGCTGTCTTTCCTCCTCTTCAGAAGATTTCACCTCACTTTTTGTCCCAATGGATTGGAAAGCATCAGTGGAAAGGAGAAATGTTTTTCCCATATTAACTCTTACAGGAGAGAATTTCCCTTCCTAGGGGTAGATTTATTCTCACTTCCTGTTGTCTCCTTCCGTTTGCAAGTAGGAGTCGTTTGTAAGTTAGTTGTTTGAAAGTAGGGTCCTGCCCTATATACTCAGCAGAAATTTGGGCCTTAGGTGTTGCTGTGGCCACAACACTGTAAGCCCTCACAGGGCTCTGCTGTGAAATATTAGATCAAGAATTGTAATTACATGCCCCTGTTGAACAGGAGCTGAAAAATTAGGCCTTAGGCACTGGTGCTGGTGCCACAACACTGCAACC
This sequence comes from Aquarana catesbeiana, assembly GCF_042186555.1. Taxonomy (NCBI): domain Eukaryota; kingdom Metazoa; phylum Chordata; class Amphibia; order Anura; family Ranidae; genus Aquarana; species Aquarana catesbeiana. Next base: position 36,203,526 of record NC_133333.1, on the reverse strand, counting down.
CCTCACAGACACTCTAGTTGGAATGCAGGAACGAGCCCTGCTGCAAAGTATTGCATCAAAAATTGTAATTACACGCCCCTGTTAAACAAGGACTGAAAAATTGGGCCTTAGGCACTGGTGCCACAACACTGCAACCCCTCACAGACACTCTAGTTGGAATGCAGGAACGAGCCCTGCTGCAAAGTATTACATCAAAAATCGTAATTACACGCCCCTGTTGAACAGGGGCTGAAAAATTGTGCCTTAGGCACTGGTGGTGGCACCCAGAACCAAAAATGTTCTTACAAGCTATCAGCGTGATGATTGAGGAGGAAGAGGATAATTACTCAGGGATAGTCACGCAGCATCAGCATAGGCAGTCTTTGAAGGGATCTGAGATTTCAAAAAAAATTATTCGGTTACATCAGCATCAGGTGCTTGGTAGCTGGTGGTGATCCAAGACTCATTCATTTTTATGAAGGTCAGTCGATCGACCGAGTCAGTGGACAGACGCACCCTGTGATCGGTTACCACGCCTCCAGCAGCACTGAATGTGCGTTCCGAAAGAACGCTGGATGCAGGACAGGCCAGTAGCTCAATTGCATACTGTGCAAGCTCTGGCCAGTGATCCATCCTCAAGACCCAGTAACCCAGAGGATTTTCGGTGGGAAAGGTGTCCAAGTCTGATCTTGCCCCTAGGTATTCCTGCACCATGTAAAACAGACGCTGGCGATGGTTGCTGGAACCGATCATACCTTGGGGCTGCGGACCAAAAAATTGTCTGAACGCATCGGTCAGACGGCCACCTTCTCCACCGCTCCTTCTTTGACTGACCGAAGCCTCAGCAACACGTTGTCCAGAAACAGGAGTTTGTAACCTCCCAGTCTCTGGGAACGCGTTGCACAGACCTTTCTGCAAGGCCTCCCGAAGATGTTTCATCCTCTGCTCCCTCTGCGATGGCAAGATAAGGTCCGCAACCTTACCCTTGTAACGTGGATCAAGGAGGGTTGCCAGCCAGTATTGGTCCTTCTCCTTGATACCACGAATACGAGGATCCTTACGCAGGCTTTGCAGGATCAGGGAGGCCATGCAGCGTAGGTTTGCTGAGGCATTCGGTCCGGAGTCCTCTGGGTCACTAAGGACGACATGGTCCGCAGCCACCTCCTCCCAGCCACGTACAAGTCCATGTGTTTCTTGGGACTGATCCCTTAAAGACTGCTGCTGATGCTGAGTGCCAGGCTCCACCTCCATACTGACACAATCTTCCTCCTCCTCCTCCTCCTCTTCCTCCTTGTCCTCTTCCTGTGTGATCGGCGGGCACGCAGGAACACTGTCTGGATAAAGGGAGCCTTGAGAGCTAAGGAAGTCCTCTTCTTCCTGCCTCTGTTCTGCCTCAAGTGCCCTGTCCATTATTCCACGCAGCGTGTGCTCCAACAGGTGGACAAGGGGGACAGTGTCACTGATGCATGCACTGTCACTGCTCACCATCCTCGTGGCCTCCTCAAATGGTGACAGGACAGTGCATGCATCCCTGATCATGGCCCACTGGCGTGGGGAAAAAAAACCAAGCTCCCCTGACCCTGTCCTGGTGCCATAGTCACACAGGTACTCATTGATGGCCCTCTTCTGAGTGTGCAGCCGCTGCAGCATGGCCAACGTTGAGTTCCACCTGGTGGGCATGTCACAGATTAGGCGGTTCTTGGGCAGGTTAAACTCCTTTTGGAGGTCCGTCAGCCGAGCACTGGCATTATATGACTGGCGGAAATGCACACAGACTTTCCTAGCCTGCCTCAGGACATCCTGTAAGCCCGGGTACCTGCCCAAGAACCGCTGCACCACCAAGTTAAGGACGTGAGCCAAACAGGGCACATGGGTCATTTGTCCCTGTCGGATGGCAGAGAGGAGGTTGGTGCCATTGTCGCAAACCACCATTCCTGCCTTAAGTTGGCGTGGCGTCAACCACCTCTGAACCTGCCCCTGCAGAGCTGACAGAACCTCTGCCCCAGTGTGGCTCCTGTCCCCCAAGCACACCAGCTCAAGCACCGCATGGCATCTTTTGGCCTGCGTACTTGCGTAGCCCCTTGAACGACTACGGAGCACCGCTGGTTCCGAGGAAGAGGCCATGGAGGAAGAAGAAGAGGAGGGGGTGGAGGAGAGAGGTGTGTCACAATCATTAGCATTTTGGAGGCGTGGTGGCGGAATAACCTCCAACACTACTGCACCTTGTCCTGCATCCTTCCCAGCTGCCAGCAGAGTCACCCAATGCGCCGTGAAACTTAGGTAACGTCCCTGTCCATGCCTGCTGGACCATGAGTCAGCAGTAATATGCACCTTACCGCTGACCGCCCTGTCCAGCGAGGTATGGACATTGCCTTCCACATGCTGGTAGAGAGCCGGAATCGCCTTCCGTGAGAAAAAGTGGCGTTTGGGTACCTGCCACTGAGGAACCGCACATTCCACAAACTCACGGAAGGGGGCAGAGTCTACCAACTGAAAAGGCAGCAGTTGAAGTGCTAGCAATTTTGCCAAGCTAGCATTCAACCGTTGGGCATGTGGATGGCTGGGAGCAAACTTCTTTCGGCGGTGCAGCAGCTGGGGCAGGGAAATTTGCCTGGTACAATCTGACGTCGGTGTACCAAAATCAGATTGCCCACAAGTACGTGGCTGTGACACACCTAATTCTACACCTTCATTCCTCTCAGTGCAGGTCTCAGAGAGGACTGAAGGTCTAGTGGGGTTGGAAATCTCAGCTGATGAGGAGCAAGCAGAGGTCCTCTTTGTTCTTTGGTGTGGGTCTTTTAGATACGCTTGCCAACGAACTGCATGGCAGGTCAACATATGTCTGGTCAAGCATGTGGTACCCAAGCGGGAGATGCTTTGGCCACGCGAGATACGCTTGAGACATATGTTGCAAATAGCAGCGGTGCGATCTGATGCACTCGTCTCAAAAAAGGCCCACACCAAAGAACTTTTTGAATAACGCGCAGAGACTGCAGCGCCCTGCACATGTGGAGCTTTGGGGTGTGATGCAGTCAATGTGCTGCCCTTAGGCTGGCCCCTGGAGGGCATCCAGCCTCGTTGGTGATGTGCCGCCTCCTCCTCCTCCTCCTCTCTCCTATCAGGCACCCACGTTGAGTCAGTGACCTCATCATCCCCTCCCTCCTCATCACTGGAGCAAACCTGGCAGTATGCTGCAGCAGGGGGAGCATGACTGCCAGATTGCTGTCCTTCTTGGGCACCCCCTCTGTCCGTGCTCGTGTTACTGCCTTCATCGAGCTCAGTATCATCATCAGAGCCTTCCAAACGCTGGGCATCCTCCTGGAGCATGTACCCAACACTGTGGTCAAACAGTTTGAGGGACTCCTCAGGAGGATATGGTGGGGCTAGGGAAGGAGTCACTGATGACATTGAGCCGAGGGAAGAGGCCGCTGCTTTGCCAGACAAAGTACCCTGGGCATGGGTGAGAGAGGATGAGAAGGATGAGGACGGCTTGGTCATTCACTCGACCAAGTCTTCCGCATGTTGCGGCTCAACATGGCCAGCTGCCGAAAAAAAGGCCAAGCGTGTCCCATGGCCACGTGCTGATGAGGATGCACCGTCTCCACGACCAGCACTAGACACAGAGCCTGCTTGCCCTCTCTTATTGGCTTGTGACTGTCTGCCTCTCCTTCTTGGCCTTCCAGACATACTAATGGCCTGTAGCTGCACTAAGCTGGGATATATATACATATATATATATATATATATATATGTACTGATACTACAGCTAGCAAAATCAACTGCCTGCCTGTAGTATGAGAACACCACCAACCTTCTACAGGTAGCTTTAGCTGAACACTGTGAGGTGGACGCACCCCACTAACTTGTAGGTTTAGCAGAACACTGTGAGCAGGACGCACTGCACTAACTGTAAATAGTCTAGCTGCCTGACTGTGGTACTAATAGGATCAAAAGAACACCAGCAATTTTCTTCAGGTAGCTGTATTTACTGTAACAAGACAAGCCTGCCTGTCAGTAAGAAGATAACAGAAACGGATCTAGCTGAACACTGTGAGCAGGACGCACCCCACTAGCTTGTAGGTTTAGCTGAACACTGTGAGGTGGACGCAACCCACTAACTTGTAGGTTTAGCTGAACACTGTGAGCAGGACGCACCCCACTAACTTGTAGGTTTAGCAGAACACTGTGAGCAGGACGCACTGCACTAACTGTAAATAGTCTAGCTGCCTGACTGTGGTACTAATAGGATCAAAAGAACATCAGTAATTTTCTTTAAAATACTGTAACAAGACAAGCCTGCCTGTCAGTAAGAAGATAACAGGAACGGATCTAGCTGAACACTGTGAGCAGGACGCACCCCACTAGCTTGTAGGTTTAGCTGAACACTGTGAGGTGGACGCACCCCACTAACTTGTAGGTTTAGCTGAACACTGTGAGCAGGACACACCCCACTAACTTGTAGGTTTAGCAGAACACTGTGAGCAGGACGCACTGCACTAACTGTAAATAGTCTAGCTGCCTGACTGTGGTACTAATAGGATCAAAAGAACACCAGCAATTTTCTTTAAAATACTGTAACAAGACAAGCCTGCCTGTCAGTAAGAAGATAACAGGAACGGATCTAGCTGAACACTGTGAGCAGGACGCACCCCACTAGCTTGTAGGTTTAGCTGAACACTGTGAGGTGGACGCACCCCACTAACTTGTAGGTTTAGCTGAACACTGTGAGCAGGACGCACCCCACTAACTTGTAGGTTTAGCAGAACACTGTGAGCAGGACGCACTGCACTAACTGTAAATAGTCTAGCTGCCTGACTGTGGTACTAATAGGATCAAAAGAACACCAGCAATTTTCTTCAGGTAGCTGTATTTACTGTAACAAGACAAGCCTGCCTGTCAGTAAGAAGATAACAGGAACGGATCTAGCTGAACACTGTGAGCAGGACTCACCCCACTAGCTTGTAGGTTTAGCTGAACACTGTGAGGTGGACGCACCCCACTAACTTGTAGGTTTAGCTGAACACTGTGAGCAGGACGCACCCCACTAACTTGTAGGTTTAGCAGAACACTATGAGCAGGACGCACTGCACTAACTGTAAATAGTCTAGCTGCCTGACTGTGGTACTAATAGGATCAAAAGAACACCAGCAATTTTCTTCAGGTAGCTGTATTTACTGTAACAAGACAAGCCTGCCTGTCAGTAAGAAGATAACAGAAACGGATCTAGCTGAACACTGTGAGCAGGACGCACCCCACTAGCTTGTAGGTTTAGCTGAACACTGTGAGGTGGACGCACCCCACTAACTTGTAGGTTTAGCTGAACACTGTGAGCAGGACGCACCCCACTAACTTGTAGGTTTAGCAGAACACTGTGAGCAGGACGCACTGCACTAACTGTAAATAGTCTAGCTGCCTGACTGTGGTACTAATAGGATCAAAAGAACACCAGCAATTTTCTTCAGGTAGCTGTATTTACTGTAACAAGACAAGCCTGCCTGTTAGTAAGAAGATAACAGAAACGGATCTAGCTGAACACTGTGAGCAGGACGCACCCCACTAGCTTGTAGGTTTAGCTGAACACTGTGAGGTGGACGCACCCCACTAACTTGTAGGTTTAGCTGAACACTGTGAGCAGGACGCACCCCACTTACTTGTAGGTTTAGCAGAACACTGTGGGCAGGACGCACTGCACTAACTGTAAATAGTCTAGCTGCCTGACTGTGGTACTAATAGGATCAAAAGAACACCAGTAATTTTCTTCAAAATACTGTAACAAGACAAGCCTGCCTGTCAGTAGGAATATAACAGGAACGGATCTAGCTGAACACTGTGAGCAGGACGCACTGCACTAAATGTAAATAGTCTAGAAGATAACAGGAACGGATCTAGGTATATATATATATATATATATATATATATATATATATGCAACACCTGGGATGCATATATATACACAATACACTTTAAGTGCAGCTAACTGACTGACTGTCCTGGCTAACTCAAATGAAATGACACTGTCTCTCTCTCTCTCTAAGCACACCGGAACACACTGCACAGGGCCGCCGTGCAGGCGGCCTTATATAGTGTGGGGCGTGTACTAAATCCCCTGAGCCATAATTGGCCAAAGCCTCCTTGGCTTTGGCCAATTATGGCTCTCTGTTAAGGCGGTGCTGTGATTGGCCAAGCATGCGGGTCATAGTGCATGCTTGGCCAATCATCAGCAAGCAATGCACTGCGATGCCGCAGTGAATTATGGGCCGTGACGCGCCACACGAATTTGGCGCGAACGGCCCATATCATTCGCAATTCGGCGAACGATCGAACAGCCGATGTTCGAGTCGAACATGGGTTCGACTCGAACACGAAGCTCATCCCTAGTCCTTACATTTCTATAAATACGTCAAGAGGACAGATTTCAATATTCTAATTGTCATGTAATTTAATATCCAATACAGTATCATTTATTACGTCTACATTGTTTCGTGTTTGATTTATGTAATCACAGTGTATTTACCCTTTCCGCCAGGAAGGCTGGCCTAACCAGAGACTTCTTTAAAAACCAGATAATCCTCTCAAGTGCGATCCTGGACCCACTGAGAGCCTGTCCATGCCCTCAACCCAAGGGGGCGACCCTGATCTGTGAGGCTTACAAGTGGTCACATGTTTAACGGCCCCTCAACAGGGAATCAAATGGGCAGGAGCAGCTGAAAATTGCAATTAAACATAATTAGCATACAAAAGAGGTAAGTGTAGTTTTTTAGGACATTGTGAGAGGGGGAGAATCGTAATGAAAGGAGTCCCCCTCTGTGCGCTTCCAGGGTTGTTTCAATGTTAACTTAGTATATATTTTAGGTTTTTTTCTCCATAGAGGGGTTTGGAAGTTTATATCCTTTTCTATTTGGTTGCGATGGTGAATTATGCATTGTTCCCACAATCATCTTAGTATTAGGCATACAACAGATGATCTGGGTATGTTATAAACAGTAAGGAGTGACAAAATGATATTGTGTCAGCAAGATAAAGAGAGGAAATAGGTGTGGTGTGTGGTTACCGCTTATGGCGGCCAAATGAGTGTAATTCATTAGAAAAGATGCATGTCATAAAAAAGGTTGTAGTATGGAAGATATATGTGTATTAAATCAAATATAAGTTGAGGGTGTGCACATAAGCACTTCATGCCCATACCACAAAACAGGCAAACACAAGTGAAAAATAAAAATAAATAAAATAGGAATGTTAAAAAGGTGACAAAAACTATCGCTCCTTTGTGCCTCAGTATGGCCGTGGATTTGCGGCCCCAGCTCCCTGGGGATGTTTGTTACCCATAGTGCCTTCAGCCAATAAAATTACTTCTTATATATCCAATTTATATGCAGGTAGGAGTGCTTGGAAAACATTCCATCCTTCCTCTGCCCTTCTTCCCTCTTGTGTCAACCATCTGTTCACTCTGTATTATTTTTCCCACTATAGATCTATCCATTTTGTTAATTCTCCTGATGAGTGGACATCTCCACGAAACGCGTAGAGCCCCAGTCTGAGTTGGAACAATTTTACTATATTTATGCAATTACCATTATACTGTGAATCATATTGTCATTATGTACAATAAACTGGTAACGTGTTACCTTTGTTTACTGTGCTATCTTTACTACTCTATGTATATTTGTCTGGAATCTATAAACATGTGATTGCATTTTCAAATCTCTTATGCCACGTACACACGATCGGAATTTCGGCCCGCAAAAGACCGATGAGAGTTTTTAGTTGGAAAATGCGACCATGTGTATGCTCCATCGGTCTTTTGCTGGCGTAATTCCAGCCAGCAAAAGATTGAGAGCATTTTTTCAGTCAAGAAAAGTTCCTATCCGAAAATGCGATAGTCTGTGGCAAAATTCCTACGCGTGCTCGGAAACAATTCGACGCATGCTCAGAAGCATTGAACTGGGGGGGCGTGGCTTGCCTTGAGAGAAGATGGCTGCTTGATCACTTGGCTCCCTCTCACCACAGCCTAAATTCTACAATTACTGGGGTCTACAGCTGCCATCCACCCCCCAATAATGGGAACATCATCCCTATGGATCATCCCACAGCAGATCCCGATCCCCGAGAGAAATCGCCAGCCGTGTGAGCCACACGATACCAGAGATCTTCCGGACACAGCGCCCAACAATGGCGACCTCCCTTCCTGCCTCAGCCTCCTCTCAGTCTCATCCCGAGATCATCCTTACCCCCACCGAACCCGGCAACATCCCACAGGCACTTACTCTGCCCTCTCAACGCCAACCAAGCCTGCAAGACCTACAAGCGGTGGCGGCGGACATTAAGGACACGCTGTTCTCAGCCATTACTGATCTCCGCCACGAACTGCAGGCCATCACAGGCCGCATACAGCGCGTGGAGGACAACGCAGCGCAGCAACAGTCAATAGTGAAAAACGTCCAGTACAAAATCGACCACCACACTATGCAGCTGAGAGATCTTCCACGCCATGTTGAAGATCTTGACAACCGTGGTCACAGACACAACTTGAGGGTAAGGGGAATACACGAATCGGTGGAACAAGATGACATCTCCCCGGTGGTGACAGGTCTCTTTAATCATTTACTGAACCGCCCAGAACAAACACCATGGATCGTATCCAGAGAGCGCTACGTCCCAAAGGCAGAGACACTGACCCCCCTCGGGACATTATTTGCTTCCTGAACGACTTCTCCATTAAAGAAGAAATCCTCCAAAAAGCCAGCGAAAAATCCACTCTGGAATATAATGGTGACCCCATCCACATCTATCAAGACCTCTCAGCAATTACACTACGCCACCGCAAAGACTTGCGCCCTCTACTGGATATCTTGAGAACAAGAGGAATCCGGTATCGATGTAAGTTTCCCTTCGGCCTCTCCGCCTCATTCCAGGGCCGCTCAGCTCTTCTAAGAGTTCCGGAGGATCTGGACAATTTCTGTCGTACCCTGGATATACCCTACACACCAGTCCCGAACTGGTACGCGGAATTCAACCTACAATCCCCCACTCACTGTCTTTCAATGGAAGAACCGATGGACGTGCACAACACCAGCTTCCGCAGAAGACGCTCACCGTCCACCGCCAGATCAGGCCCTCCTCCTGGAACGCATTATCAGCCATCCAGCCCCATGTCAGCTCCCCTTCCTCGCAGAGCACGGCGAGACCGCTGACAACCCAGTTTAAAACGTGAGTAATCCATAGGAAACCACCGCTACCTTTTTACTTCAGATCTACCCGCATGTACCCTCCATATGGGATGACTTTCAAAATCCCCTGACGGCTCCCTTCCTGAAGCAAACCGACGAAGACCAATGAAAATTGAATACTTGCTGGACACCTCCTGACCCCCCTGCAGTTCCAGCCGGCACACAGATCACTCTGTCTCTTTCACCCCGCCATCTCACTTTAAGGACTTATGAACGATAACCTGCGACCGGCCAGCTATATTTTGTCCTGCTCAGCAGACCCCGCTACATCAAGGACGTTCTGCCTCAGTGCACCCCGTCCAGAAACTCTCACACCACACCATCCTACCCCCTTTAACGGGGCACCGAAGAAGACGACATCCTCTGACAGACGCCGATATCACTCTTCTACTTCCATGATTAACCCTCAATGCTATGGGTAATATTTGTTATGCCTTTTTAATCAATGCCATGCTATACATTGCACACTGTTATACACCCAAGTGCGGAAATCAAACATAGCCTTATACCTAATACAGTGATCAAAGATGTGGGTTTTAATATTGCCTTAACATATAGAGCCAAACCAACCGTACATACTAGCCTCCTAAATACCCCTAACGTAACCCCCCAGCGAGTAATTGGGTTTGGAGCTGTATTGCCTTATAGTGCTCCCAATGGACTCATACCTCACTACCATACATAGGTAATTGGGAACAAACAGTAGAGATTATGAGGTGGCCTGACAGTGCCTCCAATACACTGACATTCTCGGGCAACCGAGAACACAGGCACTGATGTTCTCATACACGGCTCTACAGCCCACCTCACAACGCCTCCCTAGAAATGCGGGGAACTAAATCACGGAAGCTCTACGGCACACGCTTACGTACCACACTAACATTACCTTTACAGGTTACTGAGACATACGATATAAACACTCCACTAAACCCACACACTGATCACTCCGTTACTCCCTTACCGAGGGGTCGGAGACAGAGAAAACGAGGCTCTAATACATTCACACCCTGATCACACCAACCCACAACACACGAGCTGATCGGCACAGAGACATAGAGGCCTCACCACGTTCATACTTAGCTTACATCACAATATCGCACACAGGCGACTAAGATCACCAATACAGTCGCACCATGGAGCTCACACGATGATTACACCCACACTCCTTACCAGTATAACTGAGCATAAACGCTTAGGTGCTCCTCCATTTGTACAATTCCTAGTTACAACAGTTACTATTTTGTTTTGGTTGACCCTTTTCTATTGTTCAAGTTGTTATAGAAGGTTTGCATCATACGACCTCTCACAGAGCAAAGGAGCAAATGCTAATATGTTATTGTTGTGCCACTTCCTTGAAGCTACATTTGCAATCATTATGGTCGGAAATACTATGGAGTCCTCTTTAAGTATATTTCTCTCGGCACACTCTCACTTGGCTTTCCCAGCTAACCGGACCTTAAGTCACTCTACATACAACACCTCCCTAAACAAATTCTGTTGCCTTTGACAAGCGGAACGTTCACCCCGCTGCCACCACCTCACTGCTTATTCACACACTTTCTAACAAGCCTTTCAGATCACCCCTCTCACACCTAAGTTCTTCAAAATGCTACTCCACTCACACCCCCAGCCTCACTTTCGAAGGCTGCTGGTGAGACGGACCTCATTGGTCACCCATATTTACTACCCTTTCTACACATACCCAAATTTCTCTCAAGTAACCAACCAACCCTAACATAGTGGGTACACATCACTCATCTAAACCATAAACATCAATACCAAACTAATACCACTACATTTATCCGGCGTATACAATTCTGTGGCACCGAACACCGAAGTAGGTGATCGGACCGCCACATAGTGCCGGGTCCTCTAACCCTTACCCTCCCCCCTCAACACTCTCTGCCCACCCCACTGATCCTACCTGATACCCCCTTTTTACCCTACCCCACAACCTGCCACAGCCCAAACCACATCACAGCACACATACACATAACTTTACCATGGTTCCAAAAGCTAGCAACACGTGCTCAAAATTGTCTCGCTCAACGTAAAGGGTCTCAACACCCCAGAAAAACGATCTAAACTCCTCCTTACCATGCAAAGACTTAACGCCAGAATCATAATGTTACAGGAAACACATTTCCGCTCTGACAACACTCCTAAACTATTCAATGCCCATTTTCCAATCGCGATACATGCTACCAACCCCCAACATAAAACGAAAGGGGTATCGATCCTTATCGCAAAACACTGTCCCTTCAGCATCACTGACTCTCTCATTGATCCCGACGGTAGATATCTCTTCCTAAAAGGCTCGATTCAAAACAAAACTATGACACTGGCGAACATATACGCTCCAAACAAACACCAGGTACCATTTTTTAGATCAGTCAATACTACTCTAACGTCTTTCCAGGAAGGCACTCTTGTACTGGGCGGAGATTTCAATGTTCCCCTAAACCCCATTCAAGACACATCCACGGGAACTACAGCTATACCATACAAAGCCTTGAAGGATATTAAAACTCTACTGAAACGATTAATACTTCATGATACATGGCACACCCTAAACCCAGACACTAGAGATTACACCTTTTACTCAACGCCTCATCATCAATATTCTAGAATAGATTATCTACTCTTGACCCAAAATGACCTACCTCTACTCCACCGAGCTTCTATCGAAACCATGACTATATCAGACCACCATCCCATCTCCATGTCAATCCAACTTCCCGACACCACACCTTGCTCAAGCATATGGAGGTTAGATTCCTCCTTACTCACTGACCCCTCCATCGCGGCGGAAGCGGAATCCACCATAAAACACTTCTTCCTCGAAAACAACCGAGATGACACCTCCCCAATTAATAACTGGGAAGCCCATAAAAGCGTAATAAGGGGCACCTTCCTGGCAGCAGCGGCCAAAAGAAACAAGGAAAAAACGGAAGGCACACTCAGAATTAATCGAAAAGATCCGCAACCTTGAAGGGTTACATAAACAATCCCAAGCACTTACCGCCCTGAAAGATTTAATTCAGGCTAGGAAAGATCTATTAGACCTATTAGATAAACAGATACAACGCAAATACATACTTTCCAAAAAAAATATTATGAATTTGGTAACAAAGCAAGTAAAATGTTGGCCAGAGCACTAAAAGTTTCCAAATCTAATAAAAGTATACACTACATCACCGACCCCTCAGGACAAAAAATAAACAAAACTACCGACATCGCACGTCAATTCGTACAATATTATAGTAAACTATACAACTTAGCCATCCCCCTCCACCCATATACGGCACCACTCGTTCCCAACTGATATCTGATTTCTTAAAACGATATGGCCCGACCCCCATATCAGAATCCATAGCTCACGATTTAAATGCCCCACTTACACGTACGGAAGTTGACTACGCCCTAAAACAAATGAAAACGGGCAAAAGCCCTGGTCCAGACGGCCTAACCACGGGTTACTACAAAACCTACACAGAAATACTTACCCCCGCCTTTTTAAAAGCCTTCAACTCTTTTGCACATCCGGTCGACCCCCCACGTGACCTTCTAACAGCCCATATAGCAGTAATTCCTAAACCTGACAAAGACCAATCCTTAGTTACGAACTACAGACCCATCTCATTGCTCAACGTTGACCTCAAATGGTACGCCAAAACATTAGCGAACAGACTTCTACCCCTGATCCCCCATCTCGTTGGTCTTGACCAAGTGGGCTTTGTCCCCGGACGGGAAGCGAGGGATAATACCCTAAAAGCAATTAATATCCACCACTGGCTCACGACCACCAAGACTGAGGGATTTATGCTTTCCCTGGACGCGGAGAAGGCATTCGACAGAGTGGCATGGGACTACATGAGAGAAACCCTCAAAGCCATAGGACTCCCACAAACGATGCTAAACTATATTTCAGCACTATACTCTAGTCCTACTGCAAAAGTTAACGGCCACCTGTCGGATGCCTTCCCGTGTCGAATGGAACTCGCCAGGGCTGCCCACTTTCCCCTTTAATCTTCATTCTCTCCCTAGAACCTCTCCTTAGACGTATTATTGACAACCCAGACATTAAAGGTATTCGAATTAAACACCACACATATAAATTAGCCGCATTCGCTGACGACATTCTCCTATTCCTCACAGACCCACTTACCTCAATTCCAAACTTACTTAAAGACTTTCAAACTTTCAATGCCCTCTCAAATCTCCAAATCAATTTTTCAAAATCGAATGCCCTTAATATCTCCCTGCCCGCAGAAATCTGTCAACAATGCCAATGTAACTTTCCTTTCACTTGGAACAAGCAAGCAATCCCATACTTGGGCATTCAGTTGCCATCTTCACTAGCTGATTTATATACCCTAAATTATGCCACTTTTTTAGGAAAAAGAAGGGGTTCCCCTGAGTGGATTTTTCCGGCACTTGCAAAAGTAATTTATACAAAATAGGAAAATACACGTATATATATATATATATAAGGTAAAACAATGTTTATTCAAAATGTTCTAGTGTTAAAAACAATGCATACATTTGCAGACAACGAAAACATGTACATTAGACATATTACAAAGTGGTTGTGATATCTATTTCGGTTGGCAGGTAACAGATGACGTTTAAATAGTGGAATTCTTTTCAAGCCCAACGCGTTTCGGGTACATTCTATTTCAGTCCTTCTTCAGGGGCATAATTGAAAAGAAAGGTTCATCTAGATTAATTGAAAAACATATATTTGATCAATTGCCATATAAATCTATATGTCAATAACCAATTGTAGGTTAAATGATCCATAGATCACCTACCTGTTATGTTACCGTTGGTGTTTATGCAGAAAAAGACATTGGTAATTACAACCAGGGGCGAGAAAGGCTTGCAAGAGAGATGGCGTTTGATTTGGTGTTCATGAGTAAAAAAAGCTGTTCTCTGGGTACTTGTATCTCATACGTAACACTTCCCCAATGAGAAGGGGGAGAGATGAGGGGGAGGGAAAGGGTTTATAGAGGTTTTTTTGGTTTTATTTTTGTGATGTATATAGAGGTTCACCTACCCCTGCCTCCCCCGGATGCGTGCGGGCCACAGCGGTATACTGGAGCGAAGAGGAACCGTCCTATAAATAAAAGTTCATATAGTTTGAATGAGTGACATGTTCTTATTTCATAAAGCGAACAATAATGATCTTTTATTCGTATATGTCCATTAGTTGCTGATAGCTAATGGATCAAGTCCACTTGTAAGTTTGTGTGTAGTGAAACACTACTTATATGTCATTCAAGGTAAAAGAAAAAATGTATTGTTCATTAAGCTGGTAGTTAATGGACATGGTCCGCCTACAAAATATACTTGCATGTATAGTACACAGCTCTTAATCAGTCATTGTAGGTAGAAAATATAAATTCATAGAGGTTATGTTTGATTTGCACTATACACTCCCCTTACAGACATTCATATGATTCGTATTGAAGCATACTGACAGTAATAGCATTGTGTGGTCATAGTATTTAAAATTATATAATAGGGGGTGTATAATAGCGAACAAAAACTAATGAATAGAAAAAGGACTCTATAAATATATGTGTATGCAAACATGCATGTGCACATATATCCACACACAATTAAGTGTGTGCATGGATGAAAGATAATGGATACTTATGTAGATAACTTTAGTATTATGTTTTAAGTCAATAGTACTAGTAGAAAGATGATGATAGACAATGTGAGATCTAATACATACAAGCATGTAGAGCAGAAGGAGAAAACCAGTATATTAAGTGGTTAAAAAGCAGAGTTCTAATACCTGTTATTAGATAATAATCATATTAAGCCAGCCACGCATCCCAGCATCCGGCAGGTAAGACGCCTTAGCTGGGAATGAGTGGGGCCAGTTTATATGTGTGGCGAGTTCCAATCAGCTGGCGCAATGATCGCGCTCAGCTGACTGGTAATCCTCGTCAGCTGGCAAGCCTCAAAAGCTCCCTGAGACGGGGATGCGCGGCGCCGCCCCTACCGCGCATGCGCGAGCGCAGTTACGTTGGAGCGGCGTCACGCACACCCCTCCCACCGGCACGGAAAGCCTCACCGGCGGACTACGCATGTCCGCCGGAGTGGCAATATGGAGGTGAAGGGCATAGATGTTGTGTTGCCCTGGTAACCTCCTGTAGTGCCGCCCAGCTAAGAGTGCTGGGCGGCCTTTCCGTGCCGGGCAACCGCTAGTGGTGGACGCATCCAAGGGGGGTGGGCCGGGAGAAAGGCAAACAAATTAGTATTTGAGAATTATTAACCCTAAAAGAGGGGGGAAGTGTCCATTGTGAGCCATCTATATATAAAAGTGGGTAGAGAATCACAGAAACACATAATTACAGATTTTTGTATACTTACAAATACTCTTAGTGGGTAGTTACTTATAAATGGAAGAGAAAGAACTAGTTCTTTTGTATAGCTGCCCTAAAAAACTAAGAGTGACATAGATAGTGCAGGCTGTTACAAATATCACAAAGGATCTTTATCAACAAAATAGATAACAGAGTTGATCTGGCTTCAAAATTTGTATTCTAGCAGATTCCAACTATATTTAAATGTATTGGTTGCATCATATCACAATAAGTACATAGCAATTTATATCATGAACATATATCTATTAAGGTTAGTAATTGTGGGGCGAATGGGTAATACCTCATTGCCAATTCATATGTGACCGAGGAATCACTTCGTTCGTTACACCAGTGTAACCAAACAAACACAGGGAGTTTGACAAGCCAAGGGTATTATAAAGTTGATACTATTGGGCTATCTGTACACCTGCACACATAGCTCCCTTCCATTATGGATGGATGGGATGAGTCCACCATAGTGTGGAGTTGCATGTAAGGCCGTCATGTCTTAAATTTAGGAATGAAGGTAAAGGATAAATGCTTAGTCTTGCATTGACAAAAGTATGGTAAGGGAAAGGGTAGGGCTGACTTTTATACAGACATAGCAATTCGTAATCAGGGGGTAATATGTGTACAGGACAGACAGCCCAAAGGTTTACAGTATAGACATCAGGCACAACAATATTTCACAATATCTAAGCATAGTTAGGGGTTTGGAAAAGGACACAGATCACAGGTAGAGCATATTCCTTAAATGTTAATAACGAATCTGTTAGCTTAGTCTATTAATATTTCATTTCTCCATTCCACCGGAGTTGAAACCCTCGAGGAATGGTTTAAAACACATGGCATCGTTGAGGCCTGGGGGTAGGGTAGCCTTCAGCGAATAAATCCATTTTAATTCCCTCTGGAGTAGGGTTTTATTCCAGTCGCCCCCCCTAGGGCTAGGGTGTACCCGATCCAAAATTAGAAATTTAATTTTGGGGAATTTGCCCCCGTGTACCAGGGCAACATGGCGACCCAAGGGGAGATCAGGGTCAGAAGTTTGCATTGACACAATATGTCTGTATGCTCTTTTCCAAAACTCCATTTTGGTTTTACCTATATAAAAACAACCGCAGTCGCACTGGAGAAGATAAACGACTCCAGTGGTTCTGCAGTTTGCGAAGTGCTTTGGAAATAATTTTTTGCCATTAGGGAGGATGGGGTTCTTCTGTGTCAGCATGTATCCACAATATCGGCACGAGCCACATATGAATGTTCCTCTGTATTTACAGTGTGTTTTAGTTGATTCATTTTTGAATTCACTGCTCACCATCTTGTCACCAATGGATGTTGCTCTCCTAAACGTAAATTGGGGTTTGTTTGGTATCAGATGGCCTAGGGAAGGGTCAAGAGTTAGTAAGTGCCAATATTTTTCGACTATTTTTCTAATTTGGCGATGTTGTTGGTTATACGTTGTTATAATACGTAATGAGTTGGTATCTTTAGGTTTAGAGGTCTGGAAAAGTGTACTCCTAGGTTTATCCAATACTCTCTTGAAAGATTTTTTCAAGGACCTACGTGTATATCCTCGTGCCAATAGTCTGTCTCTTAAGTTGGCGGCTTCCCTTATGAATGTGTCATTATCTGTGCAGTTACGTTTGATTCTGAGGTACTGTGAGTAAGGTATCGAATCAATAAGAGGTTGGGGGTGAAAACTCGCTGTGTGTAATATAGTATTTCCTGAGGTGGTTTTCCTGAATAGTCTACTAGATAGTCCACCTCGCTCATTTTTGTAGATTTCTAGATCTAAGAAGGTTATCCGGTTTGTATCGGAAGACATGGTAAATGTCAGGTTGAAGTCGTTTTTATTCATTCTTAGTACGCACTGCTCGAGTACATCCAAAGGACCGTTCCAAATAATCAAAATGTCGTCTATATATCGATACCAACCCACAATGTGGTTGGTATATTGGGAGAGATTATCGTCCGACAAAAAAGTCTTCTCCCACTCCCCCAGGTACAGGTTGGCATACGATGGGGCACAACATGTCCCCATCGCAACCCCCTGCACCTGGAGGTAGTGGGAGCCATCAAAAGAAAAAACGTTATGGGTGAGGATGTACTCGAGCAGCGCGATAATGAATTCATTATAGACAGGATCTGAGTTACGATTCTGTTGAAGTATGTGTCTAATTGCCGCTAGTCCACGGTCATGTGGAATAGAACTGTAGAGTATGAAATTGTAAATGGAGGTATGGCGCTTCCTTGTGGAGTGTGTAAATAATGATAGTGTAACTGATATGAAACGGTGATTAAATACTCATATAAAATACCCCATATCTGGTAAAAATACTTGTGGTGAGAAACGTGATAAACACCCTTATTGAATACCATACACCTATGTAACACAGGTAATTCCAAAAAATAACCACTAGGTGTAGCTGCTGATACACTATGCAGCTGATGTGATGAAACCAGCATATATGTGTACAAAAAAGTGTATGCCAGTGCAATCAAATCCAGAAAATTGTATACCCATATGAACTACAAAATGTGTAAAAACATTATATGAAAAAAATCATAATAAAAATAAAAAACACAAAAACACAAAAAACACAAAAAAGTCTGTCACAAGTGATATGTCCCACACTGCAAGTAGCAGAAAAAGAAAAAAGTTCCAAGAGCTTAGTGACTGTGGTGCCCTTATAGATGAAAATCCGTGACTTCTGTGCTCCCCTTTTGGCTCCCCACTCACCGGCTCCCACTACCCCTGCAGGGGTAACAGACACTTCAAATCCCAATCCCGTCCTCTTGGCCGATACCCTGTGGTCACTGAGATAGGATGTCCTCTCTCCCAGGCGTTTCCAGATCTTTATACCACGTCCAAGACGGGGATCCCCAGAGAAATCCTCATAAAAAGAGATGCCACCTCATAGTGTAGTATGATAAAAAACTTTAATAGCATAAAACTCCCCACATGGGAGAAATTAAAACCATATGGCACTACACTATGGGTGAAGCCGAAAGCCAGGAAGTACTTCACCGCAGCGTGCGGTCCAGCTGCGTTCCAGGCTCTCTCGCTCCGTACCCGGAAATGACGTAAGTGCGTAGCCCCGCCTCCGGGTACGGAGCGAGAGAGCCTGGAATGCAGCTGGACCGCACACCATGTCTTCCGATACAAACCGGATAACCTTCTTAGATCTAGAAATCTACAAAAATGAGCGAGGTGGACTGTCTAGTAGACTATTCAGGAAAACCACCTCAGGAAATACTATATTACACGCAGCGAGTTTTCACCCCCAACCTCTTATTGATTCGATACCTTACTCACAGTACCTCAGAATCAAACGTAACTGCACAGATAATGACACATTCATAAGGGAAGCCGCCAACTTAAGAGACAGACTATTGGCACGAGGATATACACGTAGGTCCTTGAAAAAATCTTTCAAGAGAGTATTGGATAAACCTAGGAGTACACTTTTCCAGACCTCTAAACCTAAAGATACCAACTCATTACGTATTATAACAACGTATAACCAACAACATCGCCAAATTAGAAAAATAGTCTAAAAATATTGGCACTTACTAACTCTTGACCCTTCCCTAGGCCATCTGATACCAAACAAACCCCAATTTACGTTTAGGAGAGCAACATCCATTGGTGACAAGATGGTGAGCAGTGAATTCAAAAATGAATCAACTAAAACACACTGTAAATACAGAGGAACATTCATATGTGGCTCGTGCCGATATTGTGGATACATGCTGACACAGAAGAACCCCATCCTCCCTAATGGCAAAAAATTATTTCCAAAGCACTTCGCAAACTGAAGAACCACTGGAGTCGTTTATCTTCTCCAGTGCGGCTGCTGTTGTTTTTATATAGGTAAAACCAAAATGGAGTTTTGGAAAAGAGCATACAGACATATTGTGTCAATGCAAACTTCTGACCCTGATCTCCCCTTGGGTCGCCATGTTGCCCTGGTACACGGGGGCAAATTCCCCAAAATTAAATTTCTAATTTTGGATCGGGTACACCCTAGCCCTAGGGGGGGCGACTGGAATAAAACCCTACTCCAGAGGGAATTAAAATGGATTTATTCGCTGAAGGCTACCCTACCCCCAGGCCTCAACGATGCCATGTGTTTTAAACCATTCCTCGAGGGTTTCAACTCCGGTGGAATGGAGAAATGAAATATTAATAGACTAAGCTAACAGATTCGTTATTAACATTTAAGGAATATGCTCTACCTGTGATCTGTGTCCTTTTCCACACCCCTAACTATGCTTAGATATTGTGAAATAATGTTGTGCCTGATGTCTATACTGTAAACCTTTGGGCTGTCTGTCCTGTACACATATCACCCCCTGATTACGAATTGCTATGTCTGTATAAAAGTCAGCCCTACCCTTTCCCTTACCATACTTTTGTCAATGCAAGACTAAGCATTTATCCTTTACCTTCATTCCTAAATTTAAGACATGACGGCCTTACATGCAACTCCACACTATGGTGGACTCATCCCATCCATCCATAATGGAAGGGAGCTATGTGTGCAGGTGTACAGATAGCCCAATAGTATCAACTTTATAATACCCTTGGCTTGTCAAACTCCCTGTGTTTGTTTGGTTACACTGGTGTAACGAACGAAGTGATTCCTCGGTCACATATGAATTGGCAATGAGGTATTACCCATTCGCCCCACAATTACTAACCTTAATAGATATATGTTCATGATATAAATTGCTATGTACTTATTGTGATATGATGCAACCAATACATTTAAATATAGTTGGAATCTGCTAGAATACAAAATTTGAAGCCAGATCAACTCTGTTATCTATTTTGTTGATAAAGATCCTTTGTGATATTTGTAACAGCCTGCACTATCTATGTCACTCTTAGTTTTTTAGGGCAGCTATACAAAAGAACTAGTTCTTTCTCTTCCATTTATAAGTAACTACCCACTAAGAGTATTTGTAAGTATACAAAAATCTGTAATTATGTGTTTCTGTGATTCTCTACCCACTTTTATATATAGATGGCTCACAATGGACACTTCCCCCCTCTTTTAGGGTTAATAATTCTCAAATACTAATTTGTTTGCCTTTCTCCCGGCCCACCCCCCTTGGATGCGTCCACCACTAGCGGTTGTCCGGCACGGAAAGGCCGCCCAGCACTCTTAGCTGGGCGGCACTACAGGAGGTTACCAGGGCAACACAACATCTATGCCCTTCACCTCCATATTGCCACTCCGGCGGACATGCGTAGTCCGCCGGTGAGGCTTTCCGTGCCGGTGGGAGGGGTGTGCGTGACGCCGCTCCAACGTAACTGCGCTCGCGCATGCGCGGTAGGGGCGGCGCCGCGCATCCCCGTCTCAGGGAGCTTTTGAGGCTTGCCAGCTGACGAGGATTACCAGTCAGCTGAGCGCGATCATTGCGCCAGCTGATTGGAACTCGCCACACATATAAACTGGCCCCACTCATTCCCAGCTAAGGCGTCTTACCTGCCGGATGCTGGGATGCGTGGCTGGCTTAATATGATTATTATCTAATAACAGGTATTAGAACTCTGCTTTTTAACCACTTAATATACTGGTTTTCTCCTTCTGCTCTACATGCTTGTATGTATTAGATCTCACATTGTCTATCATCATCTTTCTACTAGTACTATTGACTTAAAACATAATACTAAAGTTATCTACATAAGTATCCATTATCTTTCATCCATGCACACACTTAATTGTGTGTGGATATATGTGCACATGCATGTTTGCATATACATATATTTATATAGTCCTTTTTCTATTCATTAGTTTTTGTTCGCTATTATACACCCCCTATTATATAATTTTAAATACTATGACCACACAATGCTATTACTGTCAGTATGCTTCAATACGAATCATATGAATGTCTGTAAGGGGAGTGTATAGTGCAAATCAAACATAACCTCTATGAATTTATATTTTCTACCTACAATGACTGATTAAGAGCTGTGTACTATACATGCAAGTATATTTTGTAGGCGGACCATGTCCATTAACTACCAGCTTAATGAACAATACATTTTTTCTTTTACCTTGAATGACATATAAGTAGTGTTTCACTACACACAAACTTACAAGTGGACTTGATCCATTAGCTATCAGCAACTAATGGACATATACGAATAAAAGATCATTATTGTTCGCTTTATGAAATAAGAACATGTCACTCATTCAAACTATATGAACTTTTATTTATAGGACGGTTCCTCTTCGCTCCAGTATACCGCTGTGGCCCGCACGCATCCGGGGGAGGCAGGGGTAGGTGAACCTCTATATACATCACAAAAATAAAACCAAAAAAAACTCTATAAACCCTTTCCCTCCCCCTCATCTCTCCCCCTTCTCATTGGGGAAGTGTTACGTATGAGATACAAGTACCCAGAGAACAGCTTTTTTTACTCATGAACACCAAATCAAACGCCATCTCTCTTGCAAGCCTTTCTCGCCCCTGGTTGTAATTACCAATGTCTTTTTCTGCATAAACACCAACGGTAACATAACAGGTAGGTGATCTATGGATCATTTAACCTACAATTGGTTATTGACATATAGATTTATATGGCAATTGATCAAATATATGTTTTTCAATTAATCTAGATGAACCTTTCTTTTCAATTATGCCCCTGAAGAAGGACTGAAATAGAATGTACCCGAAACGCGTTGGGCTTGAAAAGAATTCCACTATTTAAACATCATCTGTTACCTGCCAACCGAAATAGATATCACAACCACTTTGTAATATGTCTAATGTACATGTTTTCGTTGTCTGCAAATGTATGCATTGTTTTTAACACTAGAACATTTTGAATAAACATAAACATTGTTTTACCTTATATATATATATACGTGTATTTTCCTATTTTATATAAATTACTTTTGCAAGTGCCGGAAAAATCCACTCAGGGGAACCCCTTCTTTTTCCTAAAAAAGTTTTTTGGATGTGGCACGGCCCCCTTTCCCTTTTAACCTAGGTAGACCAGTCACCTCCCTTTATGACTAAATTATGCCACTCTCCTTCGAACAATACAAACAGACCTTAAAAAATGGTCCTCGGGACAGTTCTCCTAGTTCGGCAGGGCCGCTATCATAAAAATGAACATCCTACCCAGAATCTTATATCTTTTACAAACTATCCCAATTAAACTACCACCCAAATTCTTCTCTACATTCCGTACTGCATGCACGGCCTTCATATGGGGTAAAATGCACCAGAGAATTAGCTTCACGAGACTTACAGCACCCAAACTCTTAGGAGGCATAGGTCTACCAGACATACGCAAATACCAACAAGCATGCCACCTAGCTAGGATCATTGATTGGAACGTAAACTCCAGACATAAGGACTGGATCCAACTTGAACAGTCACTGTCGAATGTGCCCATTCAACACCTCCCATGGATAGACTCCTCCTTTCTACCCCCTGAATACACTCAACATCCACTTATTCACCCTACACTGCTCTCATTCCGCACTGCAAGTAGTACCAATAACATCTCCTCAGTTAAAGGTCCGATGACACCTTTACGGTTAAACCCTGAATTCAATCCAGGTATGCACTCTTCCTTTTCCTTTTTAACAGACATATGGCCCCACCAGACTGCTAGAGCCAAACATTTCTTTGTCAGGAATCGCCTTCTATCACAAACCGAGTTGGCCTCAAAATCGGGCGCAGACACCTTTCCCTTTTGGACGTACATCCAATTAAGAAACTTCTTTACCAAACCCAAACCTACTCCAGACTGGTCTAGACTCACGACTCCATTTGAAAACCTATGTTTAAGTGACAGCCCCCTTACACATCTAATTTCACAAACATACAACCTCTTATTCAACGACCAAACCCTAAACAAACACTGGAACATCAGACAGTGGGAACGAGATCTCTCCATACACTTGAGTAACCAAGAGTGGACTAACATTTACTCCTTGATCCACAAAGGTTCGATGAACATGCAAGTCCAAGAAAACGCCTATAAATTATTCTCCAGATGGTATAGGACCCCGCTTCTGCTACATCATTTCAACCCGCAAATACCCCAGACCTGCTGGAGATGTGGCTCGGAAGCCGGCTCTTTATTACATATTTGGTGGTCTTGCACCAAAATCCAACCTTTCTGGAAGGAAGTCCAGGCACTGATTTCACAAATTACTACATACTCCCTGGAATTTGACCCCTCAATGTTTCTACTACATCACTCCTCAACGCATATCCCATCTTACCACCGTTCCTTGGCCATGCATCTGGTGAACGCAGCAAGAATGTGTATACCCCCCAAATGGCGCTCCTCAGAACCGCCTACCATAAGAGAATGGTTCCAACGCATTAACCAAACAAAAGTAATGGAAGATCTTATCCATCAGTCAAAAGACACGCAAGCTAAGTTCACCAAAACCTGGTCATGCTGGATACACTTTACTACAACTGCTGATTATAAAAAATACATAATCTGAATGACTCCCCCGGGCTGTGGCAGGTCAAAACACCCTGCTGTCCCCCTCCCAATCTCCATACCACCCCCCCCCCCCCCCCCCCTCAGCTTACCTCTCCTGTTTCCTACCTGCAACCCACCCTTTTCATCTCACATCCTCAGTACATGCCAACATCTATGCATAAGTCAGGATATGATTCCAAAACATCCTATTCCAAACTCCTTACTCTCCATATCGTGAAATAAGGATTTATCAAATAAGTATATCTGTAAATGAACACTTAATTACAAGCCTTAAGATTGTACCTTGACCATTCCATGAGATTGTACACAAACAAACGATATCGTTTATATGCTTCTTATAGTGATCGCAAATAGATACATTTATTGTCTAAATCCTACAATCAAAGTGGCTGCGCCCGCATTACTGCATTTGCATGTGATTTCTCTTCATTGCATATTTCTTACTTCCTATTTCTTACTGTACATGTCAATCTCTGTCTGTTTGAAATTTTCAATAAAAATTGATTAAAAAAAAAAAAAAAAAGAAGCATTGAACTTAATTTTCTCGGCTCGTCATAGTGTTGTATGTCACCACGTTCTTGGCGGTCGTAATTTCAGCGACATTTGCGTGATCGCGTGTATGCAAGGAAAACTTGAGCAGAATCCCTTCAGAAAAGCCATCATATCTTTTTCCGATGAGAAATCCGATCGTGTGTGTGCGACATTAGCCGTGCTTCATATAAAGTCCCAACGAAACCCCCCTCTTTTAATATATGGAGGCAAATGTGGCAAATGAGGGCTGGAGGCAAATGAAACCACCCACTCATTGCCTCACATAAAATCCCAACCCTCTTTTCCCCTCCTTTTTCGCTGTCACACTTTGAATGACAATTGCGCTGTCGTGCAACGCTGTACCCAAACAAAATTTGTATAATTTTTTTGAGACAGATAGAGCTTTCTTTTGGTGGTATTTAATCACCACTGGGTTTTTTTTAAATGTTTTTGCTAAACAAATGAAAACAGACCAAACATTTTGAAAAAAAAACGTTTTTCCTAGTTTCTCTTATAAAATTTTGGAAATAAGTATTTTTTCTCCTTTACTGATGAGGCAACACTGATATGCAGCGATGATGGGCAAGGATAGGCGGCACTGATGGCCACTGATAGGCAACACTGATGGGCACTGATACGCAGTACTGATGGGCACTGATAGGCGGCACTGATGTGCACTGATGGGCGCAACTGATGGACACTGATAGATGGCACTGACGAGAAGGAACTGATGGGCACTGAGAGGCATCACTGATGGGCACTGAAAGGCATCCCTGATTGGCACTGAAAGGCATCCCTGATTGGCACTGTTTGGAATCACTAATGGGCACTGATTGGCATCATTGGTAGGGACTTGTGGGCGTCACTGGTGGTCATCACTGATGGGGCTTATTGCACCAATTATCAGTGAAGATGTCCCCACTGAGAAAAGCCACTTATCAGCTCTCCTCTCCTCACACGCTGTCAGTGTGAGGAGAGGAATGTGGACAACCGGCACTTCCTGGATAATCAAAAACAAACAGTCAGCGCAAAAACCTGATACAAACTAGAAGCCGCTGAACACTAAAGGCAAATATATAAATCCTTTTAAGGTAAACAATAACAGACAGTGCAGCGCTACAGGAATAATCTAACAATCTGAAAAAATGATAAAATGTCCATATAAAAAGAGACACATAATTGTAGTAGAAAAGCCGGAAACATCAACGGTGGTAAAGGGTGCTTCATGCAAATTCTGAAGTGCTCCTTAATTCGTGCTCACACCACTTGCTAGCCAAACTGCTCAACTTGCAAAATGGACCCCTGAGCTAACAGGAAGGTCACACAGGCATTCGCCACCAATGGTGGTTAAGGTTAAATCTTGAATGGGAAGCCGGGCACCTCTTTCAATCAATAGCTTTAAATGATTTTCATCCGTAATCACATGAAATGAAAAAGACAATATAGTGCTCTCTGTATTGCTAAAACTTAAATACATTATTAAAAGACAGGTACTCACATAAGAGGCACTATACCCAGTGCTAGGGAAATAGGTGTATAACATCAGATGATAACAGCAAATGATAAGGTGACTGCAGTGACGTCCAGGGATGCTCCCGCATGCGTATCGTCCAGCAGGTCTTCCTCAGCGGTAAAGCTAAACTGAATACAGTGTATATATATATAGATATATATATCTATATATATATCTATATATATATACACAACACTTGGGATGCATATATATACACAATACACTGTAAGTGCAGCTAACTGACTCGCCTGCCTACTCTAACTTAAATCAAATGACACTATCTCTCTCTCTGTCTAATTCTCTCCGCCGCCGCAAGGCACTACACAAGGCCGCCACGCAGGCGGCCTTATATAGTGTGTGGCGTGTACTAAACCCCCTGAGCCATAATTGGCCAAAGGCACGCTGACTTTGGCCAATTATGGCTCTCTGTGCAGACGGCGCTGTGATTGTCCAAGCTTGCGGGTCATAGTGCATGCTTGGCCAATCATCATTACCGCTGAGGAAGTCCTGCTGGATGATACACGTGCGGGAGCATCCCTGGACGTCACTGCAGTCACCTTATCATTTGCTGTTATCATCTGAAGTTATACACCTATTTCCCTAGCACTGGGTATAGTGCCTCTTATGTGAGTACCTGTCTTTTAATAAAGTATTTAAATTTTAGCCATACAGACAGCACTATATTGTCTTTTTACATTTCATGTGATTACGGATGAAAATCATTTAAAGCTATTGATTGAAAGAGGTGCCCGGCTTCCCATTCAAGATTTTACCTTAACCACCATTGGTGGCGAATGCCGGTGTGACCTTCCTGTTAGCTCAGGGGTCCATTTTGCAAGGTGAGCAGTTTGGCCAGCAAGTGGTGTGAGCACGAATTAAGGAGCACTTCAGACACTTCAATTGTTAGATTATTCCTGTAGCGCTGCACTGTCTGTTATTGTTCATCAGTCAGCAATGCAGTGCGATGCCGCAGTGAATTATGGGCCGTGACGCGCCACTCAAATCTGGTGCGAATGGCCCATAACGGTCGCAATTCGGCAAATGGTAGAACACACGATGTTCGAGTCGAACATGGGTTCGACTCGAATTCGAAGCTCATCCCTACCTGTGAGGAAATGCTGCTGATCGGCTCTCCTCTCCTCATATGCTGTCAGTGTGAGGAGAGAAAAGCCGATAACCAGCATTTCCTTGTTTAAATGTGATCAGCTACAGCTGAAAAACCTAGTCATCGGCTCTTTACCAAGATCGCAATGTGCCGCGTCCTGAGGACACAGTGCGCCGCCAATCATTGCACGGTTGCGCAAGCATGGCGAGAGTGGGACAACGTCATATGAGGACATCCCAGAACAGTAGAACCACCCCGCTGCCATCATTTGCCTATACGGTGGGCGGGAGGTGTTAAATTTCATACAAATTTCTTAGTGCCATAAATGTTATTTGGCTCTGTATATTCTAAAAAGGACAGTACTAGGAGGTGGGTAGGGGGTGAAACCAAGGCAGAGGCCTCTGAGGTAGGTAGGGGCAGAGACACGGGGTAACTCAGAAAGGGTGATATCCTGCACCTATCCTCTGAGAAAAAAAGACCTGATCCTATCTCTCCTATATGATGGTAAAGGAGGGGCACAGAATTCAGAGATAAAGGGATCATTATCATGTAAGATGGACTAGTGTTATTTAGGGATATTATATCTTATAGGAGAAGGGATGGGCTTGTGATACAAACGGTATCCTTTTACTACCTGAGGTATTTGTACGAGATTGGGTTAAATTAACTCTCTCTCTTCATACAAGATGTGAAGGATACTTTCTTTGAGTTAACATCTGTTCCATTCCTCCAAGCCAGTTTTCAGGTTTTACCGGATCTTCTAGCCTACCAACATAAATGGCTCTTGGGGATAGATTTTAAACGCCCCAGGTAAATGAAAACCCTTGTAATGAAGTAGTTGATTTTTATCAGTGGGTTTGGTATACAAATAACTCACTGATTCTCATGTATTTTTAAAGATGTATCAAGAATGGAAACCTGTTCTTTACGCCATATGATATTAAACTTTAGCCTGGGTAATAGATAATTTATATAGGCATGGAACAACATTAAAGTCTCATAGGTGCCCCTCATATAGCAAACACGTCATCAATAAATCTTAACCAGCAGAGACTATTCTGCTGAAACAAAATATTACTGTAATTAAACAAATTCCCTACCATAACTATGAAATCGTTTGCATGGGGAGAGCAACATTTGAACCCATTGCCTGAACCTCTGCATTGTAAGTAAAAAGTCTCCTTAAATAAAAAGAAATTCTCCTTCAAAACAAATCAGAAGAAACAAAATCTGTGCATGTGTGTTTTTATATCTTAAAAAAAAATGATAAACTAAAAGGAACAAAAAGAATAATGTACATGGCATGTAAAATAAAGTGGACTCAAATCATTAAAGATTTCAATGATGATATATACTGTATATGATATATAAGATAAAATAGACTCAAACAGTTATAGTTTCCTATAATAATATATGTGACGTACATATAATGTAAACAAATACAACACAAATATACATCATCAATCTTAAAAAAATATATAAAACTAAAAAGAACAGAAAGAATAATATACATGACATGTAAAATAAAATAGACTCAAACCATTATAGATTGTAATAATAACATATGCAGTATATGATATGTAAAATAAAAAGACCCAAACCATTATAGTTTCCGATAATAATATATATGATATATAAAATAAAATAGACTCAAACATTTATACTTTCGAATACTATTATATATGACATATACAGTATATTATGTAATAAAAAAAAACAAAACAATAAAAATATAAATCATTAATCTAAATAAAAAAAAAATAATAATATATATAATATGTAAAATAAAATAGACCTAAACCATTATGTATTATTATAACATATTGTATATGATATAAAAATAAAATACTCAAACCATCATAGTTTCCAATAATAATATCCAGTTTTGACATGGGCGCTGGTGCTGTTTGTTGCGTCCTCCGTGTTTCCCCACGTACTGGGTCACATGGAAGTCCTTTCGCCACATGGATTCTTCTGGGTTACGCTAGGCACTGTTAAAGGGTCACTTTACTGCATACATAGGGTCATTTTAATCAATGCCTTGGGACAAGGCTAAGGCTGTGGGGAATACTCAACTTTAAGGTGGACCTATACTCTTAGAGATTTGTAGAGATGTGTGGTTGTATTGAGAAATGTTTTATTGCTGTTGTAAAGAGTATCCTGGTAAATTTTGTTGTTTGGCCTCCCATGACAATGAGCACCTTTACACTAACATGCATTTTGGAGGGACATGCTGAGCCAATGTCCACATACACCTGTCCAGCGTTTTCCACTACTGCTCCCAAGTAGTGGAGTTGGCCCCGCCATGCACTTTGTGCGGGCTCTACACGTGCACTCAACCTAATTCTTGACCTTCCGTACCTCTGGGGGGACCTCTGTGATGCAATCTGCTTCCATTGCTATGGGAGACAGACCACTTGCAGAAGGAGTACTGACAACATCTCCTTCGCTGCTATAGGCTGTGCCACCTATAACAGGTACACGCTATCGACAGGCTGCTGGTTACACTTCTGGTATTCTTGGTAACCACATGTGTCTTTACATTACTCCATTCCACATGAAACCTTCATACCCCAATGTGTTATGTCCCACTTGTTAGCTGTGTGTGCCAGTTGCTTGCAATACACTTCTTTAGTAACTTAAGACCAGGCAGGGACAACATTTCAAAAATTTACTTGGCAAATATAGACATTCACAGTCCAACAGGCAAAACATGATACCTTCCTAGTTTCCTAACTATGGCTACAGGCTTGTGTGCTGCCCCAGCATACCTGACAGAATGCAGTTCAGCAGTCATAAGTCCTTCAGAGGCATTTCTCCAGCACTGGTGTCTTCAGGGCAAATGCCAGGTTAAAAGTCTCTGTTGTAGGACAAAGCCGGCAGCATACTCCTTCTCCTGCGAGTCTACTGGTCCATCTCCATCCCTTATGGGTCTCACAATCCACGGCTACTCGCAGGGCCATCTTAATAGCATCTTGGGCCCCTGGGCAAAGTAATGCACTGGGACCCCTACCAGCCTGCCCCAATTTACACACCTACTCTCAAAAATTAAAATGAAACTTTCAATAAAATCTATTTTAAACACTAAGAAAAGATGGGGGGTGAGTGGGAGAGGAATCAGGAGGGCACAGTGCAGGTTCCTGGGATGCTACCCGGGACACGGCCATGCCGGGACAGCTTAGTAAAAACCAGGACTGTCCCAACAAATCCGGAACAGTTGGCAAATATGATGTAAAGCAAGAATATCATGGGGCCCCCACGCACTTGGAGCCCCTGGGCACTGCCCAGGGGTGCCCATGCATTAAGATATCCCTGGCTACTCGGGAATCCCCTAGTCCATCTCTTGCGGCTCTCTATTGGGGCCAGAAATGGCTTTCTGGACTCCCTCAGGGGGAACTCTTTTGAACCGGACCACTATCACAATTTATATCACACAGGGTGAGTGCGCCGGACCCAGGAAGGAAAACCCACCAAAATATTAACCCCTTCCCGCCGAGCGTACGCAGATGTGCATACTCGGCTTTTCGGGGTTATACTGGGATAATGCCCACAACTGCAGGCATTATCACGGTACTGTTTTTTAGAGCCGGCAATCGGCTATCCAGATATAACAACCGATGCGGCTAAAAGCCGCTCGGTTGTTATACCGGAGGAGCGGAGGGGACTGCCCCCCTCCCGCCGCCTCCTGCTGCTCTTACCGGGCCTCCCGTTCCATCAGGAGGCCCCATGACGTCACTTCCTGTTTACTCGGCTGTCAATGGCGCCGGTTTAAAAAAAATACACACTATTCAGAATCGCCGTTTTCGGTGATCTGAATACGTTGAAGTGCGAAGGAGGGATCGGGGGGGTCTTTTAGACCCCCGATCCCTCCATGAAGAGTACCTGTCACCACCTATTACTGTCACAAGGGATGTTTACATTCCTTGTGACAGCAATAAAAGTGATTATTTTTTTTTTTTAAAACACAATTAATAAATATAAAAATAAATAAAATAAATAAGAAAAAAAAAATGAAAGCGCCCCCGTCCCCGCAAGCTCGCGCAGCAAAAAAAACGCATACGGAAGTCGTCGGTGTTCAAATCACACATGTGAGGTATCGCCACGACTAGACCTCCTCTGTAACTCTAACCTGGTAACCGTAAAAAAAATTTAAAGCATCGCCTATGGAGATTTTTAGGTACCGTAGTTTGTCGCCATTCCACGAGTGCGTGCAATTTTAAAGCGTGACATGTTTGGTATCTATTTACTCGGCGTAACATCATCTTTCACATTATACAAAAAAATTAGGGTAACTTTACTGTTTGTTTTTTTTAAATTCATGAAAATGTCCCTTTTCCCAAAAAGTTGCATTTAAAACACCGCTGCACGAATACCGCAATATTGCAACAATTGCCATTTTATTCTCTAGATTATCTGCTAAAATATATATATATATATATATATATATATATATATATATATATATATATATATATATAATGTTTGGGGGCTCTAAGTAATTTTCTGGCAAAAAATAGGGATTTTAACTTGTAAACACCAAATTTCAAAAATAGGCTTAGTCATGAAAGGGTTAAATGACCAAGCAAAACCTTAACCCCAGACCTCTCAGCCGGGACAGCACCCACTGACTGCTGTAGCCTGCTTACAAACAGAAGAATGATAAGACGACATGGAGTAACATTTCTCTGTCCCAGCTCTATGTATTCTATGGAAGACCACTGGGGCACTGCAGGAAACAAATAACCTTGAGATATTTTCCTGGAACTTTGTAATATTAAGCATATAACATACTAGGTATATGCTCTTTTAGGGGATGGTACATTTGTAGGGTCATAATTGTCTCACACTCATCCCCCGTACCCCTTTATCATATTTTGTAATATTAAGGCTGATTTGCTTCAGGGTTTAGGCATAATAATAATGTTTTAGATACTCTAAAAAGACATGATGATCGTGTCTAAATTGGCCCTATTATATGTGTGTATGTACAGTATGTGTAGGTTGGAAACTCTTTCAGCACAAGGACCAGTGGTATAACCAAAGCCATATTAGTCCGTTAGGTTCAAGGGCAGGAAGGGGGCCCCATTTGGGAGGCTGTTAGATGTCTCTACTCCAGAAGAGCTGATGTCAAGTTCACAAAATCGTGCTTTAGGATCATACTGTTATTAGTCACAGATCTCCTTTGCATCACTCTGTCTGTGAATAGATTTATGGCCTCCAGAGCTTTTGATCATCCTGACCAGAATTTTAACAGTAACCCTTTGTGCCTAGTCTTCCTGAGGCTGAAAAATAACAGGGTGATTCTGAAAAAAAGTTTGTATCCCATTTAAAGAATAAGCATGCATAGAAGCACTATCAATAAGTCTGGTTGGAAAAAGACACAAATCCATTTAGTTCAACTAAAAGAAAAACACATACATACAAAACCTCCAAATGCACAATTCTATACCCACAGTTGATCCAGAAGAAAGCAAAAAAACCCTAATAAAGCGTGATCCATCGTTGGTCCAGTGAGGAAAGAAAAAAATCCTTCCTGATTCCCCAGGAGGCAATTGATATTCCCTGGATCAGCTACCCATGGTGGTATTACCTACATATATTAGTATCCACTTGCATTTTGGAAAGAATTCAGGCCTTTTTTTAAAACGTTCTACTGAGCTACCCAGAACCAGCTCATGAGGGAGTCTATTACACATTTTCACAGCTCTTACTATGAAAAAGTCTTTCCATATTTTGAAGTTAAATCTCTTTTCCTCCATGCCCCTTGTCCTTTGTCATGTCCTAATGTGAATAACTCTTAACTCTTAACTTCAGTTCCTCTAATCTTTCCTCATAGCTGATCTCCTCCATGCCTCTTATCAGTTTGGTTGCCCTTTTCTGCACTTTCACCAGTTCCCCTGATATCCTTTTTAAGAACTGGTGCCCAAAACTGAACTGCATATTCCAGATGAGGTCTTACTAATGATTTGTACAGGGGGCAAAATGATATCTCTCTCTCTGGAGTCCATACCTCTCTTAATACAAGAAATGATTTTGCTCACTTTGGAAACCGCTGCTTGGCATTGCATGCTATTATTGAGCTTATGATCTACCAGAACCCCCAGATCTTTCTCCATCATTGATTGCCCCAGTTGTACTTCCCCTAGTATGTATGATGCATGCATATTCTTAGCCCACAAGTGCATAACTTTACATTTATTAACATTAAACCTCATTTTCCACATAGTTGCCCAATGAAACCGTGCATTGAGGTTGGCTTGTAAGTTGGAGACATTCTGTAAGGACGTTATTCCACTGCATAGCTTGGTGTCATCTGCAAAGACAGAAATGTTATTTTTAATCCCAGACCCTATGTCATTTATAACGATATTAAAAATTAAGGGTCCCAGCACTGAACCTTGGGGTACACCACTGATAACCTTAGACCATTCAGAGTAAGAATCATTAACCACTATTCTCTGAATACATATTTTAAGCCAGTTTTCTATCCATTTACAAACAAGATTTTTCCAAGCCTGTAGACTTTACCTTACACATTAGCCATGTGTGGGAAACTGTGTCAAACGCTTTTGCAAAACCCAAGTATACAACGTCCACAGCCACCCCTCTGTCCAAGGTTTTATTTACCCTACCTCATAAATAGAAAACAGATTTGCCTGACAACTTCTGTCTTTCAATCAATCAATCCATGCTGTCTGTTACTTAGAATATTTGTTTCCAGCAAGAACTCATCTATGTGGTCTTTTATTAAACTCTCCGCTATCTTCCCAACTATAGAAGTTACACTAACAGGACTATAGCTACTTGGTAAAGACTTTGATCCCTTTTTAAATATGGGCACCACATTGGCCTTACGCCAATCCAGTGGTGCCATTCCAGTCATTAATGAGTCCCTAAAAATTAGAAACAATGCCTTTGAAATAACAGAGCTCAATTTTAAGGATTTGTGGTATGTCATCTGGTGCTTTATTCACCTTTATGCTGTTTAAATATTTTGGGACCATATCAATTTTGAGCCATTGTGGAAAATTTTGGGCTGTGTCAATACCACCCCCATTATGGACATGAGCACCCCCATGCTCCTTTGTATACTTGGAGCTGAAGAAGATATTTAATAAATTTGCCTTCTCTTTGTCCCAGTCAACCACTCTAGGTTATTTTGTAAAGGGCCTACATGCTCAGACCTGACCTTTTTACTATTAATATATTTGAAGAATTAAGTAAAAATATATGTATTTGCGCTGTCCCTTTAACAAAATAACAGCAGCCAGCACAGCACAGGATCAATTATGCAAAGTGTAACATACAAATAGAAAGTACAGCTCTAAAAATCTCAGATGCCTACTAGGAATAGTGGCAGATATATAAATAAAGTGACTGTGCAAAAAATCATATATACAAAATGATATATATAAAATGAACCAGTGCGGAACAATAGGTTAATAAAGATAGATAAAAAATAATAAAATAATGTTCATTTCATTAGAAAAGTATCCTTGATGACAAAAGCAATATCAATCAAAATCTCATTATTATTGTCCAATAAAAAGAATAATAATGGTGATCCAAAAGGTGAGGGAATATATACTAATTAAAAGTGTGACTATGGTGAAACAAATTGATAGAAGATCCGCCACGAAGTATTCTTAAAGGCTTACCAGAAATATTGGACCCAGACGGGTATATACCCACTGGGTAAATCAAGCTTGAATAATGATAGACCTGGAAGACAGCTGCCGCTGAGGACACGAGTTCCAAGGGACCAGAGAGACTTCCGATGATGTTAGAAGGTTAGCGGGCCCAAACAGATCAAATATTTTAAAAGGAAGAAGAGAACAGAGGGGCACATAGAGTGATTCCGTAAAAAGCTCACAGATGGTTTATTGCAATAAAGGAATAACACTCACATTTCTGAGGATAAAAAAGCGCTTGGGATAAAAAACATTGGCAGTATCAGTGGTATCAGTAGTCCTTCCTGACACGTTTCGTCCTATAGGACATCATCTGGGGTACTGATCCACTGTAAATACTGCTTATATATACTAAAAGAAGCCCCCACATTAAGCCATGGCTCCAATAGAACATAGCCGCTCAGTTAGACTGACTTCCCGGTGGTCAAGATGGCGCCAGAAGCGTGCGGTTCAAGCCTCGTTTCAAACAGAGACCGAAAATCAGAAGCGCACAGCTGGGACACACATCACGAAGCAGATGTCACGCAATTGCGATGACATCCAGGTATGTGTGGTCACGTGGTATACGTGCGATGATATCCGGGTATGTGTGGTCACCTGGTATACATGTGACCCAAGCCTCGTTCTGAACGAGGACCGGGTACAACTAAAACGTACACCATGGAACCAATGCCACGCAACTGCGTTGACATCTGGGTAGACGTGGTGATGTAATGCACCTGCGGCCCAAGCCTTGTTGTAAACGAGAATCTATGAGCGGAAGTGGACAGCGATGATGCATAGTATATATCACATTAAAAC
Source organism: Aquarana catesbeiana (assembly GCF_042186555.1). Classification (NCBI taxonomy): domain Eukaryota; kingdom Metazoa; phylum Chordata; class Amphibia; order Anura; family Ranidae; genus Aquarana; species Aquarana catesbeiana. Next base: position 36,167,808 of record NC_133333.1, on the reverse strand, counting down.
AGAATATGAGACATGGTGAAAGTGTCATAATCAGCAAGGGGCAATATATTAAGATAAATAGTGACAATATTAGATGGGCTTAAAAACTAGATACAGAAATATGCTAATAAAAAACAGAAATGAATATCAAAAGTGAGGGGCATAATCTACTGGGTAAATGTAAAGGGGTGATAATAGCCAAATTATCAAAATCAATATAATAGTTAGAAGTGCAAAAAGCGTAGTAAATATGCCCATAGCCAATACATTACTTTCTGCAGGGGAGCCACGGCTCAATATGGAACCTCCATAAACAGCATATAAAACATAAATGGACCATACAGAAAAGATTATATAAGCAATTAGGGACATTATGTACAGGATATCACATTACTACACACATAATCAAACAAATGTTAGGATTGGTTAATGCAAGCATTAATATCCCATTCCACATTTAATCCTAATGGCAAATGGGATTGTAGTTTGTAAATCCAATAGGTTTCTAACCGTGACACCCCACGGGTCGTAGCCCCACCTCTCCAAGGGGGGATGTATCGATCAATAATGAGAAATTGTGATTCAGTAGGGTCACGATTGTGGTGTTGTCTATAATGCCTGGGAACAGTGTGTTTAGTGTCACCGCCTATGATCTTTGCAACATACTCACCTACCCGAACCGAAAAAGCATGAATCGTACGACCCACATATTGCTTACCGCACGGGCAGGTGATCAAATATACAACACACTTTGTTGCACATGTACAAAATACTTTGATGGGATAAGTTTTATTAGTCACATTTGATCGAAACTCCAAGGTCTTACGTCTCCCACAAGAGTTATGTTGGCATACTGTGCACTTTTTGCACAGGAAATAACCCACCATATTGTGAAAAAATGTGGGACGCTCTGTGGAATTAATAATATTAGGGGCAATCTTGCCCTGCAAACAGGGGGCCCCCCTGAAAATGACCTTTGGTCATTCAGGTAAGACAGTACCAAGAATATGGTCATTTTTAGGTATGTTCCAGTGGCGGTTGATAATAGCCTTAATATCTTTATGTTGTACTGAAAATGTTGTAAGCATAAAATACCTAAAGGATTCATTTGGTTCCCATGGGGTTTTTTTTAGTCAGCAATGACTATCTGTCAACCTGCATGACATTTTGTAATTCTAAATCAATGACAGCTGGATCGTAACCCTTTTCAACAGAACTCTGTTTTGATGACAGAGCCTGAACCTGAAAAGTATTAACATTACTGCAATTCCTCCGCAGCCATAAAAATTGGCTGGGAGGGACTGACTCCAGCCATTATTTATGATGGCAACTGTCAATGGGTATGAAACTATTTCGGTCTGTCGACTTGAAATATGTTTAAATCTTAAATTGATGGAAACTAATCTCGATGTCTAAGTCCAAGAAATGGACTTTTGTTGAGCTAAACTCAAAAGTTAGAGAAATCCCACTGTCATTATGGTTAAGGAACATGAAGAATTCCTCCAAAGATTCCGGGGAGCCGTCCCATAGGAGAAGGATGTCATCTATATATCTGGCCCACAGAACCAATGATGCTCTGTGCTCAGAATAGATGACATCCTCCTCCCACTTGGCCATGAACAGGTTGGCAAGGCTTGGGGCAAATTGAGCCTCCATTGCCACGCCTTTCTGTTGCAAAAATAATTTGTTGTCAAACCAGAAGTAATTATGTGTTGTAGCAAACTGTAATAATTCTATAATGTAGCAACTCTGTTTACTGGTAAGGGACGGGTCACGATTCAAAAAATGAGTTACGGCCTCAATTCCAAGATTATTCGGAATGCAGGTGTATAGTGATGCTATGTCAGCGGTAGCTAATAGGTAATCGTCCCTTTAACAAAATAACAGCAGCCAGCACAGCAGAGGATCAATTATGCAAAGTGTAACATACAAATAGAAAGTGCAGCGCTAAAAATCTCAGATGCCTACTAGGAATAGTGGCAAATATATAAATAAAGTGACTGTGCAAAAAATCATATATACAAAATGATATATATAAAATGAACCAGTGTGAAACAATAGGTTAATAAAGATAGATAAAAAATAATAAAATAATGTTCATTGCATTAAAAAAGTGTCCTTGATGACAAAAACAATATCAATCATAATCTCATTATTATTGTCCAATAAAAAGAATAATAATGGTGATCCAAAAGGCGAGGGAATATATACTAATTAAAAGTGTGACTATGGTGAAACAAATTGATAGAAGCAGGGCAGGACTTAGGCCCCTTTCACACTGGGGCGGTTTGCAGGCGTTATTGCGCTAAAAATACCGCCTGCAAACCGCCCCTAAACAGCCTCCGCTGTTTGTTCAGTGTGAAAGCCCGAGGGCTTTCACACTGAAGCGGTGCGCTGGCAGGACGGTAAAAAAAGTCCTGCGAGCCGCATCTTTGGAGTGGTGAAGGAGCGGTGTGTTCACCGATCCTAAACCGCTCCTGCCCATTGAAATCAATGGGACAGCGCGGCTATACCGCGGTAATACCGTGGCTATAGCCGCGCTGTACGAGCGGGTTTAACCCTTTTTCGGCCGCCGGGGGGGTTAAAACCGCATCGCTAGCGGCCGAATACAGCCGCAAAAACGACGGTAAAACAGCGCTAAAAATAGCGCTGTTTTACCGCCGACGCCCCCACCGCCCCAGTGTGAAAGGGGCCTTAGGGTGGTGGGGGCCCCTGGGCTTGAGTCACTTTTGGGCACTACCTTCTATACATTACCGTATTTATCGGCATATAACACACGCCGGCGTATAACACGCACCCCAAGTTTAGGAGGGAATTTTAAGGAAAAACACTTTTAGGAGGGAAGTTTAAGGAAAAAACTTACATTTAAATGCCTATTAATGCAGCCTTGCATAGCGTCCATCTGCAGCCTTGTCCAGTGTCATTTGCAGCCTTGTCATTGCAGTCTTGAAGTTTAAAAATGACGCCGCCGAGATACAGAGTCCTGTGTATCTCGGCGGATCTCGGGTCCTCTCGGCAACTCTTGGGTCCTCTCGCAGTCCTGAGCAGAGTCGAGAGTAGCCGAGTGTATGGGTACAGCATCACACAACTGCGCAATTGTCAGTTAAATCGACGAAGTGCCATATCGTAAAAAAAAACGATTATAGTGCAATATTTCTATTATTACATTGTTATATGTACTTATCACTTGTCACGTCACTTGTCAGTGATGCAGGGTGTCACTTGTCAGCGGATGCAGGTTGTCACTTGTCAGCTGATGGAGGGTGTCACTTGCCACCGGGTCGAAGGGGGCCTGTCAGGTAGGATGTACGGGGCCCCATGATTTCTAACATTCAGGGGGCGGCAAACTCTCGCCCGCTAGCAAGCCTGTTTCGCCGGCACCGCTGCTTATTTCACAGCGACCGATTGAGCTTGTGTACTCTCACTTCCTGGTAATGGTGGAACGCACCATAGGGCGGACGTGATGTAATCAGCCGGAAATGATGCAAGACACGGAAGCCATCATTTCTGGCTGATGAAATCACGTCCGCCCTATGGTGTGTTCCACCGCTATCAGGAAGTGGAAGTAAACACAAGCCTGATCGGTCACCATGAAATAAGCAGCGGTACCGATGAAACGGGCTGGCTAGTGGGTGGGTGTTTGCCGTGGATCCGGCCCTGCCCGCGGGCCCCCTATTGGACGGGGCTTGAGCCCAGTCAAGACCAATTGTAAGTCCGGCCCAGCCAGAAAGATTGGACCCAGATGGGTATATACCCACTGGGTCAATCAAGCTTGAATAATGATAGACCTGGAAGACAGCTTCCGCTGAGGACACGAGTTCCAAGGGACCAGAGAGACTTCCAATGATGTTAGAAGGTTAGCGGGCCCAAACAGATCAAATATTTATAAAAGGAAGAAGAGAACAGAGGGGCACATAGCGTGATTCCGTAAAAAAACCTCACAGTGGGTTTATTGAAATAAGGGAATAACACTCACATTTCTGAGGATGAAAAAGCACTTGGAATAAAAAAAATTGGCATTATCAGTGGTATCAGTAGTCCTTCCTGATGCGTTTCGTCCTATAGGACATCATCTGGGGTACTGATCCACTGTAACTACTGCCTACTAAAAGAAGCCCCCACATTAAGCCACAGCTCCAATAGAATGTAGTCGCTCAATTAGACTGACTTCCGGGTGGTCAAGATGGCGCTGGCAGCGTGCGGTTCAAGCCTCGTTTCAAACAGAGGCCGAAAATCAGAAGCGCACAGCTGGGACGCACATCACGAAGCGGATATTGCACACTTGCGATGACATCCGGGTATGTGTGGTCACGTGGTATACGTGCGACCCAAGCCTCGTTCTGAAAGAGGGCCGGGCACAACTAAAACGTACACCACGGAACCAATGCCACGCAACACCATTGACATCTGGGTAGACGTGGTGACGTAATGCACATGCGGCCCAAGCCTCGTTGTGAAGCGGAAGGCGGAAGTGGACAGCGATGATGCATAGTATATCTCATACTAAAACAGAATATGAGACATAATGAAAGCGTCATAATCAGCAAGGGGCAATATTGAGCCGTGGCTCCCCTGCAGAAAGTAATATATTGGATATGGGCATATTTACTACGTTATTTGCATTTCTAACTATTATATTGATTTTGATAATTTGGCTATTATCACCCTTTACATTTACCCAGTAGATTATGCCCCTCACTTTCGGTATTCATTTCTGTTTTTTATTAGCATATTTCTGTATCTAGTTTTTATGCCCATCTAATATTGTCACTATTTATCTTAATATATTGCCCCTTGCTGATTATGACGCTTTATCATGTCTCATATTCTGTTTTAGTATGAGATATACTATGCATCATCGTTGTCCACTTCCGCCCTTAGAGTCTCGTTCACAACGAGGCTTGGGCCGTATGTGCATTACGTCACCACATCTACCCAGGTGTCAATGGTGTTGCGTGGCATCGGTTCCGTGGTGTACATTTTAGTTGTGCCCGGCCCTCATTCAGAACGAGGCTTGGGTCACACGTATACCACGTGACCACACATACCCGGATGTCATCGCACGTATACCACACATACCCGGATGTCATCGCAATTTCACGACATCCGCTTCGTGATGTGCGTCCCAGCTGTGCGCTTCTGATTTTCGGCCTCTGTTTGAAAAGAGGCTTGAACCGCATGCTGCCGACGCCGTCTTGACCACCCGGAAGTCAGTCTAATTGAGTGGCTATGTTCTAGTGGAGCCATGGCTTAATGTGGGGGCTTCTTTTACTATATATAGGCAGTATTTACAGTGGATCAGTACTCCAGACGATGTCCTATAGGACGAAACGCATCAGGAGGACTACTGACACCACTGATACTGCCAATGTTTTTTATTCCAAGTGCTTTTTTATCCTCAGAAATGTGACTGTTATTCCTATATTTCAATAAACCAGCTGTGAGTTTTTTACGGAATCACGATATGTGCCCCTCTGCTCTCTTCTTCCTTTTATAAATATTTGAACTGTTTGGGTCTGCTAACCTTCTAACATCATCTGAAGTCTCTCTGGTCCCTTGGAACTCGTGTCCTCAGCGGCAGCTGTCTTCCAGGTCTATCATTATTCAAGCTTGATTGACACAGTGGGTATATACCCATCTGGGTCCAATCTTCCTGGTAAGCCTTTAAGAATACATGGTGGCGGATCTTCTATCAATTTGTTTCACCATAGTCACACTTTTAATTAGTATATATTCCCTCACCTTTTGGATCACCATTATTATTCTTTTTATTGGACAATAATAATGAGATTATGATTGATATTGTTTTTGTCATCAAGGATACTTTTCTAATGAAATGAACATTATTTTATTTTTATCTATCTAATATTTAATTTTTATCTATCTTTATTAACCTATTGTTCATCACTGGTTCATTTTAAATATATCATTTTGTATGTATGATTTTTGGAACAGTCACTTTATTTATATATTTGCCACTATTCCTAGTAGGCATCTGAGATTTTTAGCACTGCACTTTCTATTTGTATATTTGAAGAATTGTTTGGGGTTTGTCCTACTATCTTTTGCAACCTGTAATTTGTTTCAAATTTTTGCATCCTTTATTTCCTTTTTACATATTCTGTTATATTCTTTGTAACATTTAAATGATAGTGTTCCTTCATTTTTATATTTTTAAAAAATCTCTTTTCTTATTATTTATAGCTTTTTAAACTTTGGTCGTGAACCACATAGGTTTTATTTTTAGCTTTTTATACTTATTGCCCATGGTAATATATTTTGCAGTGAGTTTACATACAGTCTTTTTGAAGAATTCCCATCGATGTCAATATTCGCTCCCAGTCTAAATATTGGACAGCAGCCCTCATCCTTGTAAAATTTGCTCTCCTAAAGATGAGTGTTTTCATCTTTCTAGTATGTGCTGCTTTACAGGTAACATTGAATTAAATCATGTTATGGTCACTCACTGCTACCGAGATGTTCTTTTGTATGAACATTAGTAATAAGCTCTGCATGATTTGAGATTACCAGGTCCAGCAGAGCATAGTTCCTAGTTGGGGCCTGTAAGAACTGTACAATAAAATTGTCTTCTAATAGGTTTATACATTTTTGCCCTTTAACTGTTCCTGCAGTGCCATTTCTCCAGTCCATTTTCCTAGTAGTTAAAATCCCCCATTATTATCACTGTCCCAGCCCATTTTCCTAGTAGTTAAAATCCCCTATTATTATCACTGTCCCAGCCCTTGCAGTCCTTTATATCTGTGCAATGAGCTGAGTTTCCACCTCCTCATTAACACTTGGTCCTCTTTCACACTCTGTTTGAGATCACTTCTGACTTTTTACCCTGTCTCTCCGAAAGAGAACATAGCAAGAGAAATTATTAGCCCAGTCCTGTGAAGAACAAAACCAATATTCAGCAATACCAATTAAATCATAGTTCTCTTCGTGCACCAAAGCTTCCAACTCTCTTATTTTGCTTGGCAGACTTCTGGCATTGGAAAACAAACACTTTAATTCACTGTCACATTTTGCACACCTATTTTGCATATTTTTTAGTTTTGTAACATGAGAACCTTCTTATCGCCTGAAATACCTTTTCCCCCATCTTTCCCCCCATCTTTTCCCATTCTACACACCAATAGAAGCTGACCCCTGTTTAACCTGTCTGTTCCATTATAATCTAATTCCCCCTCCCCCTCAATTCCAGTTTAAATACTCTTCCAGCCTTCCCATAAACCTTTCCTCCAGCACAGCAGACCCCCTTCCATTTAGGTGCAAACCATCTTTAGCATATAGGTTGTACCCTAATGAAAAGTCAGCCCAGTGCTCTGAAAGCCCAAATCCTTCCTACTTACACCAGATCCTTAGCCATTTATTACGCTCTCTAAGTTCCCCATCTTCCCTGTGTTGCACATGGTATAGGCAATATTTTAAAGAATATCACCTCTTCTTCTTATACAGCCAACACGCCTGCCTGGTGGCAAGTGCAATAATGACCCTTATGCCGCATCTTGTTATACTATGTTTGCACCTTTAAACCTTTCAATAAGAACATTTGAAAAAAAAAAAAAATCAGTGATTTCATCTCTAAGTCTTAAGTCCTCCTCATGGAAGGAATTTGTTTATTCCAACATTCATTTTTCATGTCTGTATTGTGTTAGTACAGTAATAAAGCCTCTCCTTCTATTACCACAGAATTGATCGACAATGTTCATTTTTTATGTCTGTAGGCTTTGTGTCTCACTTGTACACATGTTTCCCATGGTAAAAGAACTTGCATTGCCAATGGGAGAACTTTTACTCTCAACTCTTTTTACAATTGTTCCATGACATATGTCGTGTACTGCCTATCTTGTCCATGTGGTATGCTCTATGTTGGCAGAACCATTAGGGCCTTTCGAACTAGGTTCGGTGAACATCGACGATCTGTCTAGGAAGGCAGTCCACAATACAGTGTCTCATGCCACTTTGCTGCCCATCATAAAGCAATTACTGATCTTCAGGTATGGATCATTGAATGTATACCAGACAAATATACACCAGCTGAGAGGTTCCAACGCCTGTGTAAACAGGAAACGTTCTTGATCTATACCCTCCATACCCTGATGCCTCATGGCCTCAATGAGGAAATTGAGGTCAATACAGTTATTTATTTATTGTGTCTATTATATATACAGCTACAGTAACACAATACATTCAATATGTTTTTTGCATTATTTTCAGGTTCTGGGGTCAGTCCTCCATCCTCCTTCCCCCTTTTTTCCCCTCTCTTTTCTCTTTTTTCTTTTCCCCCTTTTTCTTTCTGGTCTGGGTGAGCCTATATAAGATTGAAAGCTCCATTAACAAACTAGATCGGATGAAAAAGCGGAAGCTTTGAAATGCTTCATCTGACACGCTCCAACGTCACTTCTGTTCCGGACCCTTCTCATTCCACGCTGGTGCGCACGCTGCATGCTGCCTAGCAGGAACCAGGCCGGTTCTTTCCATTTACCTGCTGACACCCTGCAGCCCACTGGAACACCTTCCTGGATTAAGCTCCGGACTCCACAGTGACCACGGACATCCTGTAGATATACATGCTTGTTTCTCACAGCTGTCATGTGAGTAGTCATTTGGCTGTGAATTTATTAAATTTACTTTTCATACATACTGCACCTAGTCTGGTGCACCTTGTTTCTTCTTATCTTGTTTTTCAGTGACTGCTTCACTCTCAAGGGAGCTGCCACTAGTGCTGTTTTTTAATTCATGGACTCTTTTTAAACCGGGACTCTGCCTGTATATATTTTTTTATATCGATGTATTTTTATATTAATGGATTCTTTTTAACCCGTAACACTATTTTACCTACAAATCTTGCTACATACCCATAGCATTGATATTATATGAGTGTGCTGTTTACAGTATGCTTCTTTATCACTAATGTTGTGCATGCTCCAATCCTTGCGCCATTTTCTCTCTTACATTTCTATTGTACTAATAACACTGGCAGAGAAGGGGTTAACATCAGGAGCAATCAAGGGATTAAATGTGTTCCCTGCAGGTGTGTTCTAGCTGGATTGGGGTTGGGCTGATTGGGGAAACACACAGATCCGTCTTCCAGCATAGCAGAAAGACAGGATCTGTGTGATCTCCCTTGTCAGAATGGAGATTTGCTTTGTTTGCAGATCACCGATCTGTCACTGCGGGGTATGATTGCGGGTGGCCAGCGGACATCGAGTTTACCCCACCTGCTGATTGGCTCCCCTGCTGGCCAGTGGCCGCGTGCATGTGTGCCCACAAACTAGAGTTTCCGAGCCAATTAGCAGGAACGAGCCGACCTACCACAGTACAATGACGGCGGCTGGTCGGCAAGTAGTTAATAGGTTAATATTCCAGCACTATGTGTTCTATAAAAGAGCACTGAGGCCAGGGAGAAATCATGGCATAATGCCGGTCATACACAAGTAGACTTTTGTGCAAAAGTATATAGGGAATTTCAAAAAAATAGTTTATCAGAACATTCTTTCATGCCATCATTGAGTCAACCAACTTTGTTGGAAAGCCCTTAAATTGTGTCCAGACCTGCTATTTGAACCCCAGATGTATTAATAAGGTTTCATTACAATATTTTAGATTTTTCCAGAATAAAAGCCACATTCTCAGTTAGGCTGCTTTCACACTGAGGCCCTTTACAGGCGCTAAAGCACTAAAAATAGCGCCTGTAAAGAGCCTCTCCTCTCACTCCAGTGTGAAAGCCTGAGTGCTTTCACACTGGAGCGGTGCGCTTGCAGGACGGTAAAAAAAGTCCTGCAAGCAGCATCTTTGCAGCGCTGTAGGAGTGGTGTACACACCGCTCCTAAAGTGCCTCTGTCCATTGAAATCAATGGGCAGCGGTGCCAAACCGCCGGCAAAGCGCCGCTGCAGCTAGCGGGGGTTAAAAGTGCCCCGCTAGCGCCCGAATAGCGCTGCTAAAACGATGGTAAAGCGCACTAAAAATAGCAGTGCTTTAGCGCGGACGCCCCCAACACTCCAGTGTGAAAGTAGCCTGAGAGTTTTGTTTTTCAAGAAAATCTTTCCATCCTGCTCTTTCAAATTTACTTATCACAATGGTCAAAATGATGATCTATTTAGTCCCATTAGAAAATCGAATAAACATTTGGGTTCAAACTTACGCTAATTAAGTCAATGATTTCACAAGCTTCCTTGCTTCTTTGTGTACATCAGTTGCAGGGTGGGGAATACCCCCCATCCTCATTTGGCTGGAACTGACAGCTGCTTTCCGTATTCGGTCAAACCTGGTTTCAGATCTAACCTGGAGGTAAACCCAGGCTCATTCCTAATCCCTAATGCTTATCCATTCAAATTTTTATTGTTGCAAAAGCAGATTAGTGTGAGAGTGGTGAAAGAAGAGCACCTCTCTGCTCTTTGCATGTGCCACTCCTTTACTTCATCAGGGGTCATTGAGGTGACCACCCACCTAGCACAGGAAGAGCTGGATATTTTGGCACTACTTCACTTTGCAGTCAGTATTTTCGGCTCCAGACTGACTAGGCCCCTGATGACCAACCTGTAGCCCAAGGGTAGCCAGAAAGTTGGAACAATGAATTGTAGGAATGCAATGGCAGTGATCTCTAGCAGTGCCATGTAATATGTCTTCAGTTTCTAACAGCCTCCTGCATTACACCTGTAGCATATCACTAGTTTCTAGCATCTCCAGCAGTGTATTCAGCAGTTACTCACAATCTTCTGAAGCACTGAATATTATGTGTGGCCCCAGTTTAAGCCTTACATATCTACATAGTAAATTGACCACCGCTTGGGTAAGCCTACTCAATCTGCTCTCCACAATTCCATCTAACAGCTGATGAGCTGACTGATGAGCTCATCTCTCAGTCACTCTGCTCTCCTCAATCAGCTGAAATTATGGCAAGGAGATCTTATTTTTGGAGTAGAAGACATGTAAGATTCCAGGAGCTGACTCACAACAGGTGCCATCATGTTCCTCCTATAAATAAAATATCATCTTTGGTTGGGATGATCCTTGTGGTAAATGTGTGGTGGATCCTCTGATTTAGGTTGGTTGACTACAGGATCTGGTTTATAAATATTGTACAGGTGGCAGTAGCTGGTGTCCCCTTTTTACTGGCACAAGCCAGCCACACAGCTTATAATAATGTCCTGGGCTTACAAGTCATGTCTGTCATATCCATCTCTGATGCTTCTAGCTCCTAAAATTTGGAAGGACTGTTTCTGGTACAGGACAATCAGTGTTTCTAAAATATTAATTTCCTCCATCAAAAAAATTGCAGCTGAGTGAACTTACATCTTCCATACATAGTTGGATAGTTGGCTGTGTGACTCTCACACTCAGCTCATTGCTCCTAAAATCTTAACTCAACCCCTCATCTTGACCAGCAATCTCAACATAATGCTGAACCAAATTCTTAACTTGACCTCTATACCAAAGCTTAGTGTAACCACCAAATTACCATCAAACTTTACTTTAACCCCTATGCCAAACAACAAACCACAACAGAACCCCTAAGACTCAGCCTAAGCATTGCACCCCAATCTAACCTCAGGATAAATCTTAATCTTTTGATCTAATCCCTAAACCAATGCCCCAAACCGCAACCTAACCTTAACATGTTTGTTACCCCAGCATTTCATATTCCTGATATGTGCCTTCTGCATCATGTACTTGTATGAAAAAGTATCCTGTTCTCTTTGTATTGCTTCCTTTGTGTGAAATCCCTGGTGTTCCTGCCAGTCCCTCTGCTTTCCTATTAAAAACTGGCCACACTAAGCAGGAGAACACACCAGGGTCAGTTCTCCAGCTGTACTGGGAACTCAGCCTGCTCTTCTCCAATGATCAGACTTGTCCTGACATGCCTCCCCCCGCACAGCCATTCACTGGGAAGCTCAGTGTAATGTTGCTTCTCCTCCCCCAAGCTCTTATGCAGCTGAGAACAGAGGAAGCAGAAGAAATGTAATCACCTTTAAAAAGGGGGAAAAGAATATTTATAATTATTTTTATTTTTTTTTATATCTATACACAAATGATTTACCTTTTGTTTTCATTTTAAACTGAATGGGCTGTTTTACAAGGTGATCGTTTACAATCACTTTAACCTAATCCTTAATGATGACCCTTATCTCACCCAAATTCTATACACCTAAGACTTAAAGTGGTTGTAAAGGTAGAAGTTTTTTTATCTTAATGCATTCTATGCATTAAGATAAAAAGTCTTCTGTGTGCAGCAGCCCCCCTCAGCCCCCCAATACTTACCTGAGCCCAATGCATTGTTGCATGAGAGACTGTCCCTCCTCATTGGCTGAGACAGCAGCAAAGTACCTTTGGCTCCTGCTTCTGTCAATCAATGTCAGTGAGCCAATGAGGAGAGAGAGGGGGCAGGGGCCCCTGCTCCGTGTCTGAATGGACACACGGAGCTGCGGTTCAGCTCGGGTGCCCTCATAGCAAGCTGCTTGCTGTGGGGACACTCAACAGGAGGGAGGGACCAGGAGTGCCTAAGAGGGACCCAAAAAGTGGAGGATCTGGGCTGCCCTGTGCAAAACCACTGCACAGAAGAGGTAAGTATAACATGTTTATTATTTTGAAACAAAACCCGTGGTTGCAGGAAAGAAATTTCCACTGTGTATGGTCTGCCTAAATCTTACACTCAACTTCACCCAAATCCCTACACCTAACTCTGAACCTCAACCTAACACCTCGTTTACCCTTAACATTAAAGCCCAATGAAAGTCTCATACATAGATAGGAAACCAAATCAACCAACAACCTTAATTTTTTTATAATTTTACCGCCACTTTCCTATCACAACAGCTGTACCAGGAGTCCAAATATGACTGTGCAGTTCAATAGGGACCAGAGTAAGATCCAATGCACTTAATAATTGTGTTTTCTTTTCTTTGCTTAGTGTATTCTTTTTCACTTACCATATATTGATAGTCTTCCTTTAAACTCAAATCACATTTGCTTGCTTGAATATTATATGTTTTTTTACCTCTTGTTTTTAAATCAAAATCTGTGATTTGACCTCTAAGTCCTAAGTCCTCCTCATAGAAATAATTTGTTTATTCAAACATTAATTTTTCATGTCTGTATTGTGTTAGTACAGTATTATAGCCCTGCCTATTACCACAACATTGAAATACAATGCTCCAGAACCCATCCATCTACTTTATTAAATACTTACATTTATCGAACATGGCCATAACTTCAACTTGGGCATTTGCAAATTTTTCCAGTTAAAGACAGACAAGGTCTGCTTAAACGGCTTCCTATAATCCCATCTAAGATCTACAGAAGAATGACAAAAATGACATAGATTAATGTTCCTCTATCCCAACTCAAGGCCAAGGAAAAAAAACTTGAATGCTGGTCATACACCAGTAGAACTTTGTTCAATAATATACTTTATTTATCGGCGTATAACACACACATTCATTTTAAGAGGGAAGTTTCAGGAAAAAGACTTAAATGTTAAATAAGGAACTGTGAAGCAAAATAAGGGTCAATGCCCATCTGCAGCCTCACAAGTGTCATTAATGCAGCCTCATCAGTCCACATCAATGCAGCCTCACAAGTGCCAGCAATGCAGCAGCCTCACCATTGCCATCAATGCAGCAGCTTCACCATTGCCCCAATGCAGCAGCCTCACCATTGCCTTCAATGCAGCACCCTCACCGTTGCCAACAGTGCAGTCTGATCAATGCCCATCTGCAGCCTAGAGGGTACAGGGAGGGGGGCAGGATGGGCGCCAACAGATTACATAAAGTGAGAATCTCCTATGATAGACAGAACAGTGGTCCAATGGCTTCCAAGGAGACAGGACTCTCTATTACAGAGGCCGCCAAGTAAATAGGAGATTCTCACTGCATGTAATCTGACGGCGCTTGTCCCGCCCCCCTCCCTGTCCCCTCCGAGGCAGCTAAAATTGAAGTATTAGCATATAACACGCACACGCTATTTGCACCCAATTTTCAGGGTGAAAAAGTGTGTTATACGCCAATAAATACAGCATATGTAATTTCTGAAAAATCATTAATCAGAACATTCTTTCTTGTCATCACTGGGAAGGATTTACTGAAGGCAAATAGACTGTGCATGTTGCAAGTGCAGTTGCTCCAGAGTTTAGTAAATTAGGGAAAACTCTGCTGACTTCCATCATCCAGTCATGTGCAAGCAAAACAGAAGTTTTTTTTATTTTTCTTGCATATGATTGGGTTATGTTTGTAAAGTGAAGTTTCACCTTATCTACTAACCCCTGGAGCCACTGTACTTGCAAAATGCACAGTCTATTTGACTTTAGAAATTCCACCCGATTGAGTCAACCAATTTCGTTTGAAAGCCCCTAACATTTTGTCCAGACCTGTTATTTGAACTCCAGATGTTATATTTATGGTTTAATTACAATATGTACAATTTTCCAGAATGAAAATAGTTCAAAGTTACTGTAGGTGAGGATAAATAGATTAAGGGATAGCTTTTTTTCCCAAGGGCTTTTAAAGCAATAAATGTGAAAATGAATACAAGTTAGTAAGCCAAGTAGTAACAGATTTTGTTCCAAGAAAGGGAATGCCATAACCTTTTTATACTGATGTGATATATTATTAGATTATAAATATATAGGGGCAGCACAGTGGTATAGTGGGTAGCACTTTCACCTAGCAGTAAGAAGGGTCGCTGGTTCGTATCCCAACCACGAAACTACCTGCCTGGAGTTTGCATGTTCTCCCTGTGCCTGCGTGGGTTTCCTCCGGGTACTCCGGTTTCCTCCCACACTCCAAAGACATGCTGGTAGGTTAATTGGATTCTGTCTAAAATTGCCCCTAGTATGTATGAATGTGAGTTAGGGACCTTAGATTGAGGGTAGGGACTGATGTGATTGTACAATGTATATGTAAAGCGCTGCGTAAATTGACGGCACTATATAAGTACCTGAAATAAATAAATAAATAAATATACATATTTGTCTTTTTTCTTATAAGGAAGCGTGTATAAGCACCATTATTTTTAATGTGAGAGATGGTATTGCAATTTTATTGAAATTTATATTGACATTAAGGGCCTTTTTATGTCTTATGTCCTAAATTGAAAAAAAAAAAAAAAAAAACTCCTTTGAATTTACTTGTTGCTATAGTCCCTTGACCGTTGATTTGACGGATGGTAGATTTGATTGGATGGATGGTAGCAGCGCTGTGGGCTGGATCTGTAGTGCCCACAGCGCTGCACAGTGACAACATCCATCCATGCTCAGCCATCCCTCACTACTCTGCAATGCCCTGCAATGCTCTGCAATACTCTGCAATACCCCACAATACTCTGCAATGCCCCACAATACTCTGCAATGCCCCACAATACTCTGCAATGCCCCACAATACTCTACAATGCCCCACAATACTCTGCAATACCCCACAATACTATGCAATGCCCCAAAATACTCTGCAATGCCCCACAATACTATGCAATGCCCCACAATACTCTGCAATACCCCACAATACTCTGCCATACCCTGCAATACCCCGAAATACCCCGCAATACTCTGCAATACCCTGCAATACTCTGCCATACCCAGCCATACTCGGTGATACCCAGCCATACTCTGCCATACTCTGCCATACCCAGCCATGCTCAGCCATGCTCAGCCATACCCTGCCATACCCTGCCATACCCTGCCATACTCTGCAATGCTCTGCCACAACCCGCAATACTCTTCTATACCCAGCCATACCCTGCAATACCCCGCAATACCCAGCCATACTCTGCAATACTCGGTGATACCCAGCCATACTCTGCCATACCCAGTCATACTCGGCAATACCCTGCAATACCCAGCCATGCTCAGCCATACTCGGCCATGCTCAGCCATGCTCAGCCATACTCGGCCTCTGTATGTGGCCAGGCTGTGGAAGTCTCACACATGTGGTATCGCCGTAGTCATTTTTGGTATGTACATGCTGTGTGTTAGAAATATTGTATAAATGGACAACTTTGTGTTAAAAAAAAAAAACGTTTTAACCACTTCCCGCCTGCCATCACACAACGTCCTTGACTTTGTGCGGGGATATCTGAATGATGGATGCAGCTACAGGCATCATTCAGATATCAGCTTTTTCAGCCGGCGATTCCCTACACCATAAGAATGATCATAGCGGCTGTTACACTGCTTGATCGTTCTTACGGGAGGCGAGAGGGGATGTACCCCCCCCTCCCGCCACCCTCCGGTGCTTCTACCGACTCATCGCTACGATCGAAGCCAGGATCGTTTTTTTTTTTTTTTTATTTCAGGCACAGCCTAGAGGTGAGATGTGGGGTCTTATTGACCCCATATCTCACTGAAAATAGGACCTGTCATGCCCTATTCCTATTACAAGGGATGTTTACATTCCTTGTAATAGGAATAAAAGTGATCAAAAAATTTTGGGGGGGGAAAAAAGTGTCAAACTAAAATTAATAAAGTAAAATGAACACTAAAAAAAAAAAAAAATTTTTAAAGCGCCCCTGTCCGTGTGCTTGCATGCAGAAGCGAACGCATACGTAAGTCCTGCCCACATATGAAAACCGTGTTCAAAACACACATTTGAGGTATCGCTGCGATTGGTAGAGCGAAGGCAATAATTTTGGCCCTAGACCTCCTCTGTAACTCAAAATTTGTAACCAGTAAAAAATTTTAAAGCGTCGCCTATGGGGATTTTTAAGTAGCGAAGTTTGGCGCCATTCCACAAGCGCGTGCAATTTTGAAAGGTGACATGTTAGGTATCTATTTACTCGGCGTAACTTCATCTTTCATATTATGCAAAAACATTGGGCTAACCTTACTATTTTGGTGTTTTTTAAAGCACAAAACTGTTTTTTTTTTCCAAAAAAACGCGTTAGAAAAATTGCTGCGCAAAAGTTGCAATTACCGCTATTGTATTCTCTAGGGTCTTTGCTAAAAAAACATATATAATGTTTGGGATTCTATGTAATTTTCTAGCAAATAAATGATGATTTTTACATGTAGGAGATAAATGTCAGAATTGGCCTGGGTGCTCCAGAACGCCTGGAGGTGCTCCCCTGCATGTTGGACCTCTGTATGTGGCCACGCTGTGTAAAAGTCTCACACATGTGGTATCGCCATACTCGGGAGTAATAGCAGAATGTGTTTTGGGGTGTAATTTGTGGTATGCATATGCTGTGTGTGAGAAATAACCTGCTAATGTGACAATTTTGTGAAAAAAAGAAAAAAAAACCTTGATTTTGCAAAGAATTGTGGGAAAAAATGACAACTTCAAAAAACTCACCATGCATCTTTCTAAATACCTTGCAATGTCTTCTTTCCAAAAAGGGGTCATTTGGGGGGGTATTTGTACTTTTCTGGCATGTTAGGGTCTCAAGAAATGAGATAGGCCGTCAGTAATTCAGGTGTGATCAGTTTTCAGATATTGGCACCATAGGTTTTGGACTCTATAACTTTCACAAAGACCAAATAATATCCACCGATTTGGATTATTTTTACCAAAGATATGTAGCGGTATAAATTTTGGCCAAAATATATGAAGAAAAATTACTAATTTGCAAAATTTTATAACAGAAACGAAGAAAAATGCATTTTTTTACAGATTTTTTCGGTCTTTTTTCTTTTATAGTGCAAAAAATAAAGAACCCAGCGGTGATTAAATACCACCAAAAGAAAGCTCTATTTGTGTGAAAAAAAGGACAAAAATTTCATATAGGTACAGTGTTGCATGACTGAGTAATTGTCATTCAAAATGTGAGAGCACCAAAAGCTGAAAATTGGTCAGGTTATTAAGGGGGTTTAAGTGCCCAGTGGTCAAGTGGTTAAGTACTACTGGGCGGTGGTTCTGGTCACAGTGAGATGGTGGCTGTCGGAGAACCCTGCCAACCCTGCCTTGACCTTGGAGGAGGCGCTGTTGGGGTCTTACTCTGAGCTGAGAAACCTAATTCACCCGGGACCCAAATCTAACCCAAACATGACCCCTTCGATGAGAACCACACTTAACCACTTCAATACAGGGCACCTATACACCTTCCTGCCCAGACCAATTTTCAGCTTTCAGTGCTGTCGCAGTTTGAATGACAATAGCGCGGTCATACTACACTGTACCCAAACTAAATTTTTATCATTTTGTTCCCACAAATAGAGCTTTCTTTTGGTGGTATTTGATCACCTCTGCGGTTTTTATTTTTTGCAAAACAAATAAAAAAAGACCAAAAATTTTGAAAAAATAAAAGTTTTGCTTTTGTTTTTGTTTAAAAATTTTGTAAATAAGTAAGTTTTCTCTTTCACTGATGGGCACCGATAAGGCGGCACTGACAGGCACTGATAAGGCGGCAGCGATGAGGTGGCACCAATGAGCGGGCACTGACGGGCACTGATATGCGGCACTGATGGGCACTGGTAGGTGGCACTGATGGGTGGCACTGATATGCAGCACTGATGGGCATTGATAGGCAGCACTGATGGGCACTCATGGGTGGCACTGGGTGGCACTGGTGGGCACTGATAGGTGACACTGATGGGCACTGATAGGCTGCAAAGATGGGTTCTTATGGGTGGCACTGATGGGCACTGATAGGTGGCACTGATGGGCACTGATAGGTGGCTCTGATGGGCACTGATACCTGGCACTGATGGGCACTGATACGCGGCACTGATACACGGCACTGATAGGCATCCCTGGTGGCACTGGCAGTGGTAGGCATTGGAGTGGGCACTGATTGGCAGCTGCCTGGGCATTGATTGGCAGCTGCCTTTGCACTGATTAGTATTTCCCTGGGGGTCTAGGGGGCATACCTGGTGGTCCAGTGTGGCGGGAGAAGACGCCGGAGAGACCCCCGAAGTTGGAAGAGGACCCCCGAAGTCGGAAGAAGACCCCGGAGCTGCCTAATAAATTACTTTAAAAACCTGTATACTGTGTTTTTTATTGACACTTTTTTGCCTAGGTGAATGGGTAGGGGTACCATGTACCCCATACTCATTCACATAGGGTGGGGGGCTGGGATCTGGGGCCCCCTTATTAAAGGGGGCTCCCGGATTCCGATAAGCCCCCCGCCCGCAGACCCCGACAACCAACGGCCAGGGTTGTCGGGAAGAGGCCCTTGTCCTCATCAACATGGGGACAAGGTGCTTTGGGGTGGGGGGGCCGCAGGGTGCCCCCCCATGCCCCAAAGCACCCACCCCCCCATGTTGAGGGCATGCGGCCTGGTACGGTCCAGGAGGGGGGGGCGCTCGCTCGTCCCCACCCCCATTCCTGACCGGCCAGGCTGCGTGCTCGGATAAGGGTCTGGTATGGATTTTGGGGGGACCCCCACGCCAATTTTTCGGCGTAGGGGGTTCCCCTTACAATCCATACCAGACCTAAGGGCCTGGTATGCCCCTGGGGGGGAACCCACGCCAGTTTTTTTATTTACAACTTGGCGTGGAGTTCCCCCTTATGATTCATACCAACTACTGTATGTTTTCATTTGTTAATGCCAAAAATGTGGCAAAGTCGTACAAAGTAGTACTGCTCCCAAATCGCTGTAAAATCGCGGCAAAATCGGGGCCGCGAAATCGCGGTAAAATTGCGCGACTTTGTAGTCGTATAAGTGTGAAAGGGGCCTAACAGTGTGTTTTTCAGGTACCTACAGCTCCTATCACTCCCAGTTTCCCACACCCCCGGTGCTGGTGACCACTGGCATTGAATGCCTATTGAGCACGCCAGAGGAGGCTAAGCCCATTTCTGCTTTATACTCTACTTTGGCCGTACTAGCTACGTCTAAGGTCTCACAATTGTTCCTGGTGTGGCAGAGAGATGTGCCATCGCTGGCGGATGATGACTGGGAGGAGGGCATTCAGCAGTACCTCCCTCTGGTGATATCCGCCCGGGATCGGTTTATTCAGCTTAAATTTTTGCATAGAGCATACTTCTCACCACAACGCCTAGCTAGGACATACCCGAACACCAACCCAACTTGTACTAAATGCTCTTTAAAGGAAGAATCGTTCTTTCACTTGGTCTGGGCATGCCAACACATACAGGCCTTCTGGAGGGGTGTGGTGGTCGTGATTAACGCTGTCAGCAAGCTATCGGTACCGTGTGATCCAATCCCACTGTTGCTGGGAATAGTGGATAATATACCAGCCCCACAATCCAAGAAGATGTTTGTGTTTTACATAGTCTTTTACGCTAGGAAAGGCAATACTGCTTAGGTGGAAGGGGACTGAACCACCGACGGTACAACAGTGGAAAAAGCTCATTAACAATGTTCTCCCACTATGCAAATTGACCTACCTAGGCCGCAATTGTCCGAAAAAATGTGCTAAAATATGGGGCTCTTGGGTACGTGAAGAACAATTGACCCTTGACTAAGAACGGAGACCTGAGGGCACCCACCCTGAGCTCATTGAGGCTATGGATGGCTCGGCTTGAATGGGTGAGGTCACGCTCTCATGAAGGGATCCCCTGTACATCTTAGATATAGGACTTTTAAATCAGGGAGACTGGCTTTTGTATATTAATGAACAGACTGATATCATTTAGGTATAGGCATCTTATCCCCTCTTTCGAAAAGGATGATGGAGATTTTATGGATCAAACTCCCAATTCCTCTCCCCTCATCTATCCCCAAATAGATGCTTCTACTCAGGTTATTAATATTTGACTACTAGAAGGTTAATGATTTATACCCGCATCTGATGTGTTTGATCTCACTGCGTATTGTATGTACGTTATTGTAGGTTTTCCCTTTTTCCTTTTTTTCTTTTTTGTGTTTGTTTTTCCCCTCCCTTTGTATTATTTCTGTTTTGTTACACTTGCTTTATAGATGAAAAACTTTATGTTAAAAAAAAGATTGAAATAAAGACTCATATGTACTAAGGTTTTTCACATGGCTGGATAATCATAGTAAATATTCACTGATTTTTTTTAGTAAGGTTTTTTAGCATACCTCTTTACTCTAATTTTTAAAATTCCTTTTTTGTAAATTAGCCTCAATAGCTCAGAGAACTCTGAAATAATAAGGCTGACTTACCAAAGAGTTTGGAAATATTCAAACAATTGTTCAATAAATTCAGTGAATATTCACCTCAATTATCCAAGCTTGTGGAGATTAAAAAAGAAAACAGGGTTTTCTTTTTATATAATTAAATAGTCAAAGTGAATTTTCACACACATTATTGTGTGGACATTGTCTCTATTAGTAGATCAGCCTCATTATATCAGAGTTCTGAGATAATTAGGATGTGTATAAAGAAGATGAGAATCTTCACTGAACATGAGGCTGATATACTAAAAGAGTCGAGAATGTTCACACAAAACTGCACTTCAGTTATCCAATTCTGTAAAAAGCAAAGTCCCTTCTATGTATTTGTTCTGCACATAATTGGATAATTAAAGTGAATATTCACATCATTTATTGTGTGAAAATGTTCAGTTTTTTTTAGTAAATTAGAATTCTAAGATAATTAAACAGATTTAGAGTAGTTGAGGATTTTCACCCAAAAAAATAGGTTAAATATTATTTTCAATTATCCAATCATGTGAAAAACATCTGCACATGATTGGGTATTCAAAGTAATCTGAACAAGTTTTCACATGATTGGATTAATAAAGTGGATATGTTTTCAGTGAAGATTTAGCAGTCTGAACAAATCCAGTTCCCAGTGGGTGTTTATTGAATGACCTAAGGGACAAAATACTGACCTTATTTGGAATGCTAAATTATGTGGAATAAGATATGAATTGACATTTCCACCTAAATTCAGGAATTGTTTTTTGTTTTTCTCTTTTATTTATTTATTATTATTTTTTTTATGAATCGAGAACTGCATTATATTATGGTCTTTTTATAACTGCCTATTATTCCATGTTTTTATAGAGCATCTTTTTTTGTTCAATACATTTTAATTGGTTGGAAGTGGGTTTGGATAGAACAATTAGGAACAATGGTACATTTAGTATAACATTTTTTACAGATGAACTTGAAGAAACACAATGCAAACAAATGTCCAAGGATAACAACTGGGCCAAATTTGTACCTTCTGTCTGTATATTGTTAAAATTAATGGGGATTAATTGTTATTTCTATCTGTGTTTTAGGTATATATGCAGCCAGCTTACACTCTTTGCGAGGGCCCCACTCACATAAACTGCAGCAGGGCGGCTGCTCTGTGCCAGATCATGTACCTAGTATGTGATCTGACACTTCTGGGTCTGGGGCCTGCATGAGGCAACCTGCTCAAATTGTGATTGGACACAGCGTGAGCCAATTAGTGGGTCTGGCGGACACGATGTCCGCCGGGACCCCCCCCCCGATCGTTCAGGAGACAGGCAGAGTGGCGGTTGTAAACAAGGCAGACCGCCGTTCTGTGAACAGGGAATGTACTGATTCTGTATTTCTGCTGAGAACTGGATTATAGTATGTTCTTTTTATAACTGCCTATTATTCCATGTTTTATAGAACATCTTTTTTTGTTCATTACATTTTAATTGGTTGGAAGTGGGTTTGGATAGAACAGTAAGGAACAATGGTACATTTAGTATAAAAGTTAACAAGTTACAGATGAACTTGAAGAAACACAATGCAAACAAATGTCCAAGGATAACAACTGGGCTAAATTTGTACCTTCTGTCTGAATATTGTTAAAATGAATGGGGATTAATTGTTATTTTTATCTGTGTTTTACGTATATATGCAAGTTCGCGGTCATGTGACGCTGTACCCAAATAGAATTTATGTCTCTTTTTTCCCCACAAACAGAGCTTTCTTTTGGTGGTATTTGATCACCTCTTTGCGAGTGCCCCACGCACAAATACTGCGGCAGGCTGCTCTGTGCCAGATCATGTACCTAGTATGTGATCTGACACTTCCGGGTCTGGGGCGTGCGTGAGGCTACCCGCTCAAATTGTGATTGGAAACAGCGTGAGCCAATTAGTGGGTCTGGCGGGCGTGATGTCTGCCGGGACCCGCCGATCGTTCAGGAGACAGGCAGAGTGGTGGTCTGTCTATGTAAACAAGGCAGACCGCCATTCTGTTAAAATGTATGTCAAGGGTGCTCAGAATGTCAGGACCAGGCAGATAATGTCTTTATGGGATGGATGAAGTGGTCTTCAAACACTTAGGGCTGCACTCAAAAAGGGAAGCAATCTCTAATAGAAAACAAATAAAAGAAAAAAGGCGCCTCTAAGTGCAGAAGATTAAAAACACTTACAGAATCAAGGATAAGAAGAGGCATAACATGGATGTATGAAGCAGGTGATCCGGCATCAGGAGGTCCCAGTGTATCACAGATTTCCAGGGATAACGATATGCAGCAGCAGAAGGTCCCAGGATAACCAGCAGGTGAACACCCCAGGCTCTGGGAACACTGGTGAAGCAATTGCGTCGTCTGAGTCAGCGTGGAGCATGAATCCCGGAAATGACGCCAGCGGGAGGGGAAAACAACCAGCATGGACCGCAAACAGGAAATATGTCATCAAAATGGGACGCAATGGGACCATCGTTCTGTGAGAGGGGAATGTACTGATCCTGTGTTTCTGCTAAGCAGGAACATGGATCTTTACCTCCCCCCAGTCAAAGCATCACAGTTATTAAGCACTCCCAGGAAACACATTTAACCCTTTGATCACCCCTGATGTTAATCCCTTCCCTGCCTTCCTGTACAGTGAGAGTGTTTATTTTTTTTAGCACTGATCCCTGTATTAGTGTCACTGGTCCCCAAAAAAGTGTCAAAAGTATCAGTTAGGTGTCTGATTTGTCCACCGCAATATCGCAGTCCTGCTATAAGTTGCTGATTGCTGCCATTACTAGTAAAAAAATGAAAAAAATCCCATAGTTTGGAAATGCTGTAACTTTTGCGCAAACCAATCAATATACGCTTATTGGAATTTTTTACCAAAAATATGTAGCAAAATACATATTGGCCTAAATTGGTAATGTTTTATAGCAGAAAGTTAAAAAATATTGTTTTGTTTTTTTTTTAAACTGTCTGTCTTTTTTTGTTTATAGCGCAAAAAAATAAAAAACACAGAGGTGATCAAATACCACCAAAAGAAAGCTCTGTTTGTGTTAAAAAAGAGTCATAAATTTTATTTGGGTACAGCGTCACACGACCGCAAACTTGTCATTTAAATTGACGAAGTGCCGAATCGCAAAAAATGGCCTGGTCATGAAGGGGTGTAAATCTTCCGGAGCTGAAGTGGTTAATGTAAATACATACGAAAATATATATTTGTTTAAAAACCTTGTTTCTACATGTACTTTGAAACTTACCATGAAACATGTCAAATGACCCCCTTACATTGGTGGTCAGTGGGAAGAATGCTCCTTAGGCTCAGTTCACATGAATATGGCTGTAAAGAAGCGAGGGTTGCAGATAAACAGGTACAAATAATGTATTTTGGATTTTTGTTTCATTTGTGTGTATGACCTGAGGCCAGTAACTTCGCTGGGTATATGTAAGGAGTTGAGAATCTTCAATTATCTAACCATGTAAAAAGCAAATTCCTCTTTATTGTATTTATTTCATCTACACATGACTGGATATTCAAAGAAAATAAAGGTAACATTTATTGAGTGAAGATTCTCAACACCTATAGTAAATTAGCCTCATGGTCTGTGGTTGTGTGGAGGACCTGATACATAATTCTTTGGATCCCTCCCAAACTAGTTCATTCAATATCATTGCCTGGGATAAAACAAGATAAATGTTTTTTTTAGCAATATTTCTCTGACAATCACAAAGTACACACTTTTAGAGGAAAAAGTTTATTTGCTCAGAAATATTTTTGAAACAAGATACAAATGTGTGATGGACTGGAAGCCCTAGCTAGCATTCGATTATTTTATTGGCAATGCAAAACATTGCAGAAATACAAGAATACCCAAATACCAATTGACAGAGATGAGTAGACAGAGAGAGCAGTCCATGTAATCACCTAGGGCTCAGATCACACTATAGAGTACCCTGCTTGGTCTTGTGTTATGGCCAAATCAGGCTTTGACTGGACACTGCAAGATGTCATCAGTTGGGGTGATAAGCCACAGATAGCCGTTGTCATAAGTGACGTGTTTGGCACATAGGTTCAGATTGGTCCAGGATGTTCCAGTTGGAGTTTTGGCAGTGATTCCATTCCTAAAACAAAATCTTTCTCAGTTATACAATATAAAAAGTAATATTAAAAATAGCGTTTCCTCTAAGTTAATTTTGAAGGATACCTGGCTATCATTGGCATTACTGGGATAAGCTTTCCAGACTGACAAATGAAGGATTTATAAAAACTATGGTCACTGGATGTATCATTTAATGCCTATGCTGAGAGTTCAGAAAGCACCATCTCAGTTGGAAAAGGAGCAAAAAGTTGCAAACATTATTGTGAACATACACAGCAGTTGCTGAATTATATGTATTTGTCTAACTGGCTCATCCTCAACATTCACAATTAATACTTCTTTACCAAATTACCATTTTTTTTTCACATTGCCTTAATGCTACTGCATGCATAATTAAACAAAAAATACCTTCTGTGCACGTTGCCTGCTGAGTTGACACCGTACACGGAACCATCTGTGCCAACCTCTATCATCTCCAGAGTACCTTCAATCTGCTGCCATTTGGTTCCCTGGCAGGCTGTTGGGCTGACATTGTAGCGGAAGTAAATATTTCCTGCGCTGTTGACTCCCCAGCAGCCCAGTGGACCACAGCTGTAATATTTCAGTGCCCCCTCCAGTGGGGTCCAGGATACAGTAGGAGATCTTGAAAGTGTGTCACTCTGTCCCAAGCAGTAAATGTTGTCCTGTGCATTCACTCCACCCAAGAACTTATTACCACCAGCATCTACCTGCTTCAAAAGTCCTGTTTAAAAAACACAAAATACAATATTGACCCATTAAATTAAGTGTAATACCAGAGAGGAGATTAAAGCAATAGTTAAATGGGATTGGAACACTCCTATGTAGTAACATAGATCTCATTATTAATTAGAGTATGGTTGCCAAGTTTCCTTCTTTTTACAGAACAGGCAACAACTATGCAAAATGTCCTGTGCCACCTCAAGGCCAATGACATGTCCCACCAGCCTGGGGAACACAAAGTTGCCTCAGCAGGGCAGTAATGTTTCCTTGTAGTGGGAAAATGTCCATCCAAACTTTCCAGGACTAAAAATGTAAGTGTGTGCTTCATGTGCTGCTATCTAAGACCTCCGTTCACACATATGATTAAGAATAAAACAAAAACATAAGCACCAATAACACCAAGCAAAAAAACAAAAACCATTATAAGGTAATGCTATCAATGTGCACTCACACACTATAGACCAGTCTTTTTCACCCAGGGTGCCCAGGTACCCTGTGGTGCTTTGAATTTTCTTCAGGGGTGCCTTGGCAAAATGCCTAAAAAATGCCCACAAATTGTATACAAGCCAGCATGTGGATCAAGCCTGCCTTTAATTATGCAAAGCTATTTAATTGTGCACTATTACGACCTTCTAGCCGCCGGCATCCTAACAAACAATGACATCATCAGTTGATAAGGAGGATGTCGGTTGTCCTCACAGCATCCTCGTGTGATTCTCTCCTGCCCCTCTCCTTCACCACTGGGGTCACATTAGCTGATTGATAGAGAAAAACCGAGGAAGAAGAGAAACATTGGCATACAAGTCAGTACCAGTGTGCAAAAAGTGTATTTGATTTGGAAGAATAAAACACCTCTAATGTTGGGTGTCCTACATGTGTGGATGTCGATGCGTTATGTAAAGCTATTAGAATAGCTTTGTACATTTTGGAATAGGGTGCCTCGAGACTGCTCTAGAATGTCAGTTTGTAAATGAGGTGGTAAAGTGGTAAATATAAATGTTTCTTACCATACACAGTGAAATAAACAGTGATAAATTATACATCAAAATACCAAAAAACTAAAAAAACAAACAATCGAAAACTCAAAAAGACAAAAAAAAAAGTCCATGGTTTCTGACACTCATTTCCCAGGAGCCAATGGGCGGGCGGAGATGACGAGCTACAGCGGAAATGGAGGATTAATCATACAAAGAAGGCATTGACAAAAAAAAATAGCTGTCACAAACTGATCATAAACGCATGGGGTATGCGTCGGGTGGGATGCGTAGTTAAAAATATGCCTTGAACTCCACTTTAAACACATGATTATAAGTCATACAGTAAATCACTTTAAAGCTTTGGGACACCTAACTTTTATATTTAAATGGACTTTAGTTTTAATTTTAGTTTTTTGTCTTTTTGAATTTTTGATTGTTTGATATTTGTATTTTTTGGTATTGTGATGTATAATTTATCACTGTTTATTTAACTGGGTATGGTGAGAAACATTTATATTTACCAGTTTATAATACTACTAGGATTGCACTTGCAAATGTGAGTATACTGGCAGGTATAGCTATGTGGATGTTTTTTTGGTTAGGAGTTCACTGAACTGGACAGCGCACCACATTTTGTTACAGGATCTAGTGTATCAAGAACTGGTTTCTGAATTATAACAGTCATATAGGAGGATCATTGTAATTGATGGTGTCACTGGAGAACCTGATCTCACCAATAGTGGGCTGTAGCCTAAAGTAGAACTATGGCCTTTTACAAAATATGCGCTGCAGCACTTAATTATAAGTGTATCCGCATTTACTGTTTTCTTTTAGCCCCCTTGCAAAGTCCCACAAATACCCTGGCAGTGGCGTCTTCCTAATGAAACTTGCTGGGATGATGCTTGGTAATGATGCTGCACTGCTCCTGAATTTGATAAATGTTTCTGGGTGTTTGACTATAGCTTGTCAATCAGATCCTGGCCACACCTAGTCCCACCCACTTCTTTATGGAGTGACAGCTCTGCCTCTGCTGCTAAACTCCTCCCACTGTGAGCTGCAGTTTCTGGGAGGAGGAACGTGTAAGACACAAATGAAGAAGGATTTGGTTCAGTCAGGGGAGATAAAGGAAGTTTTTTTCATTATATGAGGTTTGTTCATCACATTGTAACTGGCTTTTATAGACTCCAATACAGGAGCCTTTAGTTGTGCTTTAAAGCGGGATTCCGTCCAAAAAAAAACTAACTAACTAACTAAAATATTAACACTGTAGCTGCTGACGTTAAATAAGTACTTACCTGTCCTGGGTGCCCGCGATGTTGGCCGCCCGAGGCCGACCCATCCCTCGGGTCCCGGCACCGCCATCCTAAGTAAGGGAAACAGGCAGTGGAGCCTTGCGGCTTCACTGTCAGTTTCCTACTGCGCACACACGAGCGGTGCGGCGCTCCGTACTGTGAATGGCCCCGTGGTGTTCTGGGAACACACACAGTTCCCAGAAGACAACTAGGCTGCTCACCGAGGAGCAGAACACACCGCAGAAGAGGAAGAGGCAGATTAGGAAGACTGCCTAGCAACAAGGGTTTAGGTAAGTTTAAACATTTTTTTTCAAAAAATTTTTTTTAATTTTTTTTTAGGATTCTTGGTGTTTTTCTTTTTTTCAGGGTGGCCCTCCACTTTAAAGTGGTTGTAAAGATTATGCATTAAGGTGAAAAACCTTGTGTGCTGCAGCTGCTCCCCAGACCCCCCTTTTTTCTTTCCTGAGCCCGATCTGATCCAGGGACGTGCACAAGCACAGCGGCTCCAGCCGCTGTCGTTCTCCTCATTGGACAGATTGTTAGCAACAGGAGCCATTGGCTCCCGCTGCTGTCAATCAAAAGCTGTGAAACGGGAACAGGGGGCAGGGCAAGTCCCACAGTCTGTGTCAATGGATGCAGCAGCGGGACTCGGGAGCGAGCTCACATGGGTGCTCTCATGGAAAGCGGCTTTCTGTAGGGGCTCCTGATGAAGAGGAGGGACCTGGAGCCAGAAGCAGGTAAGTATAGGTATGTTTGTTATTTTTTTGTTAAATCGAACGTTTATAATCAGTTTAAATCTACATGCACAACTCCACATTCTATTCAGACTCAGGAGTGCACAAGAGTGAAAAACAGAGAACAAAATACAGCACATTGTATTTTTTAGGGAACGAAAGAAATGCCTCAATGTACTTTCTAAAATAAAGCAGATTATTTCAATATTGTGTGGATAATATAAATATGTATTATATATGTTCATATGTGGTGTGTAATATATCAAAGAGTATTTTATTTTTACCTGATACAGACACCCACTTATTGTCCTGGATCTTATAGATCTTGTTGTCTCTGTTCACACCCCAAACTCCAGCAGGTCCAACAGAAACATGGGTGAGCTTCCCAGTAATGAGATTCCAGTTATTGTTTACCCATTGGTAAATTTCATCATTACTGTTCACACCCAACACTATACCAGCGCCGGCATCAATCTGTTTCAGTTTTCCCGGGATTGAATTGCACTGAATATCTGAATTCAAGAAAAATCATATAATGACTATACTGTACATGCATAATAGAATATTTATACATATATATAATATACAGCACAAAAACTTTTGCAAAAAAAAAAAAAAACAACTTTTTTTTTTTCAATATTTAAAAATATACAATTTTAAAATGCCTACATTTACCATAATTTGCTTTATGCCAAGGACTTAGTCATACTATTGTGCATGTTCCATGGAGCAATATTAGCAGTGCAACGCTTATCAATGCACGTTAACACAATGAGAAGATGTACCGTGGTGTTACAGAGCAACAGAAAAAAAAATGCTATTTATGTAGCCATGTTGTGCTAAATTCTGTATGTAACGCAGGGGTTTATCCAGTTATTGTACTGGATGATGCATTATTCTTTAAGTAAGGGAATGGCTCCTTCTAGTGGCCGCTACAACTATGCATTATGGGCTGTGTAGTTTAATAAGGAAGTGACTCATCTGTTTAACTCAGGCTGGGAACTACTTACCCAAGATGCCCTGTTCACCTACCCACAATGCCAGGGACAGAACAGCCTGCTGGGCAGGCCAAAAAAAGGGGCAGCGCGGCCATGTTTCAGTCTCTTCTTCTTCCTGGGACGCCATTAAAGACCTGCCTGCTGGGAGCTGTGGGTGTGTCATCGGGTGACTGTGGCCTGTGTGGCACGGAACGGAATTGTGTGGCCTCCAGGGAGTTTCCGGAATGCTGTGAGCTGGTTCAGTGTGTGGACGGATCAGAGGATTCGAGCCAACCTGAAGGTTTCTGCATTAAAGTCACCGGTCATCTGACGAAGAGTGCGGTGTGATGGCACCAGCTTGGAGCGGAACCGAAATATCATAAGCAGAACAGTACAAGCATCTGGGCCCTGTGTGGTGAGTGGGCAATTGCCCACTTTGATTTAATACTTTGTTACTGTGCAAATAGGTCCCAGAAGGCTGATAAAACCTGTAGTCCCACAGGAGCAGTTTCATTTATTCAGACTGCGCACAGTGAGGCCCCAGAGTTTTCCTTTTTTTACTACAAGTAAGTGTGGTGTTGCATCCTTCAAGTGGCGTTCCACCCAAAAATGGAACTTCCACTTTTTGGATTCCCCCCCCCCCTCTGGTGTCACATTTGGCACCTTTCAGGGGGGAGAAGGGAGCAGATACCTATCTAATACAGGTATTTGCTCCCACTTCCTGGCATAGATCACTGCGGCGCTTGCGGTTACCTACGCCACTTCCAGTGCCTACTCTGTCCTCCCCCGCTGTATTCTGGGAGACACACAGGTCCCAGAACACAGCAGGAACCAGGGAGGACGCACAGCGGGACTCGCACATGCGCAGTAGAGAACCAGGAAGTGAAGCCGCATGGCTTCACTTCCTTATTACCTTACCGAGGATGGCGGCGGCAGCAGCAGCCGAGAGCCGACATCGCGGGCTCCCTGGACAGGTAAGTGTCCATATATTAAAAGTCAGCAGCTGCAGTATTTGTAACTGCTGGCTTTTAATATTTTTTTTCGGCAGACCTACGCTTTCAGTAAGAAAGAGGTTTCCCAAGGATTCTATATAACAAACCACACAAATACTAATACATTATTGTTGCCGTAATGATTATCTACTAAGTTCCTGGTTCACAAATACTGCAGTATGATAAGCTAGCTGAAGAAAGAAGACCAAAGACTTTACTACTCACTATAAAGTGTTTTTACTTTTCTTTATATACACTCTGAGGACGGCATTACCACCTAAGGGCAGCCCTTGAGTATATGTATTGTATTATATTACTGCAAAGCGTTTCATTGTACATTGTTCATTGTTTCATTGTGCAGGTTTAATGTGTGTGTGTATGTTCTGTGGAGAAGGTGGAGTGTGTTCAGTATAAAGGATTTACCATATTGAGTATAGATTCCACTTTTAGCCTGTTTGCATACGCTTTTGAGTGACCATTGAGCTTGGGATTTCACATACACCCTGATTGTTATCAATGCCATTGTCTTATATCAGCAGCCCTTACGGGGGTAACGCGCTACATTTATATTATCAGTAAATTACAGCTAGATCAGCCAACCAACACCAATTTTTTTCTCATTTATGGTGGTCACTGAGGAGTTGAATAAGGCTCCATTCACATCTAGGCGATCTGAATTGCGGGGATGGAATCGCCGCGATCCTGTCCGCAATTCCAAATTGCAGCAAAACATAAGATGCCTATGACTCCTTAGTGGCACCCCAATCACGCAGTGAATATGCTCCTGCTCCTTTTTGAGCGACAAGTGGCGCGTGTTGCAATTTGCCGCGATTGCAACGCGATTTATTTCACGTCAATTGCGGCAAAATCGCGGTACAATTGGGGTGCTGTTAAGAAGTAATGACATCGCAAGTGCGCCCCGTGTTTTAACGTGGTTTGGAATCGCGGGTAGAATTGTGGCTAAGGTGTGAATGGAGCTCGGGGCTCGGATACCACTTAAAATCCGTCCACATCTGTGTGTGTCTGTAGTGTAAAGTATGTAGATGCCGGAATGGGCAAAAAATTAATGACTAGCTAAAACTTTGGACGCTGCACAAAGAATAGTGAGACCTGAATACAAGCACAGCGACTTTATGAAAGGCAGTGTAGATATCTCACATTCTGAACGTGCAAGAGCCAAAAATGCCCATGGGGCTAATAAGTATGCAGCATTTGTGGAAAACTGAAACCTCTCTTTTGGAATGACTTGCCCTTTAAGAGAATCATGAACTAGAATAGATGCATTCTATCAGTGCAAAGAGCAGTGATATACAGTAACCCGAGGCAACCAATCAGAACTCACTTAAATTAATTTGCCCATTCGAAGATGCTTAATACCAAATTCTGATTGGGTATAAAATGATAAATGCAGACACCTTATAGTGTCTAATCTCCCTATAAGGTGGAAATAGATGGGAAGGGAAAGAGGTCTTACCTGAAGGAGGAGAGAGTTGAGTACACAACAGGAGGAGGCTCACATCAATGAACATCTTGGCAGGTGAGGATGGATGGTATAGAGAGCTGGGAGACTTTGTTCTATATATATGATGCCTGGACTCCACCTATTATGGGAAGCTGGTCTACCATTGGCTGACAGAAAGAATTTAATAAACCTAACATACAGAGAGTGTTTTTTTTTATGGTGTAAATGTTTTTGGTTTTTGTTAAACTAAATATATATATATATATATATGTGTATATACTGTACATGCACAATGTGCTTAAAAAAAAAAATTACCCGGTTTTAAATAGTTATATATGCTGGGCACTTTCAGCCCCTTCCTGCCCAGGCCATTTGTTAGCTTTCAGCACTGTCGCACTTTAAATGACAAGTGCGCGGTCATGCAACACTGTACATAAATTTATATTTTTATCTTTTTCTTCACACAAATAGAGCTTTCTTTTGGTGGTATTTTATTTCTTCAAAAAAAAAAAAAAAGACCGAAGATTTAAAAAAATAAAAAGTTTTTCTTATTTTCTGTCAGTAAATTTTGTAAATAAGTAATTTTTCTTCTTCATTGATGTGCGCTGATGAGGCTGCACTGATAGGCACTGATAAGCTGCACTGATGAGGCAGCACTCATGGGCACTGATGAGGCAGAACTTATGGGCACTGATTAGGTGGCACTGATGAGGAAGCACTGATGGGCATTGAAAGGCAGCACTGATTGACATCACTGATGGTAACTGATTGGCATCACTTATGGGCACTGATTGGCAACACTGATGGGCACTGACTGGCATTGCTGATGGGCACTGTTGGGGCTGCACTGATAATCAGTGCCCTGATTATCTGTGCAGGTCTCCCCTGTGAGGAAATAACGCTGATCGGCTCCCCTCACACGGTGTCAGTGAGCCGATAACCAGCATTTCCTTGTTTAAATGTGATCAGCTACTGCTAATCACTTGGGTAAAAAACCTACAGTAGTCATTGGCCCTTTACCAAGATCGTCCTGAGGACACAGTGCCTCGCCAATCTTTGCACGGTTGCGCAAGCATAGCGAGAGTGGGACAACATCATAGGACGTCATCCCAGAACAGTAGGACCACCCCGCTGCCATCATTTGCCTATACGGTGGGTGGGGGGGTGGTAAACAAATTTCATACATTTCATTTCTTAGTACCACAAATGTTACTTGGCTCTGTATATTCTAAAAAGGGGAGTACTAGGAGGTGGGTAGGGGGGGGTGGAACCAAGGAATGGTGATCTGAGGTAGGTAGGGGCAGAGACGATGGGTAACTCGGAAAGGGTGAGTTCCTGCACCTATCCTCTGAGAAAAAAAGACCTGATCCTATCTCTCCTATGTGATGGTAAAGGAGGGGCACAGAATTCAGAGATAAAGGGATCATTATCATGTAAGGTGGACCAGTGTTATTTAGGGATATTATATCTTATAGGAGAAGGGATGGGCTTGTGATACAAATGGTATCCTTTTACTACCTGAGGTATTTGTATGAGATTGGGTTAAATTAACTCTCTCTCTTCATACAAGATGCGAAGATTATTCTCTTTGAGTTAACCTCTGTTCCATTTCTCCAAACTTGTTTTCAGGTTTTACCAGATCTGTGACAATCCTAGCAATCCAAAATAATTGGCTCTTGGGGATAGATTTTAGACATGTGCAGGATGAAAAAATGTGTTTAGTTTCATTTAATTTCGATCCATTATTTAACTAAATTCGTTTAGTTGAATTTGTTGCATTCGTTACATTCGTTTTTGGGATTCGTTCAGTTTCGTATTCGAATTCGAAAAATTCGCCTGTATTCGAAAAAATTCTACCGCATTCAAAAGAACTATCAAATTTGAAAAAATTCTACTGCATTCGAAAAAATTTGACCGAATTTGAAAAAGTAAACTACATATAACCATTTTGCGAAATTCGAAAATCGTATAGAATGAAAGTGAATTAGAATAGAAAACATTAGAATAGACAAAAATAGAAAAGAATAGCATAGAAAAACAATCGAACAGAATAGAAAAAAATATAATATATTCAATTCTAATCTTTTCTATTCAAATTTGAATTCATTCAAATTCCAATTTCGGAAGATGGTTTTATATATGGCATGATCTTCTGATGAAGACGTTTATTATGGATGCCTGATTTTATGGATGTCGTGGTGATGTCCTTTTGAAGATTTCAAAATAAATACGGTTTGTGCAGCAATCCCTTGTTTTTGGATTTTTTCTATGTCAAAGCCTGTGGGAGGGCTTGATTGCTAAGTACGGCCATCTGAGACTGTAGTGCACCTCACCCTTCTGATTATTTTTATATATATATATATATATATATATATATATATATATATATATATATATATATATATATATATATATATATATATATATATAATTCAAATTTCGTGTAGACTGAAATCAAATTTGAATAGAAAAGATTGGAATAGAATGGAAAATAATAGGACAGAATTGCATAGAAAAACAATAGAACAAAATAGAATTAAATATAATATATATATATTATATTTTATTCTATTCTGTTCTATTGCTTTTCTAGTCTATTCTTTTCTATTATTTTATATTCTAATTTTTTTCTATTCAAATTCTGATTTTCTCCTACTTTATCCACTTTCAGACTATCCTTGAAAACTCATCTCTTCAGAGAAGCCTATCTGGCCCCCACCTAACTACTGTACATTTATCTTCTCAATCAGCATATCACCCACAGTTTTTACCTCTTGTATTACCTCTTGTATCTCTTGACCTTCCCTCTTAGATTGTAAGCTCTAAGGAGAAGGGTCCTCTGATTCCTACTGTATTAAAGTGTATTGTATTTGCACTGTCTACCCTCAAGTTGTAAAGCGCTACATAAACTACTGTTGGCGCTATATAAATCCTGTATAATAATAATAATAATATACAAATATCGAATTTCAGAAGCCATCTTCCGAAATTCGAATTTTGTATAGAATGAATTCAAATTCAAGTAGAAAAGTATATATATATATATATATATATATATATATATATATATATATATATATATAAAACCATCTTCCAAAATTCGAATTTCGTATAAAATGAATTTGAATATAAAAGATTAGAATAGAGTAGAAAAGAATAAACTAGAAAAACAATAGAACAGAATAGAATAAAATATATATATTATATTATATTCTGTTCTGTTCTATTGTTTTTCTAGTCTATTCTTTTCTTTTATTTTCTATTCTAATCTTTTCTATTCAAATTCATTCTATATGAAATTCAAACTTCAGAAGCAATCTTCCGAAATTCGAATTTTGCATAGAATACTAATTTGTATAGAAAAGTTTAGAATAGAATAGAAAAGAATAGAATAGAAAAACAATGGAACAGAATAGAAAAAAATATTTTATATATATCATCTTCCGAAACTTTCATATAGGCAGAAATCAAATTTGAATAGAAAAGATTAGAATAGAATAGAAAATGATAAAAAAGAGAATAGCATAGAAATACAATAGAACAGAATAGAAAAAAATATAATATATATATTATATTTTATTCTGTTCTATTTTTTTTTAGTCTTTTCTTTTCTATTATCTTCTATTCCATAAGTCTTTTCTATTCAAATTTGAATTCATTCTATACGAAATTCGAACTTCAGAAGCCAAGTTCCGAAATTCGAATTTCGTATAGAATGAATTTGAATTTGAATAGAAAAGACTTATAGACTAGAAAATAATAGAAAAGAAAAGCATAGAAAAACAATAGAACAAATTAATAAAAATTTATATATATTCTATATTTATATTTATTCTATTGCTTTATTATTCTATATTCTATTCTATTGTATTTTTTAGAAAATCGTTTTCTATTTTTTTCGAATTTGTGTTTGAATTCGAATCAAATTATTTTCCGAATTCGATTAGAATTTGTTTTTGAATTTGTTCTTTTTTTTCGGATTCGTTTAAATTTGTTACTTTTGTATGCATTCGAATTTCCGAATAATTAAAAATTCGTCCGAATTTCGATTCGGATTGGAAACGAAATGCATATGTCTAAAAGATTTAAATACCCCAGGTAAATGAAATCCCTTGTAATGAAGTAGTTGATTTTTATCAGTGGGTTTAGTATACAAATCACTCACTATCTGATTCTCATGTATTTTTAACCACTTCAGCCCCGGAAGCATTTACCCCCTTCCTGACCAGAGCACTTTTTGTGTTTCGGCACTGCATCGTTTTAACTGACATTTGTGCAGTCGTGCGATGTTGTACCCAAACAAAATTGACGTCCTTTTTTCCCACAAATAGAGCTTTCTTTTGGTGGTATTTGATCGCCTCTGCAGTTTTTATTTTTTGCTCTATAAACAAGAAAAGAGTGACAATTTAAAAAAAAAAACTAAATTGTTAACTTTTTGCTATAATAAATATCCCCCAAAAATATATAAAAAAAACTATTTTTCCTCAGTTTAGGCTGATATGTATTCTTCTACATATTTTTGGTAAAAAAAATTGCAATAAGAGTATATTGATTGATCGTGTCACCCCTCTGTGACACGATTGCAGGTACCCGGCGGACATTGAGTCCACGGGACCCATGGTCACAGTCACAGAGACCGTGGCGGGCACCCGCTGCAGCGCTTTTTATAGGGGACATACCTGTACGTCCTTTTGCCCACCAGTGCCATTCTGCCGACGTAAATCGGCACGCGCTGGTCGGCAAGCAGTTAAAGATGTATCAAGAAAGGAAACCTGTTCTTTACGCCATGTGCTATTAAACTTTAGCCTGGGTAACAGATAATTTATACAGGCATGGAGCAACATTAAAGTCTGATAGGTTTCCCCCCATATAGCAAACATGTCATCAATAAATCTTAACCAGCAGAGACCATTCAGCTGAAACAAAATATTGTTGTAAATAAACAAATTCCCTACCATAGCTATGAAAGCGTTTGCATGGGGAGGGCAACATTTGAACCCATTGCCGAACCCCTGCATTGTAAGTAAAAAGTCTCCTTAAATAAATTCTCCTCCAAAACGAATCAGAAGAAACAAAATCTGTGCATGTGTGTGTTTTTATATCTTAAAAAAAAAATTATAAACTAAAAGGAACAAAAAGAATAATATACATGGCATGTAAAATAAAGTAGACTCAAACCATTATAGATTTTAATAATGATATATACTGTATATGATATATAAAATAAAATAGACTCAAACAATTATAGTTTCCCTAATAATATATGTGAAGTACATATTATGTAAACAAATACAACACAAATATACATCATCAATCTTAAAAAAATGTATAAAACAAAAAAGAACAGAAAGAATAATATACATGACATGTAAAATAAAATAGACTCAAAGCGTTATAGATTGTAACAATAACATATACAGTATATGTTATATAAAATAAAAAGACCCAAACCATTATAGTTTCCACTAATAATATATATGATATATAAAATAGAAAAGACTCAAACATTTATACTTTCTAATACTATTATATATGACATACTGTATACAGTATATTATGTAAAAAAAAAGAAACAACAAAAATATAAATCATTAATCTAAAAAAAATTAAAAAACTAATATATATGATATGTAAAATAAAATAGACGTAAACCATTATGTATTATAATAATAACATATTGTATATAATATAAAAATACTCGAACCATTATAGTTTCCAATAATAATATCCAGTTTATGACATGGGCGCTGGTGCTGTTTGTTGCGTCCTCCGTGTTTCCCCCATTAACTCGTTGGGCCCCAAATACTGGGTCACATGGAAGGCCTGTCCCACATGCATTCTTCTGGGCTACCTTAGGCACTGGTAAAGGGTCAATTTACTGCACACATAGGGTCATTTTAATCAATGCCTTGGGACAAGACTAAGGCTGTGGGGAATACTAAACTTTAAGGTGCACCTATACTCTTAGAGATTTGTAGAGATGTGTGGTTGTGTTGAGAAAGGTGTTATTGCTGTTTTAAAGAGTATCCTGGTAAATTTTGTTGTATGTGTACAATGACAATACAGTATATTATCTTATCTTATATTATCTTATCTGTGTGCACTGGCACTGCAACTGTTCTACAGTTAACTCTTGGCCTCCCATGACAATGAGCACCTTTACACTAACATGCATTTTGGAGGGACATGCTGAGCCAATGTCCACATATACCTGTCCAGCGTTTTCCACTACTACTCCCAAGTAGTGGAGTTGGCCCCGCTGTGCACTTTGCGCGGGCTCCACACGTGCACTGAACCTTCCATATCTCTGAGGGGACCTCTGTGATGCAATCTGCTACCATTGCTATGGGAGTCAGACCACGTCCAGAAGGAGTGCGGACAACATCTCCCTCGCTGCTAGAGGTTGTGCCACCTATAACAGGTACACGCTATCGACAGGCTCCTTGTTACACTTCTGCTAGTCTTGTAAATGTGTCTTTACATTACTCCATTCCACATGAAACCTTCATACCCCAATGTGTTATGTCCCACTTGTTAGCAGTGTGTGCTTGCAATATTGCTTCCAATACACTTCTTTAGTAACTTCAGACCAGTCAGGGACAATGTTTCAATACTTTACTTGGCAAAAGTGCAAAAATAGACATTCACAGTCCAACAGGCGAAACATGATACCTTCCTAGTCTTGTGTGCTGCCCCAGCATACCTGACAGAATGCAGTTCAGCAATCATAAGTCCTTCAGAGGCATTTCTCCAGCACTTCAGGGTGAATGCCAGGTTAAAAGTCTATGTTGTAGGACAAAGCCAGCAGCATACTCCTTCTCCTGTGGGTCCCCTGGTCCATCACCAGCCCTTATGGGTCTCACAAACCACGGATACTCGGGAGGAACCCCCTAGTCTCTCTCTTGCAGCTCTCTCTATTGGGGCCAAAGATGGCTCCCTGGACTCCCTTGGGGGAACTCTCTTGAACTGGACCACTAGCACAATTTATATCACACAGGGTAAGTGCGCCGAACCCAGGAAGGAAAACCCACCAAAACATTAAATGACAATGCAAAACTTTAACCCCAGACCTCTCAGCCAGGACAGCACCTACTGACTGTTGTAGCCTGCTTACAAACAGAAGAATGATAAGACGACATGGAGCAATGTTTCTCTGTCCCAGCTCTATGTATTCTATGGAAGACCACTGGGGCACTGCAGGAAACAAATAACCTTGAGATATTTTCCTGGAACTTTTTACAATTAAGCATATAACATACTAGGTATATGCTCTTTTAAGGGATGGTACATTCGCAGGGTCATAATTGTCATAATTTATCATATTTTGTAATATTAAGGCTGCTTTACTTCAGGGTTTAGGAATAATAATAATGTTTTAGATACTCTAAAAAGACATGATGATTGCGTCTAAATTGGCCCTATTATATGTGTGCGTGTATGTACAGTATGTGTGCTAAAGACCTTAGATTGGAAACTCTTTGAGGACAAGGACCAGTGGCATAACCAAAGCCATATTAGTCCATTAGGTTCAAGGGCAGGAACTAAAAGAAAAACACACACATACATAACCTCCAAATGCACAATTCTATACCCACAGTTGATCCAGAGGAAGGCAAAAAAACAATAAAGCATGATCCAGCATTGAGAAAAAAAATCCTTCCTGATTCCCCAGGAGCGAATTGATATTCCCTGGATCAGCTACCCCTGGCGGTATTACTTATAAATATTAGTATCCAGTTATATTTTGTGCATTTCAGAAAGAATTCAGGCTTTCTTTAAAAATGATCTACTGAGTTACCCAGAACCAGCTGAGAGTCTATTTCACATTTTCACAGCTCTTACTGTGAAAAAGTCTTTCCATATTTGGAAGTTAAATCTCTTTTCCTTCATGCTCCTTGTCCTTTGTCACGTCCTAATGTGAATAACTCCACAATAAGTTCACTACATGGGCCACTTATGAATTTATACATGGTGATCAAATTCCCCCCCCTTAATCTCCTCTTTTCAAGGGAGAGTAAATTCAGTTCCTTCAATCTTTCCTCATAGCTGAGCTTCTCCATGCCT
The DNA here is from genome assembly GCF_042186555.1 of Aquarana catesbeiana. Classification (NCBI taxonomy): domain Eukaryota; kingdom Metazoa; phylum Chordata; class Amphibia; order Anura; family Ranidae; genus Aquarana; species Aquarana catesbeiana. The sequence goes on along the minus strand of NC_133333.1, from coordinate 36,127,491 downwards.
CTCATCAGTTTTGCTGCCCTTCTCTGCACTTTCTCCAGTTCCCTGATATAATTTTTGTGAACTAGTGCCCAAAACTAAACTGCATATTCCAGGTGACATCTTACTGATTTGATTTGTACTGGGGCAAAATTGTGTCTCTCTCTTTCTCTGAAGTCTACTTTCTCCAGAACACCCAGATCCTTCTCCCCATTGATCCCTCCAGTTGTACCCCCCCCCCTAGTATGTGTGATGCATGCATATTCCTAGCCTACAAGTGCATAACTTTACATTTATCAACATTAAACCTCATTTGCCACTTAGTTGCCCAATTAAACAGTGCAGTGAGGTTGGCTTGTAAGTTGAAGCTTGGTGTCATTGGCAAATACGCTAATGGTACTTCTAAATCCAAACTCTGTATCATTTATAAATATATTAAAAAGTAAGGATCCCAACACTGAATCTTGGGGTACACCACTAATAACCATTCAGAGTAGGAATCATTAACTACTACTCTCTGAATTCTGCCTTTTATTCAGTTTTCAATCAATTTACAAACTGATTTTTCCAAGCCTGTAGACTTTACCTTACACATTAGCCGTGTGTGCAGAACTGTATATTAACTGTCAAACGCCTTTGCAAAATTTAAGTGTACCACGTCCACAGCCACGCCATTGTCTAAGTTTTTGCTTATTTCCTCATAAAAATAAACCAAATTTGTTTGACAACTTCTGTCTTTCATATACCAATCCCGTGGTTTCTGTACCATATCAATTTTGAGCCATAGGGGTTAATTGAGACTACAGTATATACTATTAACTGTATATATATATATATATATATATATATACAGTATCTCACAAGTGAGCACACCCCACACATTTTTGTAAATATTTTATTATAGCTTTTCATGTGACAACACTGAAAACATTACACTTTGCTACAATGTAAAGTAGTGAGTGTACAGCTTGTATAACAACAATACATTTGCTGTCCCCTCAAAATAACTCAACACACAGCCATTAATGTCCTTAGTGTTACAAGATCTCAGGTGTGAATGGGGAGCAGGTGTGTTAAATTTGGTGTTATCGCTCTCACTCTCTCATACTGGTCACTGGAAGTCCAACATGGCACCTCATGGAAAAGAACTCTCTGAGGATCTGAAAAAAAGAATTGTTACTCTACATAAAGATGGCCTAAGCTATAAGAAGATTGCCAAGACCCTGAAACTGAGCTGCAGCACAATGGCCAAGACCATACAGCAGTTTAACAGGACAGGTTCCACTCAGAACAGGCCTCACCATGATCGACCAAAGAAGTTGAGTGCACATGCTCAGCGTCATATCCAGAGGTTGCCTTTGGGATGTAGACGTATGAGTGCTGCCAGCATTATTGCAGAGGTTGAAGGGGTGGGGGGGTCAGCCTGTCAGTGCTCAGACCATACGCCACACACTGCATCAAATTGGTCTGCATGGCTGTCGTCCCAGAAGGAATCCACTTCTAAAGATGATGCACAAGAAAGCTCACAAACAGTTTGCTGAAGACAAGCAGACTAAGGACATGGATTACTGGAACCATGTCCTGTGGTCTGATGAGACCAAGTTAAACTTATTTGGTTGAGATGGTGTCAAGTGAGTGTGGCGACAACCAGGTGAGGAGTACAAAGACAAGTGTGTCTTGCCTACAGTCAAGCATGGTGGTGGGAGTGTCATGGTCTGGGGTTGCATGAGTGCTGCCGGCACTGGGGGGGCTACAGTTCATTGAGGGAACCATGAATGCCAACATGTACTGTGACATACTGAAGCAGAGTATGACCCCCTCCTTTCGGAGACTGGATCCCGGGGCAGAATTCCAACATGATAACGACCCCAAACACACTTCCAAGATGACCACTGCCTCGCTATAGAAACTGAGGGTAAAGGTGATGGACAATCACTACTTTACATTGTAGCAAATGTAATTTCTTCAGTGTTGTCACATGAAAAGATATAATAAAATATTTATAAAAAATGTCAGGGGTGTACTCACTTTTTTGTTACTCACACCTGTTCACATGGCAGCCACTTAATGCATTTTATGTATCTAGACGTGCTGAAGACGACTCGCTGAGGTTCAAATGGAGCATCAAAATAAGGAAGAAAAGTGACTTTGAATGTGGCATGGTTGTTGGTGCCAGATGGGCTGGTCAGAGCATTTCAAAAACTGCTGATCCAGTGGGATTTTCATGCACAACCATCTCTCAGGTTTACAGAGAATGGGCCGAAAAAGAGAAAATATCCAGTGAGCGGCAGTTGTGTGGAGGAAAATGCCTTGTTAATGTCAGAGGTCAGAGGAGAATGGGCACACTGGTCTGAGATGCTAGAAAGGCAACAGTAACTTAAATAACTATTCATTATAACCAAGGTATGCAGAATGCCATCTCTGAACACACAATTCATTGATCCTTGAAGAAGATGGGCTACAGCAGCAGAAGACCACACCGGGTGCCACTCCTGTCAGCTAAGAACAGGAAACTGAGTCTACAATTCACACAGGATCACCAAAATTGGACAATAGAAGATTTGGAAAAAGGTCGCCTGGTATGATGAGTCTCGATTTCAGCTACAGAATTCAGATGGTAGGGTTCAGTCTGGTGGTGGTGTAATAGTGGGGGGGGATATTTTCTTGGCACACTTTTGGCCCCTTAGTACTAATTGAGCATTGTTTAAATGCCACGGCCTACCTGAGTATTGTTGCTGACCATGTCCATCCCTTTATGACTACAGTGTCCCCATCTTCTGATGGCTCCTTCCACCAGGATAATGCACCATGTCACAAAGCTCAAATCATCTCACCACTGGACAATGAGGTCACTGTACTCCAATGGCCTCCACAGTCACCAGATCTCAATCCAATAGAGCACCTATGGGATGTGGTGGAAAGGGAGATTCACATAATGGATGTGCAGCCAGCAAATCTGCAGCAACTGCATGATGCTGTCATGTCACTATGGACCAAAATCTCTGAGGAATGTTTCCAACACCTTGTTGAATCTATCCAACAAAGACTTAAGGCAGTTCTGAAGGAAAAAGGGGTCCAACCCGTTACTAGGCAGGTGTGCCTAATAAAGTGGGCGGTGCATATATATATATATATATATATATATATATATATATATAAAAGAGGGAGTCCACCTGAAAAAAAAATATTAAAAGACAGCAGCTATAAATACTGCAGCTGCTGACTTTTAATAAAGTGGTCCTCCCTATCTCCTGGGACCTGTGTGTTTCCCAGGAGACAGCGGGGCGGTGCGGGAGGGGGCGTGACTCCCGCGGGAGTCTATTCCCGGAAGTGAATAGGTGCCAGTTGTGGCACCGGAGGAGGGGAGGAATCAGATGAGCGGAAGTTCCACTTTTGGGTGGAACTCAGATTTAATATATATATAATATAAAAAAATATATATATAATATAAAAAAATGAATTATATACACCATATTGTCATAAATATTGACAAGGCATGGATGAGCTAGTTTGGGGTGGAGGAACTTGACTGGTCTGCACAGAGCCCTGACTTCAACCCAATAGAACACCTTTGGGATGAATTTGAGTGGAGACTGCGAGCCAGGCCTTCTCATCCACATCAATGCCTGACCTCACAAATGCAGTTCTGGAAGAATGGTCAAACATTCCCATAGACACACTCCTAAACCTTGTGAACAGCCTTCCCAGAAGAGTTGAAGCTGTTATAGCTGCAAAGGGTGGGCTAACTCAATATTGAACCCTACGGACTAAGACTGGGATGTCATTAAAGTTCATGTGCGTGTAAAGGCAGGTGTCCCAATACTTTTGGTTTTATATATATATATATATATATATATATATATATATATATATATAAATATATATACAGTATATCTCTCTAACAAGCAAATCATTTAAAGCAGGAACAAATTAATCAATTATCACACATCAGTAACACCTAATACAATGAAAAATGATAACTCATGTCATTGGGCATGTAGTTGCCATCATCCCTTGTATATTTGAGAAGTAAGAAAAACCTCTATTGCAGGATTTTAAAGGCAACAAAAAATGATATAATTGTATATTTAAAATTCATTTATTTTACAAAATGTTTATAGACAACTTACATAGAAAATTCATATAGAATTCCGACACACACATCTAAATATTAAAAACATCATATAGTTTGAAAGAGTGATACCATCCGCTAAGGAATTCAGGGACCTCAAGAAAACTGGTGGTGACAGAAAAAGCAGTTCCACTAACACGTTTCAAAAGGTAATCATTTAATACAATCTTCGTCAGGGATATTGTATCACTCTCTATGATAAATCAAAAAAAATTCATTCAGTACATACTGTACAGCGTTAAGAAATTAAATAACAGGTCATATTTCATACACATTAATACAACTCAAAAAGTGTATGATGACTTACTTTTCAATAAATTTAAATAGCAAATGCATTCATCATGGTATCAAGAAGGAAGGTCCTTAAACTTAGTAAGCATAGTAACACATGTGCCTCATGTATCTCATAGAGGATAGCCGGATGAAATAAATCCAAAAAATGGCGCTTGAAAAACAGAGTTTTCCCGGGTACTATATGAAAATTGCAAAGTGACCAAAGTCAATACTATATTCAAGGTAAATAAATAAATAAACAAATATCTACTCCCATAAATCAAATGGGAAGAGCTTACCCTATACAAGGAAAGAAATTCAAGTATCCGAAGTGGTCACCAGGCAAGTATTCCCTCGTGATAAAATTCCTGCAACTATCATGTTGAGGAAAAAGAATGGCGCCATATGCCATCCTTGGCGTCCTTTTGAATGCTGTTCCGTGCACGTGATACGTGGTGACGTATTATCTGGGCCACAAAAAACTGTCCGTCTCCAAGATGTCATAAGTGGACAAACGGCAGGGTGGCCATATAAGATGGATAAAGATTTCAATAATAGCGGAGCTTCAAAAGAACCACCTAAAACCCATTGCTTAGACCGCGATGTAGTAACAAGGCCAGAGTCCACACTTAGGTGGACTGCGGCTAGTATTAGGACAAAAAACACCGACACAGAATGCCTCCAGGGGCAAAATAGTCCACAACCCAGAGGACAAAGAAAGGGCCCTAACGCATCCTGAGGCTTATGCGCATGTATATTTCTCACTCCCCTCCCTCACAGAAAAAAGGATGGGGGGGAGAAAAAAGAGATAGAACTCTCCCCTCATTGAACATTCCACGGTGAATGCCATTCTGCTATACATACCAGATCTCACAGCAATATAGTGTAACTCCCCCTTCTTAAAGGTCAATCCAATCCAAGATTGCCTAAATATGGATGGGGACATTGATTATAGAAACAAAAAAACCCCTATATATGCTTGCATATTATAGTCAAAAACACTCTCTCACATAGTTCAGTTACATGAAAATCCTGCAGTTACAAGGGATAGGAAGAAAAAGAATAGCCAAAAAGCATATTGTCAGACCCAAAACGCAAAATAAAATGAATTAACCATACCCCAAAAAAACATATATATAGGTAGGCAGAGATATAAATGGAAATGATGATCATAATTTAACTCACATGGGTTTTTGAAAGTTTATAAAATATGAGCTAGCTCTAAGTATCAGTCTGTTTTCCCAGAACTGAAACCCTCAAGAAAGAGTCTAAAGCTTTCTACCTCATTAAGACCTGGGGGGGTCGTGGCTCAGAGATATCGTATCTAACGCATTTCGCACTGGAGCAGAGTTTTGTTCCACTCACCCCCCCTAATGGGTATATGTAGCCTATCAAGCACCGTGAAGTTAACCTAAGGAAGTTTGTAGTTGTGCCTTCTAGCAACATGTTGACCTAATGGCAAATATAAGTTGCCTATACGCTTACTGTGCATATGTTTTTCGACTCGTTTGCCCAATTCCTGTCTTGTCTTTCCAACGTAGAAGGCCCCACACTGACACTGCATGAGGTAGACGACGCCTTGGGTCTTAAAAGAAGCATAATGCTTCAAGGCGAAAGTCTCCCCATTCGGTAGTGCCAGTGTGGTCCTCATACCAATGACGGTACACTGTGAGCATGACCCACAGGGGTAAGTACCCCAGGTTTTGCAGGGATCTCTTCTCATGTCTCCTTTATACTCGTTCTGAGTTAGCATATTGCCAAATGAGCCTGCCTTTCTATATGCGATCTGAAGTTTTGATGTAACTAAATCTTTTAAAACAAGGTCCTCAGTAAGGGTGGACCAATGTTTAGTAATAATCTTTCTAATTTGATGATGTTCATTAGAAAACTTCATAATGATCCTGGTGATGTTGTCCTCCTAGTTTCTTTTTTTAGGCTTAAAGATTAAGTCTCTCCTATTAATCCTCTTCACACGGTTAAAGGCCTTTTTTAGAATCGACTTCATATATCCCCTGGCCAGCAATCTGGTGGTAAGTTCATCAGATTCCCTTTGTCCACGTATGACATCAATTATTGCGGCCAGACGTGCTGTAGAGCACGCCCACGATGCGCTCACGATGACGCGGCGCGCTATGGCATGCCGCGCCATCACGTAACACATGGAGCGTCAATATGACGCTCGGAACAGCATTCAAAAGGACGCCAAGGACGGCATATGGCGCCATTCTTTTTCCTCAACATGATAGTTGCAGGATTATTATCACGGGGGAATACTTGCCTGGTGACCACTTCGGATACTTGAATTACTCGAGTATAAGCCGAGTTTTTCAGCACATTTTTCGAGCTTATACTCGCATTTCGGCTGATACTGGCATTCCTAGCACCAAGTGGCCTTGAGATATGGGGCCCCAAATTCGGTTCGGAAAATGTCATTCTCTGCTGCAGAAAAGTGCTTGACATTTTCCGAACCGACTTTGGGGCCCCGTATCTCAAGGCAACACTTGGTGCTAGGAACCCCAAATTTGTTGTACAAACCCAGTGGAAATAGCACTACAACATACCCAAAGCTGGTGTTCCTAGCACCAAGTGGCCCCGAGATACGGGGCCCCAAATTCGGTCAACTGTGTCCATCTGCAGCAATGTTATTGAGGGTCCAGAGACCTCAAATTTTGGCTGCTGAGTTTGAAGTTTGGGGGACCTTTGGCTTCAAATGGGCACAGTGAGGCTGCAAATGGGCATTGTTGACCCTCTTTTCCACTTACAGTAGCTGCGCATTTCTCACCCTAGGCTTATACTCAAGTCAATAAGTTTTCCCAGTTTTTTGTGGTAAAATTAGGTGCCTCGGCTTATATTCGGGTCGGCTTATACTCGAGTATATACCCGGGAAAACTCTGTTTTTCAAGCGCCATTTTTTGGATTTTTTTTATTCAGCTATCCTGTATGAGATACATGAGGGACATGTGTTACTTTGCTTACTAAGTTTAAGGACCTTCCTTCTTGATACCATGATGAATGCATCTGCTATTTGAATTTATTGAAAAGTAAGTCATCATACACTTTTTGAGTTGTATTAATGTGTATAAAATATGACCTGTAATGGAATTTCTTAAAGCTGTATGTATTAAATGAATCTTTTTTGATCTATCATAGAGAGTGATACAATATCCCTGATGAAGATTGTATTAAATGATTACCTTTTGAAACGCGTTGGATGAACCGCTTTTTCTGTCACCACCAGTTTTCTTGAGGTCCCTGAATTCCTTAGCAGATGGTATCACCCTTTCAAACTATATGATGTTTTTAATATGTAGATGTGTTTGTCGGAATTCTATATGAATTTTCTATGTAAGTTGTCTACAAATATTTTGTAAAATAAATGAATTTTAAATATACAATTATATCATTTTTGTTGCCTTTAAAATCCCACAATAGAGGTTTTTCTTACTTCTCACACCTAATACAATTGTCTTTAGTTGTTTCTGGATGATAGCTATCAAATGACATTGGTTCCTCACTCCAAAGGAGGAAAAATTAACCCGTAGAAAATCTGTTACAAAAATTAAAAACAGACAAAATTAGAACAAAATTACAAACAAGAAACATTATTTAAAAACACAAGCAAAATTATTATTAATATAAAACATCAGTAGTAAATGAACAATATGCACAAATGTAAACTCTAGAATAAATGTGCTGTCTTTGAACCCCTTCATATAGTATGATAATGTATATCGATAATCACAGATCACTCAGGAATCATCTTAGTACCCCTTGTGTTAACACAGATATAATAATATAGATCATTCGATTGCAAAAATAAATGTAAGTCAAAGTTAGAGTTCAATCCCCTAGGGATTAAAGTGTCTAATCAGTGTATCCATTGTACAGTACTTCCAGTCTTCTTAAAAACAGCTCATGATCACCCCCTCGTCTGTTTTTCTTTACTCTAACAATAACCAAGAATTTTAGTTGTGATTCTGTATGTCCCTTTTCAACAAAGTCACCTTCTGGGTTGTCTCACCTACATAAAGTAAATTCGATAAAATATACAACAAATGAAGACTGACATGTAAATTGATCTTAGGTTTTTATATCGTTCCCTCTATGTGGGATTTTGGCTCTTTATTGATACAATTGCATTGGATACAATTCAAACAGGGGTATGAAGCTGTGATAAGTGATTCCAAAAAGGTGACAGATGGTTTAGAAGGAGTAAATTGGTCAGATCTAATCAGTTGGCCCTGTACAGTCCTACCCAGGGCTTTTTTCCAGTGGGAACGTGGGGGAACGCAGTTCAGTCACCTTCAGCACTGAATGTGTGTAATGGCATGGGGTGCTTGGTTGTGCTACAGTATCTATTGATGCTAGCTGCTGAGGGATCTATTGTTCCTGGGGTGAATCTTATGCTGCTTTGAATGATCTACTGTTCAGGGAGCAGTCTATTGTATTTGGCTTTTGGAGGGTCTACTGATGCTGTCTGTGGGGAGCCTGTTGTTGCTGGGGGGGGGGTATTTTGTTGCAGGCGGTCCATTGTTGCTGGGGGTCTATTGTTGTTGGCTGCAGGAGGATCTATTTTACTGCTTGCTATCATTAACTACTTGCCTACTGGGCATTTTTACCCCCACCCTGCCCAGGCCAATTTTCAGCTTTCAGCTCTGTTGCGCTTTCAATGACAATTGCATGGTCATGCCACACTGTACCCATATGACATTTTTATCATTTATTTTTGAGACAGATAGATCTTTCTTTTGCTCAAATGCCACTGGGTTTTTTCTTTTTTGCTGAAAAAAGACTAAAAAAAAATGTCGGAGAGGCTGCACTGATGGGCGGCATTGATGAGCAGGCACTGATGGGCACTGAAAGGCAGCACTGATTGACATCACTGATGGTCAATGATTGGCATCACTTATGGGCACTGACTGGCATTCCTGATGGGCACTGTTGGGGCTGCACTGATAATTAGTGCCCTGATTATCTGTGCAGGTCTCCCCTGTGAGGAAATGCCGCTGATCGGCTCTTCTCTCCTCGCTGTCAGTGTGAGGAGAGAAATGCAGATAACCAGCATTTCCCTGTTTAAATGTGATCAGCTACTGCTGATCACTTGGGTAAAAAACCTACAGTAGTCATCGGCTCTTTACCGAGATCGGGTATGCGCCGCGTCCTGAGGACACAGTGCGCTGCCAATCATTGCACGGTTACGCAAGCGTGGCGAGAGTGGGACAACATCATATGGCGTCATCCTAGAACAGTAGAACCACCCCGGTGCCGTCATTTGCCTATACGGGGGGCGGGGGGTGGTAATTTATACAAATTTCTTAGTACCACAAATGTTACTTGGCTCTGTATATTCTAAAAAGGGGAGTACTAGGAGGTGGGTAGGGGCAGTCCTCTGAGGTAGGTAGAGGCAGAGACACAGGGTAACTCAGAAAGGGTGAGTTCCTGCACCTATCCTCTAAGAAAAAAAGCCCTGATCCTATCTCTCCTATATGATGGTAAAGGAGGGGCACAGAATTCAGAGATAAAGGGATCATTATCATATAGGATGGACCAGTGTTATTTAGGGATATTATATCTTATAAGAGAAGGGATGGGCTTGTGATACAAACAGTATCCTTTTACTACCTGAGGTATTTCTACGAGATTGGATTAAATTAACTCTCTCTCTTCATACAAGATGTGAAGGATACTTTCTTTGAGTTAACCTCTGTTCCATTCCTCCAAGCCTGTTTTCAGGTTTTACCGGATCTGTCACAATTCTAGCCTACCAACATAATTGGCTCTTGGGGATAGATTTTAAACGCCCCAGGTAAATGAAAACCCTTGTAATGAAGTAGTTGATTTTTATCAGTGGGTTTAGTATACACATCACTCACTATCTGATTCTCATGTATTTTTAAAGATGTATCAAGAAAGGAAACCTGTTCTTTACGCCATTTACGCCTTTACGTATTAAACTTTAGCCTGGGTAACAGATAATTTATATAGGCATGGAACAACATCAAAGTCTCATAGGTGCCCCCCATATAGCAAACACGTCATAAATAAATCTTAACCAGCAAAGACTATTCTGCTGAAACAAAATATTGTTGTAAATAAACAAATTCCCTACCATAACTATGAAAGCGTTTGCATGGGAAGGGTGACATTTGAATCCATTGCCGAACCTCTACATTGTAAGTAAAAAGTCTCCTTAAATAAAAAGAAATTCTCCTTCAAAACAAATCAGAAGAAGCAAAATCTGTGCATGTGTGTGTTTTTATATCTTTAAAAAAAATATATAAACTAAAAGGAACAAAAAGAATAATATACATGGCATGTAAAATAAAGTAGACTCAAACCAATACAGATTTTAATAATGATGTATACTGTATCTGATATATAAAATAAAACATACTCAAACAATTATAGGTTCCTATAATAATATATGTGACGAACATATTATGTAAACAAATACAATACAAATATACATCATCAAGCTTAAAAAAAATTATAAAACTAAAAAGAACAGAAAGAATAATATACATGACATGTAAAATAAAATAGACTCAAACCCTTATAGATTGTAATAATAACATATGTTATACAGTATATGATATATAAAATAAAAAGACTCAAACCATTCCAGTTTCCGATAATAATATATATGATATAGAAAATAAAAAAGACTCAAACATTTATACTTTCTAATACTATTATATATGACATATACAGTATAATATGTAAAAAAAACAATAAAAATATAAAACATGAATCTAAAAAAAATAAAATAAAATAATATATATGATATGTAAAATAAAATAGACCTAAACCATTATGTATTATAATAATAACATATTGTATATGATAGAAAAATAAAATACTCAAACCATTATAGTTTCCAATAATAATATCCAGTTTATGACAAATGACAGACATATCCAATAATATAACTAAGTGCATAGTGCAGGTCAGTGACCAGACCCGAGTCTGTAGCTCTCCTTCAGCTGTATCAAATTGGTGCTGTACCCACTGAAGTATGATATAGGCAAGTAAGAAAAGGATTACTTTGACGCCAGCTTGTACATGTATTGCAATGTACATATGAACTAAAAATCCCTGTTTTTATGCCAAGTTTGCTAGAAAGGATGTATTGAATAATATCAAATTTAAACCTGCGCTGAATGGGGAAAAAACTGTGAAAAAGAAAACTAAAGCAGCCGCCACACACAAAGTGCTACTCACTAGAAATGTAAAATTATGGAAATGTGGCGCTCACAAATGTTATTAAACATATGTGACCAAGTGCGGATGAGTGCAGATGTGAATATACAAAGCAAAAAACAGATGCCCCAGGACTTTTCAGGTGCAGAAACGCCACCCACACATGTGTCCCCACTCACCAAATGGAGATGACCCCCAGCTTTGCAGTCTTGGGGTCACTTCAGGCTTATGTGATGGTATCCAGAGAAGCTCAGGAGTGGTGTTGTGCACCATTTTTTTTTTTTGATACGATGTGCACAACACCACTCCTGAGCTTCTTTGCACCTGAAAAGTCCTGGAGCGTCTGTGGTCCATGGCATTTCAAAAGTTTTTTTTCCCATTGTGGATCAGAACATTCAGAAAGGATGTATAGCAATGTGGAGAGGGTGCATTCGGAATTTTAAGTGTTAACATGGAGTCACACCTCTTTAGCACCTGATAGGTTATACACTGCATATGTATAAGCTATCTGGATTTGAGCACAGGCATATCTTAAGTCTATCATAAAATAAAATAGACTCAAACAATCATAGATCCCAATAATAATATATATGATATATACAATAAAATAGACTCAAACCATTATAGTTTCTAATTGTAAAATAAACAATATAAAAAATGACATAGACTCAAATTGTTATAGTTTCCAATAAAAGTAAATATGATATATAAGATAAAATAGACTCAAGCAATAATAGATCCCAATAATATTATATACAATATTATAAATATGATAAAATAGACTCAAACAATTATAGATTCCAGTGATAGTATAAATTATATATAAAATGACCTCAAACTGTTATAGTTTCCAATATGAAAATATACATGATATACAGTATCTCACAAAAGTGAGTTCACCCCTCACATTTTTGTAAATATTTTATTATATATTTTCATGTGACAACACTGAAGAAATGACACTTTGCTACAATGTAAAGTAGTGAGTGTACAGCTTGTATAACAGTGTAAATTTTCTGTCCCCTCAAAATATCTCAACACACAGCCATTAATGTCTAAACCGCTGGCAACGAAAGTGAGTACACCCCTAGGTGAAAATGTCCAAATTGAGCACCAGTTAGCCATTTTCCCTCCCCGGTGTCATGTGACTCGTTAGTATTACAAGGTCTCAGGTGTGAATGGGGAGCAGGTGTGTTAAATTTGGTGTTATCGCTCTCACTCTCTCATACTGGTCACTGGAAGTTCAACATGGCACGTCATGGCAAAGAACTCTCTGAGGATCTGAAAAAAAGAAATGTTGCTCTACATAAAGATGGCCTAGGCTATAAGAAGATTGCCAAGACCCTGAAACTGAGCTGCAGCACGTTGGCCAAGACCATACAGCTTTTTAACAGCACAGGTTCCACTCAGGTCTCACCATGGTCAACCAAAGAAGTTGAGTGCATGTGCTCAGCGTCATATCCAGAGGTTGTCTTTGGGAAATAGTCCTTTTAGTGCTGCCAGCATTGCTGCAGAGGTTGAAGGGGTGGGGGGTGGTCAGCCTGTCAGTGCTCAGAGCCTCAGACCATACGCCGCACACTGCATCTAATTGGTCTGCATGGCAATTGGTCTGCATGGCTGTCATCCCAGAAGGAAGCCTCTTCTAAAGATGATGCGGTTTAGACATTAATGACTGTGTGTTGAGTTATTTTGAGTGGACAGCAAATTTACACTGTTATACAAGCTGTACACTCACTACTTTACATTGTAGCAATGTGTCATTTCTTCAGTGTTGTCACATGAAAAGATATAATAAAACTTATACTCATTTTTGTGAGATACTGTATCAATTAGACTCAAACAACGATAGATTTCATTAATAATATACATTATATATAAAATAAAATAGACTCAAACAATTAAAGATTCTAATGATAATATAAATAATATATAAAATAAAATAGACAAAAACAATTAGTGTCCAGTAATAATATACTGTATATAATTTACACAATAAAACAGATTCAAACCATTATAGTTTCCCTTTAACCCTTTTCTTTCTAAATGTCAGTTGCTAAATTTGGAGGACTGCTCAATGTATGAAGACATTTCCTGTGGTCTATGAAGATGTGAGCGCCCTGCAGGTCGCAGACATTCAGCTGGAGGAGCCTTGAATGGTGGCACTGCCAGGACAAGCTGAAGCACAGTATTATGTATATCAGTCTGTTTGCCTCACTGTGTGTAACTGCTAAATATTCATCTTTTGCACTAAAATGCATTATGTCATTCTGCCTTGTTTTGCATGGTTTGGTTTAGCCCAAGTTTACCGTCCTGCTTCTTAATTGCACCAGAGCGCAACATGGTCAATACACTCTTAACCCAATATAAACCAGTGTCTAAATTTGTAGCAATTTTAAAAAAGACTCAAATCATAGATTCCATAAAAATTTATATGATTATATATCAAGGGTACTAAATTAAATTTTACGGAGGTTAAAAAATTTTCTTCCAGCAGAGTTCGTGTGAAGACTCCTTTACATAACAACCCTCCTTATATCACAGTCCCATTCTTATATCAGTGTCCTCAGTCCCCCTCACATCAAAGTCCCCCATTTCATTTCACAGTTTTCTTTTCAGAGTAGTGTTCTTGGCCCCCCTTAACTTCACCCCCATCTTCTTCACAATAGTGTACTGAATCCACTTTACATAACACACTCCATTTATTCTTAGCAGTGTCCCCCCCCCTTTCAAATCATCACCCCCCTATAGTACTGTCCTCTGCCCCTTCACATCAACCCCCCCCACGCACACCCCCCCCCCATGCACACACACGCCCCTCCCCAGCACTGCCCACCCTAACATCACCCCCCCACAGCACTGCCCCTTCACATCACCTGCCTCTCCCTACATCTCCCGCTTCCCCTGCACATCACCCCCCCCCCCCACAACACTGCCCCTCTTCACATCACTGGCCCCCTGAACATCACCCCCTCCACACATCACCAATCTCCTTCGCATCACTCCCCAACAACACTGCTCCCTCACCCTACATTCCCTTCACATCACCTCCCGCCACAGCACTGCCCCCTCACATCTCAAATCCCCCCTCTCACAGTAGTGTGATCTGTCCTCTTTACATTACCTGCATTTCCTTCACATCAAACCCCACCCCCCCCCACAGCAGGAGGCACAGCTCTGCATTGGGGGGCAGGTAATAAACTGATTTAGGAAGGCACAGCTCTGCATTGGGGGGCAGGAAATAAGCTGAGTTCGGGAGGCACAGCTCTGCATTGGGGGCAGGTGATAAGGTGAGTTAGGTAGGCACAGCTCTGCATTGGGGGGCAGGTAATAAGCTGAGTTCAGGAGGCACAGCTCTGAATTGGGGGCAGTTAATAAGCTGGGTTCAGGAGGCAAAGCTCTGCATTGGGGAGAGGGTAATAAGGTGAGTTCAGGAGGCACAGCTCAGCATTGAGGGTCAGGTAGTAAGCTGACTTATGGAGGCACAGTTTTGTATTGGGGGGCAGGTAATAAGCAGAGCTAGGGAGGCACAGCTCTGTATGGGGGGGGGGCAGGTAATAAACTGAGTTCAGGGGGCACAGCTCTGCATTGGGGGCAGGTAATAAGCTGAGTTCGGGAGGCACAGCTCTGCAGTGGAGGGCAGGTGATAAGCTGAGTTACGAAGGCACAGCTCTGCATGGGGGGCAGGTAATAAGCTAAGTTCAGCAGGCACAGCTCTGCATTGGGGGGCAGGTAATAAGCTGAGTTCAGGAGGTACAGTTCTGCATTGGGGGCAAGGAGTAAGTTGAGTTCAGGAGGCACAGCTCTACATTGGGGGGCAAGTTATAAGCTGAGTTCAGGAGCCACAGCTCTGCATTGCGGGGAAGATAATAAGCTGAGTTAGGGAGGCACAGCTCTGCATTGGGGGGCAGGTAGTAAGCTGGGTTCGGGAGGCACAGCTCTGAATTGGGCGGCAAGTAATAAGGTGAGTTCGGGAGGCACAGCTTTGCATTGGGGGCAGGTAATAAGCTGAGTTCAGGAGGCTCAGCTCTGCATTGGGGGCAGGTAATAAGTTGAGTTCAGGAAGCACAGCTCCGCATTGGGGGGCTGGTAATAAGCTGGGTTCGGGAGGCACAGCTCTGAATTGGGCGGCAAGTAATAAGGTGAGTTCGGGAGGCACAGCTTTGCATTGGGGGTAGGTAATAAGCTGAGTTCAGGAGGCACAGCTCTGCATTGGGGGCAGGTAATAAGTTGAGTTCAGGAGGCACAGTTCTGCATTGGGGGGCTGGTAATAAGCTGAGTTCAGGAGGCACAGTTCTGCATTGGGGGGCAGGTAATAAGCTGAGAACAGGAGGCACAGCTCTGCATTGGGGGCAGGTAATAAGCTGAGTTCAGGAAGCACAGCTCTGCATTTGGACGCAGGTAATAGGCTGAGTTCAGGAGGCACAGCTCTGCATCGGGGGCAGGTAATAAGATGAGTTCAGGAGGCACAGCTCTGCATTGGGGGGCAGGTAATAAGCTGAGTTCGGGAGGCACAGCTCTGCATGGGGAGGCAGGTAATAAGTTAAGTTAAGGAGGCACAGCTCTGCATGGGGAGCATGTAATAAGCTGAGTTCAGGAGGCACAGTTTTGCATTGGGGGGCAGGTAATAAGCTGAGTTCAGGAGGCACGGCTCTGCATTGGGGGGCAGGTAATAAGCTGAGTTCAGGAGGCACAGCTCTGCATTGGGGGCAAGTAATTAAGCTGAGATTGGGAGGCACAGCTCTGCATTGGGTGGCTGGTAATAAGCTGAGTTCAGGAGGCACAGCTCTGCATTGGGGGGCAGGTAATAAGCTGAGAACAGGATGCACAGCTCTGCATTGGGGGCAGGTAATAAGCTGAGTTCAGGAAGCACAGCTCTGCATTGGGACACAGGTAATAGGCTGAGTTCAGGAGGCACAGCTCTGCATCGGGGGGCAGTTAATAAGCTGAGTTCAGGAGGCACAGCTCTGCATGGGGGGACAGGTAATAAGTTAAGTTAGGGAGGCACAGCTCTGCATGGGGAACATGTAATAAGCTGAGTTCAGGAGGCACAGTTTTGTATTGGGGGGCAGGTAATAAGCTGAGTTCAGGAGGCACAGCTCTGCATTGTGGGCAAGTAATTAAGCTGAGATTGGGAGGCACAGCTCTGCATTGGGGGGCAGGTGATAAGCTGAGTTCAGAAGACACAGCTCTGCATTGGGGGGCAGGTAGTAAGCTGAGTTCAGGAGGCACAGCTATGCATTGGGGGGCAAGTAATAAGCTGATTTCAGGAGGCAAAGCTCAGCATTGGGGGCAGGTAATAAGCTGAGATCAGGAGGCATGGCTCTACACTTGGGGCAGGTAATAAGCTGAGATCGGGAGGCAAAGCTCAGCATTGGGGGTCAGGTAATAAGCTTAGTTCAGGACGGCACAGCTCTGCATTCGGGGCAGGTAATAAGCTAAGTTCAGGAGGCACAGTTTTGCATTGGGAGCAGGTAATAAGCTGAGTTCAGGAGGAACAGCTCTGCATTGGGGGGCACGTAATAAGCTGAGTGCAGGAGGCACAGATTTGCATTGGGGGCAGGTAGTTAAGCTGAGTTCAGGAGGCACAGCTCTGCATTGGGGGCAAGTAATAAGCTGAGTTCAGGAGGCAAAGCTCCACATTGGGGGCAAATAATAAGCTGAGTTCAGGAGTCACAGCTCTGCATTGGGGGGCAGGTAATAAGCTGAGTTAGGGAGGCACAGCTCTGCATTGGGGTAGAGGCGGCTCTCTAATTAGGCAAGAGTTCACTTGGAGTGATTAGGGGGAGAGGATATCCATCCATCCCCCATACCATCCTGGCTCCATCCACCCCACCCCAATCCTGGCTCCATCTATCCCCTGATCCAATCCCAGCTCCATCCATCCCCCCATACCATCCCAGCTCCATCCACCCCATCCCATCCCGGCTCCATCCATCCCACCCCAATCCCATCCTGGCTCCATCTATCCCCCGATCCAATCCCAGCTCCATCCATCCCCCGATCCAATCATGGCTCCATCCACCCCACCCCAATCCCATCCTGGCTCCATCCATCCCACCCCAATCCCATCCCGGGTCCATCCAATCCCGGCTCCAACCACCCCACCCCAATCCCATCCCGGGTCTATCCATCCCCCGATCCAATCCCAGCTCCATCCATCCCCCCCATACCATCCCGGCTCCATCCACCCCACCCCAATCCCATCCTGGCTCCATCCAATCCCCCGATCTCATACCAGCTCCATCCATCCCCCCATATCATCCCGGCTCCATCCACCCCAATCCCATCTCAGCTCCATCCATCCCATCCCGGCTTCATCCATCCCCCCGATCCAATCCCAACTCCATCCATCCCCCTTTCCATCCCAGCTTCATTCACCCCAATCCCATCCCGGCTCCATCCATCCCCCCTGATCCAATATGATTCCCATCCCATTCCCCCATACCATCCCAACTCCATCCACCCCCTATACCATCCCAGCTCCATCCACCCCACCCCAATCCAATCCTGGCTCCATCCATCCTCCCGATCCCATCCTGGCTCCATCTGTTCCCTCAATCCCATCCCGGCTCCATCCATTCCCACCTGATCCCATCCCGGTTCCATCCACCCCCCAATCCAATCCTAGCTCCATCCATTCCCCCCGATCTCATCCCGACTCCATCCATTCAGCCGATCCCATCCATTCCCCCCAACCCATCCTGGCTCCATCCATCCCCCAAACCATCCCGGCTCCATCCATCCCCCGATCCCATTCTGGCTCCCTCCATCCCCCCATTCCATCTCGGCTCCCTCCATCCCCTCGATCCCATCCTGGCTCCCTCCATCCCCCCAATCCTTTCCCGGCTCCATCTACCACCCCGATCCCATCCCAGCTCTATCCATCCCCCGATCCCATTCTGGCTCCATCCATTCCCCCGATCCCATTCCAGCTCTATCCCCCCCAGAACATATCTTCTCCCCTCCCAAAGCCCCCCTAGCACATATCCTCCCCCCAATCAAACAGATGCTGCATTTGATGGCACAGTGGCTGCACTTCATGGACACAGTGGCTGCTTTTGATGGGCACAGTGGCTGCTTTTGATGGGCACAATGGCTGCTTTTTATGGGCTCAGTGGCTGCATTTGATGAGCACAGTGGCTGCATTTGATGGGCACAGTGGCTGCACTTGATGGAACAGTGGCTGCATTTTATGGGCACAGTGGCTGCAATTGATGGCACAGCGGCTGCATTTGAGGGCACTGTGGCTGCATTTGATGGAGACAGTGGCTGCATTTGATGGCACAGTGGGTGCACTTGATGGAACAGTGGCTGCATTTGATGGGCACAGTGGGTGCACTTTATGGGCACAGTGGTTGCATTTGATGGACACGGTGGCTGCACTTGATGGCACAGTGGCTGCATTTATGGTCACTGTGGCTGCATTTGATGGAGACAGTGGCTGCATTTGATGGCACAGTGGGTGCACTTGATGGAACAGTGGCTGCATTTGATGGGCACAGTGGGTGCACTTTATGGGCACAGTGGTTGCATTTGATGGACACGGTGGCTGCACTTGATGGCACAGTGGCTGCATTTATGGTCACAGTGGCTGCATTTGATGGGCACAGTGGCTGCATTTGATGGGCACAGTGGCTGCAATTGATGTTTTTATTTTCTTTGAATTTTTCAGTTTGTTTGCACCCCCCCCAAGAATTGTGAGCACCAGCCACCACTGATCTTTGTATCATGTCTGCAGCCTCTGACCATCTCTCGTATCATCTCTGCAGTCTCTGACCATCTCCTGTATCACGTCTGCAGTCTCTGATCATCTCCTGTACTATGTCTGCAGTCTCTGATCATCTCCTGTAGTATGTCTGCAGTCTCTGATCATCTCCTGTAGTATGTCAGCACAGTCTCTGACCATCTCTTGTACCATGTCTGCAGTGTCTGACCATCTCCTGTATCATGTCTGCAGTCTCTGATCATCTCCTGTATCATGTCTGCAGTCTCTGATCATCTCTTGTATCATGTCTGCAGTCTCTGACCATCTCCTGTATCATGTCTGCAGTCTTTTACCATCTCCTGTATCATGTCTGCAGTCCCTGACCATCTCCTGTACTATGTCTGTAGTCTCTGATCATCTCCTGTATCATGTCTGTAACCTCTGATCATCTCCTTTATCATGTCTGCAGTCTCTGATCATCTCTTGTATCATGTGACCTTCATGTAAATCAGGGGTCTCAAACAGACGGCCCTCCAGCTGTTTTAAAACTACAAGCCCCATAGATAAATATGCGTGTAATATATAATATATATGTAATATATATATTTGATGAAAGAAGAATTGTTAAGAGAAAATTCTATAAACGGTGAATTCATAGTTCATAGAATTTAAAACTCTTAATATATGCAATTTATACAGTTAATTTTTATCGCTTGAATTATTTTTCCCATTATGGATGTGAATGGGGCCTCATGTCTTAGATTTGCCTAGGGCCTCACAAAGCCTAAAGCCGCCTCTGCATTGGGGGCAGGTAATAAGCTGAGTTCAGGAGGCACAGCTCTACATCGGGACGTAGGTTATACACTGAGTTCAGAAGGCACAGCTCTGCATTGGGTGGCAGGTAGTAAGTTGAGTTCAGCAGGCATAGCTCTGCATTGGGGGCAGGTAAAAGCTGAGTTCAGGAGGCACAGCTCTGCATTGGGGGCAGGTAATAAGCTGAGTTAGGGAGGCACGGCTCTGCATTGGGGGGCAGGTAGTAAATTGAGTTCAGCAGGCATAGCTCTGCATTGGGGGGCAGGTAAAGGCTGAGTTCAGGAGGCACAGCTCTGCACTGGGGGGGCAGGTAATAAGCTGCGTTCAGGAGGCACAGCTCTGCATTGGAGGGTAGGTAATAAGTTGAGATCGGGAGGCAAAGCTCAGCATTGGGGGGCAGGTAATAAGCTGAGTTCAGGAGGCACAGCTCTGCATTGGGGGGCAGGTAATAAGCTGAGTTTGGGAGGCAAAGCTTAACATTGGGGGGCAGGTAATCAGCTGAGTTCAGAAGGCACAGCTCTGCATTGGAGGGCAGGTAATAAGCTGAGTTAGGGAGGCACAGCTCTGCATTGGGTGCAGGTAATAAGCTGAGTTCAGGAGGCACAGCTCTGCATTGGAAGCAGGTAATAAGCTGAGTTAGGGAGGCATAGCTCTGCATTGGGGGGGAGGGGCAGGTAATAAGCTGAGTTCAGGAGGCACAGCTCTGCATTGGGGGGCAGGTAATAAGCTGAGTTAGGGAGGCACAGCTCTGCATTGGGGGGCAGGTAATAAGCTGAGTTCAGGAGGCACAGCTCTGCATTGGGGGGCAGGTAATAAGCTGAGTTAGGGAGGCACAGCTCTGCATTGGGGGGCAGGTAATAAGCTGAGTTCAGGAGGCACAGCTCTGCATTGGGGGGCAGGTAATAAGCTGAGTTAGGGAGGCACAGCTCTGCATTGGGGGGCAGGTAATAGGCTGAGTTCAGGAGGCACATCTCTGCATTGGGGGCAGGTAATAAGCTGAGTTCGGGAGGCAAAGCTCAGCATTGGAGGTCAGGTAATAAGCTGAGTTCAGGAGGCACAGCTCTACATTGGGGGGGTAGGAAGTAAGCTGAGTTCAGGAGGCACAGCTCTACATTGGGGGTAGGTAATACGCTGAGTTCAGGAGGCACAGCTCTGCATCGGGGGACAGATAATAAGCTGAGTTTGGTAGGCTTAGCTCTGCATTGGGGGCAGGTAATACGCTGAGTTTGGGAGGTACAGCTCTGCATCGGGGGGCAGGTAATAAGCTAAATTCAGGAGGCACAGCTCTGCATCGGGGGGCAGGTAATAAGCTGAGTTTAGGAGGCACAGCTCTGCATTGGTGTGCAGGTAATAAGCTGAGTTCAGGAGGCACAGCTCTGCATTGGGGGCAGGTAATAAGCTGAGTTCAGGAGGCAAAGTTTTGTTTTGGGGGGCAGATAATAAGCTGAGTTCAGGGAGGCACAGTTCTGCATTGGGGGGCAGGTAATAAGCTAAGTTCAGGAGGCACAGCTCCGCATTGAGAGCACGTAATACGCTGAGTTCAGGAGGCACATCTCTGCATTGGGGGGCATGTAATACGCTGAGTTCAGGAGGCACATCTCTGCATTGGGGGGCAGGTATTGAGCTAAGTTCAGAAGGTGCAGCTCTGCATTTGGGGGCAGGTAAAAAGCTGAGTTCGGGAGGCACAGCTTTGCATTGCGGGGCAGGTAATAAGCTGAGTTCAGCAGGCACAGCTCTGCATTGGGGGGCAGGTAATAAGCTGAGTTGAGGAGGCACAGCTCTGCTTTGGATGGGACTGAGAGCTGCCGACTGTTAACTTTCCAGATTAACCAACAGGTGATTGGTGGCTAGGATGTAGTGTGGTCCTAGCTACCAATCACTTGCTGGTTAATTTGAAAAGTTAAAAGCAAGCAGCTCCCGCTCCATCCAATGCAGAGCTGTGCCTCCTAAAATCAACTTATTACCTGCCCCCCATTGCAAAGCTGTGCCTCCTTCACCCAGGCTTATTACCTGCCCCCCAATACAGAGCTGTGCCCCCTGCACCCGGCTTATTACCATCCTGCCTTCCGACATGTAGAGAATGACTGCAGCTGGGGAATAGAAGCAGCTTCTAAATAGCTCAACAGTGGGTCTGGATGGGACAGTGGCTAATCCTAAATCAGGGCTGCGGTCCACCATTTAGTGATGCCTGATATATAAAATAAAGTCAAACTATTATAATTTCCAATAATAATATACTTTTATATATAAAATATAGCAAAACTATTTTAGATTCCAATATTAATATATATTTTATATAAGATAGACAGGCCTCTCTGCCTGTCAAACCTGCCCATTCAGGTCAATAGGAGTGCACCACAACCACAAGCGAAAATATTGGCTTGCGCTTGCAGTGGGGTATCTTAATATAAAATACACTCTTTTATTTATTAATTTAAAAAAGCACACATTCAGGAAAAAGCAAAGATTTCCCCTTGAATGCCTGGCAGTCACTGCTCTACTGCTCTCTAAAAAGCACCCAACCACAGATCGCTTTTTAGAGGGTTGTAAACACCTGAGCGGAAAATTTTCAGCTGAACAGCTTCCTTTGTGTATAAAACACATTGTGTGTAATAGCTAACCATATACTAGGTACAGCAATATATTATCAAGTATTTTATTATTTTGTAGTTGTAATATTTAATGACATGGATAAGGAATATGTAATCAATAAATGCAGGATTGAACAGATTGGATTGGATTGGAGCAGATCACTCATTAGATAATGAAACATATCAAGTCTCTTACCAGCACCTAAACAAGTTTAGCTAAGCCCTACCAGTCTGCCATCCCATGTGATTCCATATAGCCATTTGTGGAAAGTGGAATACTTATCAGGCCCCATTAACAATCCCACATTTTAATGCATACGTCAGTGTGTGCTAACATGCATGTGTTAAGGCAGGGGTCCCCAACTTTCTAAACAAAGGGACAGTTTACTGGCCTTTAGACCTTAGGGGGGCTGGGCTGATGTCACTGGCAGTAAACAGGGGGAGGAAAAGTGCCCCATTGTTGGCATCAGTGGGAGGAATAGTGAACCATCGTTGGTGTTAGACATGTTTAGTTTGTTTCGTTCTGAATTGAAATTCGGATGAGTTTTTGTTTTTTGGAAATTCGGATGTATTTGATCTTCCGAATTACAACAGTACCGAATTTCAACGAATCCGAAATAACAGAAAAAATTTGCACAGAGTTTGAATCGATTCAAATAGTTTTCGAATCGACTTGAATAGTTTTCAAATTGATTCGAATAGTTTTCCGAATTCGAAAAGTTTTCAAACTTGAATCGTTTTCCAATTCAAATAGTTTTCAAATTTGAATATGAATAGTTTTTTAATTCAAATAGTTTTTGAATCGTTTTCCAATTTCCAAAGAGAATAAAATACAATAGAAAATAAAGGAATAGAATGGAAAAAAAATTGAATAGAAAAGAAAAGAATATAACAGAAAAGAATAGAATATAATAGAGTAAAACAGAACAAAATAGAAAATAAAAGAACAGAATAGTATAGAATAGAAATGAATAGTATAGAAAAAGAATTTCTATTTAATTCTATGCTTTTTTTTTTATTCTATTCTATTCATTTCTATTCTATTCCATTCTATTTTGTTCTTTTATTTACTATTTATTTTGTTCTGTTTTACTCTATTATATTATATTTTTTTATTTTCTGTTATAATATTTTCTATTTTATTATATTTTTCTCTATTCTATTCCTTTATTTTCTATTATATTTTATTCTCTTTGGAAATTGTAAAACTATTCGAATTCGAAAAATATTCAAATCAATTCTAATTCAAATTCTGAAAATTCAAATAGTTTGATTTGTATAGTATAAAAGAAACGAATTCTGAAAACGAATTAAACGGTTTAAAAAAAATGTAACTAAACAAATTTATGTAAATTACAAAACAAATTTTTTTCATTCTGCGCATGTCTAATTGGTGTTGGTGAGAGGAATAGAGCCCCATTGTTGGTGTCAGTGGAAGGAATAGTGCCTCATTGTTGGTGTCAGTGGAAGGAATAGTGCCTCATTGTTGGTGTTAGTGGGAGGAATAGCGCACCATCATTCATGTCGGTGAGAGGAATAGTGCCCCTTTGTTCGTGTCAGTGGGAGGAATAGTGCCCCACAGTTGGTGTCAGTAGGAGGAATAGTGCCCCATTGTTGGTATAAGTAGAAGGAATAGTGTCCTATTGTTGGTGTCAGTGGAAGGAATAGTGCCTCATTGTTGGTGTTAGTGGGAGGAATAGCGCACCATCATTCATGTCGGTGAGAGGAATAGTGCCCCTTTGTTCGTGTCAGTGGGAGGAATAGTGCCCCACAGTTGGTGTCAGTAGGAGGAATAGTGCCCCATTGTTGGTATAAGTAGAAGGAATAGTGTCCTATTGTTGGTGTCAGTGGGAGGAATAGTACCCCATCATTTGTGTCGGTGAGAGGAATAGTGCCCCATCCTTGGTGTCAGTGAGAGAAATAGTGTCCTATTGTTGGTGTTAGTGGGAGGAATAATGCCCCATTGTTAGTGTCAGTGGGAGGAATAATGCCCCATTGTTGATGTCAGTGGGAGGAATAGTGGCCCATTGTTGATGTCTGTAGGAGGAATAAAGTCCCATTGTTGGTGTCAGTGGGAGGAGTAGTGCCCCATTGTTGGTGTCTGTGAGAGGAATAGTGCCCCATTGTTGGTGTCAGTGGAAGGAATAGCACACCATCATTGGTGTCAGTGAGAAAATCTCGCTATTGCCGGCAAACATACTTGTGAAATCGGCATATGAGGCAATAGTTGAAGTCAATGGGGCTCGAACCTGCAACATCAAAAGTCCTCACTGAAGGCTTGTATGCAAGTTGTTTGCCATAAAAAGTGTATGGGGGCCCTGCTACTGCCCCTGTGGACATGTATGAATGCAAAAAAAAGTTTTTAAAATGATCGTTTCTGAAGGAGAAGCGATTTTAATGATGCTTAAAGTGAAACAATAAAAATGAAATATTCCTTTAAATATCGTGCCTGTGGGCTCCCCTTAGTCTGCCTGTAAAGTGGCGCATCTGTGCGATGTCTAGAACAAGCCGTAGCAATAATGACATTTCTAAAGGTAAAAATGCAATTTAAACTTGCTTGCGGCTGTATTGTATTGTAATGTAAGAAAAAAAGGGCGTGGGCCCCCCCAGTACATACCAGGCCCTTCGGGTCTGGTATGGGTTTTAAGGGGAACTCCACGGCAAAATTAAAAAAAAAATTGATGTACCAAACCCTTACCCGAGCATGCAGCCTGAGGGTCAGGCAAAGGGGGGGGGGAACGAGCGAGCGCCCCCCTTCTGAACTGTGTTCAGGCCGCATGCCCTCAACATGGGGGGTGGGTGCTTTGTCTCTGCGCCCCTCACCCCAAAGCACCTTTTTGATGGGGACAAGGGCCTGTTCCCAACAACCCTGGCCATTGGTTGTCGGGGGCTGCGGGTGGGGGGCTTATCGGAATCTGGAAGCCTTTAACAATACAGAGACCACGCCCTTTGTGACTTCACCACCCTGGGCATGATGGGTCCGTGATGTCACCAGGGGGCGGGGTCTCTGGATGACACCAACCAATGGCACGGCCCCATAGTTATATATAACATGTGCGTCATGGAAATGGACAGATTGCGGCCCGCAGTGTCAGAGGAAGTTTTTTGTGAATCTTCAGCGAGTCAGTGGAGGGAGCAGCGGCAGAGGAAGAAGAAGAAGACTGGAAGAAGAAGCAGGGGAAGAAGAAGTTGGAGACCAGACTTTCCTGACCTGCCGGGCTGCATGCTCGGATAAGGGTTTGGTATGGATTTTGGGGGGGAGGGACCCACGCTGTTTGTTTTTTCTATATTTTGGCCAGAAGGGCCTGGTATGGACCGAGCAGCGTTTTTTTGTCTTGATTTTTGAAATTCCACACCATATTATTGAATACTTACATTCCATTGCATGCATTTGAAGAGTTAAAATTATGGCATCAACCAAACTGTTGTGCTTTAATTATGCTGCTGAGTACATTGCAAGCTTGCACTAGGCTATACCACCAGTGGGATTCAAACCCATGGCTTTAACCTTTGAAGGTAGCAGGTCATAACACTACGCTACGGAGCTGACCACAATCATATGTTGAAAATACAATTACTAATGTTTGATTCTTTTCATTCTATACAATAATGTTTTGCTTTGGAGGCATTAATATTATGGTAACAACGATGCTCATGTGGCATTGGCTATTAGGCATTCACCTATTGTCAGCATATGCTGCTGATTAAGTTGTAAGCTTTGTGCTTTTTATTTTCACAGTATGTAACTGGTTGCTAAGCAAGGGCCTGGGAAGCCGGCCCCCGAGTCCTTAACAACCAACAAGTCATCAGCTTGTCAGCGGGGCAAGAGAGACAGCACCAGGAGAAGATGGCGGCGGTAGAGACGACACGTGGTAGAGCACATGTCACTTTAAAATGTTTTCTTCACATACATGGATTGTGGTTGCAGTGCAGTGTTATATAATAACTTGTTAGCAATTGGCACTTGCAGATCCGCAGAATCGCCACTTAGTGCCGATTCCGAATTTACTAAAGCATGTTTGCCGCTAATAGCATGAATTTTCATTCGCACATTGGTCTAATTGAACTCTTAATTTGGTCAAATATCGGGGTTCTAAACAGATCTCTGATATCTCACTTTTGAGACAGAGAAAAGCGCAGCCTCAGCTGCACTGAACAGTGCATACGGCTGCTGTTCATTCACAAACTAAAGCATAGTACCTGAAGCACCCCGCCCTTCGTGCCCACAGCAGAAACTGGCGGGAGAGGAGTGGAGGGAAGCCGGTAGCACTACAGTGGGGGCAGGGAACACACGGGGGGGGCTGGGCCGGGCAGTAGAGGGATTGAATCCTGGACAGGGAGGATGATCAGTGCAGCAGGGGGCAGTTATAAGAACCAATCCTGCTGTGTGTTTCTCCCTGCAGAAGCTGAAAGCTCACAGGAGGGAGAGGAGTAGAAGCCAGCTTTTAGCTACTAAAGGGAGAGACACACAATGGGACCGGTTCTTATATGTGCCCCCCCCTCCGTTTCACCGATTGCCCCCCTCCTGCCCTCATCCAATTCTCTTTCTGCCCAGATCCCTCTAGCAAGGGCAAGGTTGCAATGGGTGGTGAATAGGGTTCGCCCAGGCACACCCGACACACCCCGTGCGCATGCCTATGAACTATGAACAGGTCTAAAGCATACACTTTATCTGTAAATCTGGATCCTCTGATTTAGGCTGATTATTAGCCATGAGTATAGGCAATGATCCTATATTTTTAATCCCTATTAAAAAAGTTATTTCATATTTTTTTTCTGATAATGTAATAGTTATTACTTACTTAACACATTATGGTAGTATTTTATTTTTAACTAGAATAAACAGTAAAATTTGTTTTGGTACAAGAAGGCATCATAGTTTGTCTTTCCCGGTAGGAGAGATTGGCAATAAACATTTCCTGACTACAGGACCTGGTTTATAATGTTTGTAAAGATGACAGTAGGTGGTGTCCCCTTTTTACTAAAACAAATTGGGGAGCCCGTTTCTGGTGCAGGACTATCAGTGTTATATTTAAGTTTCTTGATCAAAAATTTGCAGCTGAGTAAATTTCCATCTTTTATATGTATCTGGCCGTGCAATATTTCACACTCAGCTCATTCCTCTAAAAATCTTAACTCAACCTTTCATTTTGACCACCAATTTCACCCTAACCCTAAACCCAACCCTTACATTTAATTTTACCCCTATACTAATGTTCATACCACAACAAAACCCCTAAATCTCAACCTAATCCTTACACCTCAACTTAACTTTGATCTAATCCCTAATCCTGATCTCAGTCTAACTTTAATCTATCACCTAATGCTAACCTAAAACTAAACCAAACTTCCTACACCTAAAACTAAACAACAATGTAACCACTAAATTAGCAACTGACTTTACTTTAACCCTTATACCAAACCCCAAACCACAACAGAACCGCTAAACCTCAACCTAACCACGACACCTCAAAATAACCTATGGATAAACCCAACCCAACTCATTTAACCAACACGATACCCCCTGCACCCTCACACTACTTAAAGGAGAAGTACTGTCAAAGCTTGTTTGGCTGTACTTCTGTGGATCACAGGAGTGCAGATCATTTTGCACTCCTTTGACCCATTTTCAGCAGACAGCGGGCTGAAGTCAGGATATGCCCACATGCCCGAACCAGCACCTGGCACAGCCTTTCAGGAAGCTGCTGAGAGGCTGAGCCGTCCGATCCTGCTCCTCCTCAGCATGAGCTAAGGGGGGGCAGAGCAGAGAGTCGGTGACTGACAGTCATCAGCTCTCTGCTCAGGAAACTGTGAGAACCGAGCGATCTATGTTTAAACGCTTGGTTCTCAGTGTTAGAGGTGGCAGGGACAGATGCCGCATCGGACCGATCAGTATGATAAAAAAAAAAAATAAGTAAATTGCAATACTTCTCTTTTAATTTCTACACTTCAAACTAACTTTAACTTGTTAGCCTTTAACATAAACCAAACTTTTTACACTAAGCCTTAACTAGAAAATAACCACTAAACCTTCAACCTAAATTTCCCACCTTCCCACCTGGCCCGTTTGGTCTTGGAGGACATCATCTGTCAACGGCGCGATCTGTCATCGGCTGTGTTCACCGGACACAGCCAATGACTGATCACTACACCCCATGCCAGTGTCATATGACCGATCACAGCAGATCACATGACAATTGTAAACAATGGATGGCTTCCTTTCATGCTATCCATTGTATACAATTGTGTTGCTAGCTGTGATTGGTCACAGTGATCACATGGTACAGATAGGGACAATCACAGCCCATCTGTACCATGTGATTAGCTTTGACCAATCACAGCTAATCAAACAACAAAAGACACTGAATTAACCAGTTTCATTCAGTAAAAATGGTTGCTTATACCAATGAAATTCATTGGTATATGCCAGGGATATGCAATTAGCGGACCTCCAGCTATTGCAAAACTACAAGTCCCATCATGCCTCTGCCTCTGGGTGTCATGCTTGTGGCTGTCAGAATCTTGCTATGCCTCATGGGATATATATATATATATATTTTTTACATACTGTCACCAGTCAGTATCCTTGATCACCAACACGGAAGTTATATGATCACGCTGTACTGCACTGGTGACAGTATGTAAAAAAAAAAAATTGTGAAACTTTTTTTTCTTAATTTATTCATTTTCAAAATAATTACAAATACTTATTTTCCAAATAAGCACAACTTCAAAAAACTTGCCATGCATCTTACTAAATACATTTGACTGTTTACTTACCAAAAAGGGGTCATTTCGGGGTATTTGTACTTTCCTGGCATTTTCGGGCCTCAGATACTGAGATAGGTTATCAGTGCATCAGGATTGATCAATTTTCAGATATACTGTATACACCATAGTTTGTGGACTCTATAACTTTCCTACAGTTGTGAAAACACTGATTGGGTTATTTTCACCAAAGAAATGTAACAGAATACATTTTGACCTAAATTTGTGTAGAAGGATTATTTATTAGCAAAATTTTGTAACAGAAACACGTTTTTCAAAATGTTCCAATTTTTTTCCGTTTATTTAGCAAAAAAAAAAAAAGTGGTGATTAAATACCACCAAAAGAAAGCTCTATTTGTATGAAAAAAATTATAACAATTTAATATGGGTACAGGGTTGCATGACCGCGCAATTGCCATTCAAAGACGCTGAAAGCTGAAGATTGACCTGGGCAGGAAGGGGGTGAAAGTGTCCGGTATTGAAGTGGTTAACATAATCCCTAATCCTAACTCTTAACCTACATAAACTCCATACAACTAAGCCTTAACCATAACATAAACATTGACCCCAACACCTAAACTGAATCCCCCCACCACAAATGTAACCCCTATGCCTCAACCTAACCTAACCTTGACATAATCTCTTTCTCCTAACCAAAACCAAATCTCTGCGTTTAACCCATAACAAAACCACTAACCCTTACACTCAACTTCCCCCTACCCCTACACCTAACTCTGAACCTCAACCAAACACCTCATGTAAACCCTTAAAATTAAAGTCCAATGAAAGTCACATGAATAAATATGCCAAACAGACTAATAACCATAGTTTTCATAATTTTACCCCTACTTTCCTGTTACAACAGGTGTGCCAGGAGTCTAAATATGACTATGCAGTTCAACAGGGACCAGTCTAAGACCAACTGCACTTATGCCCTGTACACACGGTCGGACATTGATCGGACATTCTGACAACAAAATCCATGGATTTTTTCCGACAGATGTTGGCTCAAACTTGTCTTGCATACACACGGTCACACAAACTTGTTGGAAAATCCGATCGTTCTGAACGCGGTGACGAAAAACACGTACGTCAGGACTATAAACGGGGCAGTAGCCAATAGCTTTCGTCTCTTAATTTATTCTGAGCATGCGTGGCACTTTGTGTGTCGGATTTGTGTACACACGATCAGATTTTGTTGTCGGAAAATTTTATAGCAAGCTCTCAAACTTTGTGTGTCGGAAATTCCTATGGAAAATGTGTGATGGAGCCCACACACGGTCGGAATTTCCGACAACATGGTCCTATCACACATTTTTCGTCGGAAAATCCGACCGTGTGTACTGGGCATTAGTATTAATAGTCCTCCTTTATACTCGGAACATGTTTGCCTGCTTGAATATTGTATGTGCACTTGATATCTCAATGATTGAAACTTCTGTGTTCTTGTGTTTACATTAAAATCTGTGATTTCATCTCCAAATCCTAAATCCTTCTCATGGAAGGTATTCGATTATTTAAACATTCATTTTTCTTGGCTGTATTTTGTTATTGCAGTATTACAGCTTTTGTTCCCATGATCATAGAAATGAACTACAATGTTCCATAACCTGTCCATCCACTTAAGATAATTATGGTCATAACATCAACTTGGACCTTTACAAATATTTCCAGTTTAGAACAAGGTAGGCCTGCTCAACTGGCTTCCCATAATCAGTCTACTGTAATTTCAGCAGAAGATTGATGGGAATGAAGAACGCAATGTTCTTAACTTTGGTTTTCCCCGAGGCAGCCTTCTGTTTGTGACTTTGTACTGTCTGGAATCCCTTATGTCTATTTTCTATTGCACTTTGTCAGTCTGTATTTCTAATGCCTCTTGAATTAAAGGAGAAGTACAGCCAAAGCCCATTTGGCTTTACTTCTACTGTGGATCATAAGAATGGATTTCGCACTGCACTCCTGTGAACCGTTTTCGGCAGACAGTGGTCTGAAGCCTGCTGTCGGCTGACGTCACCGAGCCGGTCCAGGCTCAGGATAGATTGTGACAAAGAGGTCTGGATTTGCCTAAATGCCTGGACCGGCACCCAACTTGGCCTCTCAGTGAGCCGCTGAGAGTCTGAGCCAGCATCTCTTTCCCCCTCCACAGCCCGGCGCTCCAGTGAGTGAGGGGGGGGAGCAGGCAGCAGTGACTGACAGTCACCAGCTCTCTGCTAAGGGAGCCCTGGGAACTGAACGATCGTGGTGTTTGGTCGCTCAGCTCTCAGCTTTAGAGCTGGCGGGGGGACAGATGCAGCATCCACCTAGGTAGGTATGATTCTAAAAAAAAAAACATACTTTTCTTTTAATGCCCACATGTTTATCTTATTCATTTACTATGGCCTCCATTGGCTACTCTTGTCTGTAAAATGTGCATACTGTTAATAAAACTTTTTGTACAGGAAAAACACACATACACATAGAAAGCCTCCATATACACAATTATATACCCACAGCTGATCCAGAGGAAGGCAAAATAAATCCAATAAAGCATGATCCACTTTTTGTTTTTTCAGTGGGGGGAAAAAATTCCCCAGAAGGCAATCAGATATTCCCTGGACCAACTTGTCAAATGCTTCTGAAGATCAATCCACCAAAGATCACTCTATAGAGGGGTGGCAAGGTCTGCAGCCCATCTAAAGGCCCATACACACGACCAGAAAATCGTACGAAAAATACAGTTTTCAAAGCGATCGTACATTAATCTGATCATTAGTACACAGCTTTTGAGAGCCGATCAGGACAGGTCATTTGAAATTATCCGAAGGGAAGAGCACGACAATTTTTCTCGTATGATACCAGAATATACAGAAAAGTACAGGATTTGTCGGAAAATACAATAAAATACAATACATGACATCACTTTTCATTCTGACGTATGAACATTTTTGTACATTCATTAACTTCTTTTATTTTCAATATGAGACTAGCATGCAAAAAAAATAAAAAAACGGATGATCGTTTGTCCGATAATCTCATCGTGTGTACCAGGCTTTAATGTTAACAGTGGTATTTCTTTACAAGGAGTTTTTGAATGCATGAAACCTGTGTGATACTGTTGGTCAGTTGGCGTTTACATTGATTTTATCACAAAAATCAGATAAAATAACACTAACATTATATTTATAGCACTAGCGATCGGAAGTTTTCAGACCACGTGACCGCCGTGATAACCAATCATGGAGATCACAAGATCTTAACCCCTTCCCGCCGACCGTACGCAGATATGCGTACTCGGCTTTCCGGGGTTATACCGGGATGATGCCCGCAGCTGCAGGCATCATCCCGGTACCGTTGTTTCCAGCGGGAGCGATCGGCTACCCGAGTATAACAACCGATGCAGCTAAAAGCCGCTCGGTTGTTATACCGGAGGAGCGGGAGGGGACATCCCCCCCCTCCCGCCGCCTCCCGCCGCTGTTACCGGGCCTCCCGTGCGATCGGGAGGCCCGGTGTCCAATCGGGTACCTTTGGCGGCTGGGGGCGGGCTGGAACGAAGCTGTGGGCGGCTTCGTTCCAGCCTTCTCGTTGTAAACGCGGAAGCGACGTCATGACGTCACTTCCCGTTTACTCGGCTGCCAATGGCGCCGAATTTTAAAAGTACACAGTATACAGAAACGCCGTTTTCGGCGATCTGAATACTTTGAAGTGTAAAGGAGGGATGGGGGGTCTTTTAGACCCCCCATCCCTCCATAAAGAGTACCTGTCACCACCTATTACTGTCACAAGGGATGTTTACATTCCTTGTGACAGCAATAAAAGTAAAAAAAAAAATACATTTTTTTTTAAAACACAATTTATAAAGTAAAAAAAAAAATTTTTAAAGTGCCCCTGTCCCCGCGAGCTTGCGCAGCGAAGAAAACGCATACGGAAGTCGAGCACGCATATGTAAACGGTGTTCAAATCACACATGTGAGGTATCGCCGTGATCGTCAGAGCGAGCGCAATAATTCTAGCCCTAGACCTCCTCTGTAACTCAAACCTGGTAACCGTAAAAAAATTTTAAATCGTCGCCTATGGAAATTCATAGGTACCGTAGTTTGTCGCCATTCCACGAGTGCGTGCAATTATAAAGGGTGACATGTTTGGTATCTATTTACTCGGCGTAACATCATCTTTTACATTATACAAAAAAATTGGGGTAACTTTACTGTTTGGATTTTTTAAAATTCATGAAAGTGTTCCTTTTCCAAATATTTGCGTTTAAAACACCGCTGCACAAATACTGTGTGATAAAAAATATTGCAACAATCGCCATTTTATTCTCTAGATTCTCTGCTAAAAAATATATATATAATGTTTGGGTACTCTAATTAATTTTCTAGCAAAAAATACAGATTTTAACTTGTAAACACCAAATTTCAAAAATAGGCTTAGTCATGAAAGGGTTAAGCCCCTCCCAGCATCATAAACCTCTTAAAAGGCCGGGAGGTGCCAGCGCTAAGAGGTTAAGATATGTAAAGTGTGCTATCAAGGAGAACAAAAGCTTTGTGAATTGAGCCCTTTGTAGAAAAAAAGGGGCTTTTAATAGGTAGTTGCCAGAAAAAATAAGGATGATACACGTTATAGATATTTTTGTTTGAGAATTACAGTTATCATGAGATAAAATTAGGAATGGAGACAAAGTCCATTTTACTGAACTGAGCCCAGTGTCTTATAAAATAATTTAAAATAAATTATTATTATATTTTTAATATAAAATTATTATTATTATTATTATTATTATTAATAATAATAATAATAATAATAATAATAATATAAATCAAGCCTCGTGAAAACTGAGCATTAAAAACTCTGCTTTTAGGGGTGTCTGCGTTTAAAAAAAATTTTTTTTTGCTTCTAAGCGCCCCTCCAGGTTAGCCAATGGGATTGATTTATTAAAGGCAAATAGGCTTTGCACTTTTGTTGCGATATACAACTTTAGTTGAAAGATTTCCACTGCAGCACTTTTTTTTTTCCAGATTATTCTGGATCCGCCTCCAGCCTGTGTCTGGACAGTGAAAGAAGAAATAGCACAATGATGAGCTGATTGAGCTATTCTTCTGTCACTCTGATTTCTCTTCCCATCAACATGCTTCTTATCAGCACATGAGCTGACTGGCTCTTTGTGTTGCTTCTTTGTCTTACATTATAGCCCTACTGTACAGAGACTGCAAGGGCTGATACCAGGTCAGGTTCTGGTACTTACACTGCTTCTATTTAAAAAAAAATCATTTAATGACACATTAATGATTAAAGTGCTGCATTATTTTTTTTCTTATATATCTACCTAGAGTTCTGCTTTAATACAGTTAAATATTTTAGAAATTTTGGAAATTATGCTATATTTGTGTTTGATAATAACGTGCTCATAATGATTTTATTGTTTTTTTTTATTATTTTTTTAATATTAAATATAATTTTGATAAACAATTGCCCAATTATTATGGGATGTAAACATTCGATAACATGATCTTTTAATTTTGCTGGCTCTGCACTTTCAGAAAATATAATATAGGGGGATATTTTGTTATCTTTTCAAAACTGTGAAAAATAGTGGGAAATTACATAAAAGTAAAAAAATAGCAAAAATGGTCCGGCTACCTGAGGTGAAAAATGAGAGGAAGGGCCTGGCAGGAAAAGGGTTAACCCTTTCGCTGCCAGGTCCATACAATATATGGACCTACAGCACTGCTTCCATCTGGCCACGTCTCTGTACGGACCTGCATTCCTCCTGCTTATAAGCTCATGATCACTTCAGTGGCCATGAGCTTATAGCAAAACTGTTTAGCTGGCACTGCTAAACAAACCAATAGTGCTGATTAGCGGCTGACAATCCACTGATCAAAGCTATTGACCTCAAATGTGACCCCCCTCCCCCCCACACTCGTCTTTTGACATTTTTCCCCCTGCTTCTGCCCCTCCACATACCCTGCAATAGCTAAAATTCCACCGCTCATCACTCAAATCCCCCCCTTCCCCACAGCACTGATCCCCCCTCCCTCCCATTACCGATCCGTTGTGGCTTCCCTGCAGCTGCCAGCTTCCCTCTTTTGACCTCCCAGCTTTAGGTACTGCAGGGGAGCCACAGCAAATTAAAATTAACAAATCCATCAAACCAGAGGCCGTTTCAAACCCCCCCTGCAGTCGACCCCCCTCACAGGATCCCGGGTGCCCCCTTTGTGCAGTGCTGCTGGACAACCTTCCCTCCTCCTTCTGCTGGCTGCAGCTTCTGCTGGAGCACACGGGGAAGCTGTTAGTATTGACATATTTACCAGCCCCCTTCCTTTTCATGAATGGACACAATGAGCGATCAGTACCAATCGCTCCTGTGTCCATTCATCAATGAAGCATAGTAAACAGTGTTTTTGCTTTAGTCTGTGAATGAATAGGAGTCTCTATATATACTCATATTCATTAATGTACAATGCAGCTGAGGTTGCAGATAAAAGGACTGTCTTTAGTCCCTTTCTCTGTCTCAAAAAAGAGACATCAAGGGCCTGTTTAGACCTTACCCCCCCCACATTCAAACCCCCAAAAAACTCAGTGCACAAAATAAAAATAAAAAACATAGTAAAGCCTCGCTCACACAGAGCATACTACAGTGTTATGCCCCTGTGAGGCTGTGTTTACCCGCATGGGGATGCACAGGTGTTCTGAGCATTCCTGTGCAAGCAGTCCCATTGACATCACTTGGGATGTAGCAACTGCACAAACACAGCCCCTGCTCCTAATTTAACATTTGTGTGGGTGCATGTCCATGAGCTCACACTGTCTGCATTCGGGGCCATGCACCCACACCCACACAGATGTTACACTGGGAGCAGCGGCTGTGCCCATGCAGTCGCTGCATCCCAATTGACATGAAGGGGACTGGCTGTATGGGGATGCACGGTTACAACTGGGCATTCTCATGTGGGTAAACATGACCCCCCCAACAGGCATACACTTTAGTGCGTCCCATGTGAACGAGGCCTTAGTAGGAATTTAGCAGGAATTTTGTAAGTTATTTTGTGTTTGTGTCCACTGATATGATTTTAATGTATTTTTAGTGGAAATATTGGTTTGCTAAACATTTACACAACTATTGGGGGCCTAAAAAATCAGTAGCACATTTTTTTATTCTACAGGTCATGTCCTTACAGAAAATGTATGGTTTGGGGGTCTTTTACAAACTCTGAAAGTTGTAAGTAAAAAATTATAACCTCCAGATTTTGAGTAGTTGGATTTTGTTTACAGTTTTGTGCACCTTAATTTTTTACTATTTTACAAAAAGGCCCATTTTAAAATGTACAAATATTTGTTGTTTATTAACTCAATATGGTTTTAGTTTTTATATTTAGTAGAAATTTAGCAGGAATTTTATGTGGCAAAACGTACTAAATTCCTTATTTGGTCACTATCATTGACCTAATATGGCCATGTGGCACTATAAGGTCAATGATGTTATTAGAATCCCCACCCTGTATACATGCAGCTGCAGGGCAAGGAATCTTCTACCCACAGCTCATTGGCCCGGCAGACAGCTAACTTCAGGGTTTGGACCAAACCCAAGCTCATTCCTACTAGGGCACTGTTCTATGGATAGAAATTAATAAAAAGTGCAAATTTTGCTGCGCCTGTACCCTCTGTGCTATACCATCAACATATAAGCTTTATACCATGACTTGCATACAATATCATTAAAGTGCTTTTTTATGTATAACTTCCTCCAAAATAAAGTTTTCAGTGCAAAACGAATAAAGTAAAGTTCTTTAAAAAAAAGAAGTCCTTAAACATTTAAAACACATATTAAAATCCACCTGCATCATAATAGGGACCCCTCAGGCTTACAATTCTGGGGGATAGAAAAATATAAAAGACACTGGCATGGTGATAATAAAACTACTGAGCCAGCATGAGTCCAGATGGATATATGAAATGCAAACTACAGAATGTACCCCAAGGGAATGAACATTGAATTTGATTTAAATTGTTTTCTTAGTGACCTATAATTCATAAGGAGCGATAGGAATATTTGAAAAGAAAAAAACAAATCCATATTATACACATCATATTATACACATTATATGCATATTCTTAAACTGTCAAGAAGTGGGAGATTAATATTGTGGGGATCACGGAAAAAAAACTTTAAAAAATGTCATTTTTTTCATTTTAGCCACTAGATGGAGTCTATGGTCCATAAAAAAGGAAATCCCATCGGGATAGTAATTTCTTTCTTGTTTTAAAAGTATATATATATAAAATTCCTTGTCTCAAGGTAGTGGATTGATGGTAAGAAGGACCTCCTTTGATGCATTTTAGGCGAGCATAATGTGTGGGGGGGAGTTTGCTGTTTGTTGTGTTCCCATGGCAGCCTAATGGTCACCACTATATATTTCCTGATAGTACACCTGGCCCTATACTCTTGAGGAAGTCACGTGACCGTGACGATACGCATGGAGTGAAGCCAGGTGACGCTGCTGAAACCAAAAGTGACGCAGGAGCCTTCAAGCCTTGCTGTCAGTTTTAGAAGTTTTTTACTGTAATGTAAGTTACTGTATTTTACAATTGAATGAAATATTGCACTATGAGGATACCTTTTCTTGCATGAGCCACTATAAAGAAAAGAAAGCGTGAATTTAAAGGGCTATACACACATTTTCCAACAGAGAGTCAGAACGTCAGAAGAGAGAGAAAGAGGTGGAAGAAGACAGAGGACTCTACGATTGCTTACCTCAGCATAGGTGACTGCTTGATTTAACCTAGCAAGAGAGGTCATAAGTAGGGATGGTCCCGATGTTCGACTCGAACATAAGTTTGAGTCGAACATCGGGTGTTCGTTTGTTAACAGAACAAATGAACATATGGGGAGTTTGCAGCAAATTCGAGCTCCGTGGAGCACCCCATAATGCACTGTGAGAGCGCAGTGCATTGACGGCTGCTGATTGGCCAAAGCATGCACCTGACCTGCATGCCTTTGCCAATCACAGTGCGATCTGCTGTCAGAGCCATGATTGGCCAAAGGCAGGGTGCCTTTGGCCAATCAAGGCTCAGGGGGCTAAGTCCATGCTCCACGCTATATAAAATTCAGAAAATACACCACACTAAATTATATATAAAACATAGATAAAAAAGAGAGACTGCTGCAATTAACCCATGATATCAACAAGGTAAAGAATTCAAGAATAACAATTGTGCTAATCACTGTGCTAACTAGTGCATAAATAATAACCACATTAACAATTAATATAAAATGTGCAAATGGCTGGACTAATCAATTGATTAGACAAAAATTGCTATGAAGGATTGAATGAAAATTGCTAGGGCCACACTATTAATAAAGTTAAAAAGTGCAAAAATGAATAAGTTATAAGTCTATATAATATTGGAAAATCCCTGAAGAATAAAATGAAACCTCCACTAAGTGATGAGCAATCTCAGTTGCACACCAAGAGTGGTATTGGAAGACTCTTACCAGATAATTGGGACTACCTATCGCTAGGCTGACCCCATGAGCAAGCAGAAAAACCTCTGCAAGGTATGGGGAAAAAACATTTGAGGGAAGTCAGATGGCATTCATAGATACATAGACATCTCCGGATCATCCATAAAGTTTACATGAGAAAAAGGCTCCAATAGTGTAATACCATACAACCAAGTTTTATTAAAAGGAAAGCCAAATGGCTACTTACAAGATTAAAATTAGTTATGCACATTAGAAAACCTCTTTCCCAGCAACAAAATGTACACCCATCCTTTCGGGATCACATGCGGCATAATGACGTTAGCGCATAGCTCCACCCGACATGTTTCGTAGTACAAGTGCCCCTGGCAAACATCACGTATGACAAAACAGGCGAACACTTCAGGCGGTGTACAGTATATAATACAGTGCAATCTGTGTACAGTATATAATACAGTGCAGGTGATGTACAGTATATAATACAGTGCAGGCGGTGTGCACAGTATATAATACAATGTGTACAGTATATAATACACTTCAGGCAGTGTACAGTATATAATACAGTGCAGTCGGTGTACAGTATATAATACAGTGCCAGTGGTGTACAGTATATAATACAGTGCAGGCGGTGTGCACGGTATATAATACAGTGTGTATAGTATATAATACACTTCAGGCGGTGTACAGTATATAATACAGTGCAATCGGTGTACAGTATATAATACAGTGCAGATGGTGTACACTATATAACACAGTGTAGTGCGGTGTGAAAAAAAATCCCCATCATGTCCGGAAGGCCACCAAGGAGAGGCAGACGCTCACAGGCCACTAAAAGAGGGCAAGCAGCCTCTGTGTCCACAGTGAAAAGTGGTGGTCGTGGACATGGTGCAGCCTCTGCAGGTGGGGCACACTTGTCCTTTTTTCTACTGCTGGCCGTGTTATTGAGCCACAACATACAGAAGAGTTGGTGGAGTGGATAACTAAGCCGTCCTCATCCTCCTCATCCTCTGTCACCCAGGTTCATACTAGTTTGCCTTCCAACACAGCTGCCAAAGCGGACTATTCCACCAGCTCCATGTCCACAGTTACTCCTTCCATAGCCCCACAATCATGAACGGAGGAGTCACCAGAATTATTCAACCATAATGTCAGTTAAATGCTGCTGGAGGATGGGCAGCAATTTGAAGGCTCCGATGTTGGTTCCCAGGTTGAGGAAGGAAGTAACATGAGCCTAGAGAGAGGGGGTGCCACAGAAGGACAAGAAACTAGCAAACATGTTCCCCCAGCTGCAGCATACTGCCAAATTTGCTACAGTGATGAGGAGGAAGAGGATGATGAGGTCACTGACTGTACTTGTGTGCCTGAGAGAAGAGAGAAGGAAAGTGAGGAGGAGGAGACACAACTCCAACGAGGCAGGATGACCTCCAGGGGCCAGCTTAAGGGCAGCCATCCTATTGCATCACAACACAGAGCTTCACAGGTTCAGGGCTCTGCTGACTCCCAACTGACTTCCAAAAGTTCATTGGTGTGGGCTTTTTTGATACATGTGCAGTAGATCGCACCGTTGCTGTTTGCAATCTATGTCAGAAGAGGATCAAGCGTGGCCAGAACAACACCCGCTTGAGCACCACATGCTTGACAAGACATATGAAAACCTGCCATGCAGTTCATTGGCAACAGCACCTGAAAGACCCACATCATAAAAAAAATGCAGACTTCTCCTTGCTCCTAATCTGCGATCTCAACCCCTACTATAACTCAAGTCCTGCACTGAGAGGAATGAAGGCATAGCAATAGGTGCCACAAGTACTTGCAGCCAATCTGCTAGCAGTACAACACCAGTTGATTTCAGCAGGCAAATTTTGTTACCCCAGTTGCTGAACCGCAAAAAAAATATACTGTCCCAGTCATCCACATTCTCAGCGTCTAAATGCTAGCTGCTAGTACTACAACTGCTGCTTTTTCAGCTGGTAGACTCTGTCCCCTTTCGTGAATTTGTGGAATGTGCTGTACCACAGTGACAGCTTCCAAAAAGACATTTCTTTTCACATAAGGCCATTCCAGCTCTCAGTCAGAGGAAGAGTGGTGGAGAAGGTGGCCGGCTGATCGATGCCTTTAAACAATTTTTTAGTCCTCAGCGTCCAGGGCTAATAGGTTCAAGCAACCATCGGCAGCGTCTGCATTATATGGTGCAGGAATATCTAGGGGCAAGAGCAGACTTGGAAACCTTTTCAACTGACCATCCACTGGGTTACTGGGTCATGAGGATGGACCACAGGCCAGAACTTGCTCAATATGCAATTGAGCTACTGGCCTGTCCTGCATCCAGCATGCTTTCTGAACAGACATTCAGTGATGCTGGAGGGTTTGTAACGGATAAAAGAGTGCGCAGACTCCATTGATAGGCTCACCTTTATAAAAATGAATCAGTCCTGGATCAGTAGCTATCAAGCCCCTGATGCTGATGTAACTGATTTGAATTTGCTAGGTATCTAGGATCCATTGAAGACTGCCTATGCTGCCTATCCCATTCCATCCTGAATCTTAATGATGCTAGCTTCTCACCACCAATACCCAAGGCCCAATTTTTCCAATGTAATTTCAATTATTGAACTAATTTTTAACGAAAGGGCCCGTTCCTAAACCCAACCAGAGTAACTGTGAGGGGTTATAGTGTTCTGGCACCACCAACACCCAAGTCCCAATTTGTCTGCACCTGTTTGACTGGGGCATGTAATTTGAATTTTTTAACAAATTTTTAACAGCAGGGCCTGTTCCTGTGCCCAGCAAGAGTAACTGTGAGGGGTTACAGTGTTCTTACAC
Source organism: Aquarana catesbeiana (assembly GCF_042186555.1). Taxonomy (NCBI): domain Eukaryota; kingdom Metazoa; phylum Chordata; class Amphibia; order Anura; family Ranidae; genus Aquarana; species Aquarana catesbeiana. Next base: position 36,085,750 of record NC_133333.1, on the reverse strand, counting down.
CACCAATACCTTAGGCCTAAGTTTTCTGCAGAGTATATAGTGCAGTCCACATAGAATATATAATGCAGTTCAGAGTATATATTGCAGTCCGTATAGTATATAATGCAGTTCAGATTATATAGTGCAGTCACTGTAGTATATATAATACAGTGCAGCGTAAATAGTGCAGTGCAGAGTATATAATACAGTGCATTGAAGTGGTTAATGGGAACCCTATGACAGAATTAAGAAAAAAACAGCATGGGGTCCCCTCCAAAATCCATACTAGGCCCTTTGGGTCTGGCATTGATCTTAAAGGGAACTCCACACCAAAATGTAAAAAAAACACTGGCGTGGGGTCCCCCCCAAAATCCATACCAGACCCTTATCCGAGCATGCAGCCTGGCAGGCCAGGAAAGGGGGGAGATGAGCGTGCACCCCCCCTGAACCATACCAGGCCACTTGGCCTCAACATGGGGAGGGTGCTTTGGGGTGCTTTGTCTTCCCGACAACCCTGGCCATTGGTTGTCAGGGTCTGTGGAGTGGGGGATTATCAGAATCGGGAAGCCCCTTTTAACAAGCGGGCCCCCAGATCCCGCCCCCTAATGTGAATGAGTATTGGGTACATTGTACCCCTACCCATTCACCAAAAAAGGTGTCAAAAAGTAAAAACCACAATAGACAGTTTTTGACAATTCCTTTATTAAAAAAAAAAAAAAAAGTGTCCCGCAATGTACATCCATCGTCAATCATGCCGCCCGACGTACCCGAAAAATAGAAGAAAAAAAAAGAAAAAACTCTACCTCGATGGGAGACCTCCCGGCGACTGCTGTCTCTTGGCTGTGACAGCTGTTATATAGGCAAGGGCGGGGCCACCCATTGACGTAACTGAGTGGCCCTGCCCACTCCTGACATCATGTGACGTCATATTGTCAGTTAAAGTAACACAGTGCCGTATTGCAAAAAATGGCCCGGTCATTCAGGGGGGTAAAACCTTCCGGGGCTGAAGTGGTTAACCCTTGCATATATTACAAATACCATTGGTAATTAACCATTTGCTGACCTGTCACAGTACATACAGTGCCTTAAAAAAGTATTAGTACTCATTAGCATGTTACAAGCAAAAACATAAATATATTTTATTGGGATTTTATGTGATAGACCAACACAAAGTGGCACATACAGTAACTGCGAGTGGAAAGAAAATGATAAATGGTTTTTAATTTTTTTTACAAATAAATATGTGAAAAGTGTGGCGTGCATTTGTATTCAGCCCCTCGGAGTCAATACTTTGTAGAACCACCTTTCGCTGCAATTACAGCTGCAAGTCTTTTTGGGGATGTCTCTACCAGCTTTGCACATCTAGAGAGTGACATTTTTGCACATTCTTCTTTGCAAAATAGCTCAAGCTCTGTCAGATTGGATGGAGAACGTCTGTGAACAGCAATTTTCAAGTCTCAATTAGATTTAGGTCTGGACTTTGACTGGGCCATTCTAACACATGAATATGCTTTGATCTAAATCATTCCATTGTAGCTCTGGCTGTATGTTTAGGGTCTGCTGAAAGGTGAACCTCCGCCCAAGTTGCAAGTCTTTTGCAGACTCTTCTAAGATTCTAAGATTGTCCTGTATTTGGCTCCATCCATCTTCCCATCAACTCTGACCAGCTTCCCTGTCCCTGCTGAAGAAAAGCATCCCCACAACATAAAGCTGCCACCACCTTGTTCTCATCTGAGGTTCAGTTAAGCCAGGTACACACGGGCCAAATGTCAGGAGACAACGGTTAGTTAAAAAAAAAAACTGGCTAACATTCACCTTGTGTGTATGTCGGTCTGTCCAACAGAAGCCGAGCATGCTGGAAAACCAGCAGCCGACAGACTCCCGATCAGAGTGTTCTGGCGGGGGGCAGAGAGCGCTGATCAGAGTGTTCTGGTGGGGGGCTGCCTCTCAGATATGTAACCACAGACATCAAGGATCTTTTAAGCCATCTGCGTTCTTCCCACTGGCCACCAATGTGAGGGACATTCTTCCCACTAATCACCAATGTAAGGAGCATTCTTCAAACTGACCACCAATGTAAGGGACATTCTTCCCACTCAGTGCTGGCCCAAGACATTGTGCTGCCTGGGTCTAAAAATAAAATGCAGGGTTCCGGAGTGTGTTAGGCTCAGAATGCAGGGATCAGGAGTGCATTATGCTCAGGTCGCGGGGATTAGGAGTGTGTTAGGCTCAAAACGCAGGGGTCTGGAGTGCATTAGGCTCAGAATGCAGGGATCAGGAGTGCGTTAGGCTCAGAATGCAGGGATCAGGCGTGCGCTAGGCTCAGAATGCAGGGATCAAGAGTGAGTTTTGCTCAGAATGCAGGGTTAAGGAGTGCGTTACACTCAGAATGCAGGGTTAGGGATGTGTTAGGCTAAGAATGCAGGGATCAGGAGTGCATTGAGCTAAGAATGCAGGGATCAGGAGTACGTTAGTCTCAAAACGCAAGGATCAGGAGTGCGTTAGACTCAGAATGCAGGGATCGGGGGGGGGGGGGTAATATAAGAGGTGGTAAAGGACATTGCTATGGGGGTGGCCCTGCCCATAACAGTATCCTCTGCCCCCTTCACACCACCTCCCCCCACACACACACACACAGTAGTGTCTTCTGCCCCCTTCCCCTATAGCAGTGACCTCTGGCCCCCTTCAACTCCCCTTTCCTTCCCATAGCAGTGTCCTACCTTAGACCCGAGAGCAAAATACAGCACAGTTCTGGACAGAGGCTGGGAGCGGGAGCTAGCAGAGTTTCCATATTAGCAAGCTGGTGACTGGTTGCTTAAGACCGCCCTGTGTCCTAGCAACCAATCACCTGCAGTTTAACTTCAAAAGTTAATTTGGGCAGCTCCTCCTCCTGCCCTCCATCCTGAGCTAAGCTTCCTCCCGCTCTCCGCTGTTCACTGATGACAGTGGCGAAGGAGGCTTGCGGAGGAGGAAAATGGGAGAGAGCGGGACAGGCATGGCTGAAGAGGTTGGAGGCTTTGTGGGGAAAGAGGGACCGCCTGGGTCAGTGGCGCAGGAACCTGTATGCGGTCTACCTGTCACCTGCACGCGGTTGACAGGTGGACCACAATCGACAGGTTGCCGACCCCCCACGTCTTGGTGTCAATTTGCTGCCACTCTCAAAGTTTCATCTGGGTCCAATGGACCCAGTGAGAGCCATGGTAAGGCTGCCCCTGTTCCCACTTGCCATCAATGTAAGGAGCATTCCTCCCACTAATCACCAATGTAAGGGGCATACTTCAAACTGATCACCAATGTAAGAAGCATTCTTCCAACTCATAGACCATGTTATGTTCACACATATGCGGTGCAGGAAATTCAGTGATCCCTAGGCGTTTCCCGCACCGCATTGCAATTGCACTGGGTTTGCAATCCGCTATGGTTGTCAATACAAAGTTAACGTCACCTCAAACGCAGTGCGGTTTGCCCGCACCAAAATACATGGTACATAAAAATGACCATGCAATACAGTTGCAGTGCGGCTCCAAAAAATGCCTGCACTTTTTGGTGCGATGCTGTGCCATTTGAGCCTATTCGTAATGAATGGGCTCAAATCGCACTGCACTGATTTACATGTGAATTGCACAGGAATGCGCTGCAGTTCCTGTGTGAATCACATGTGGGTTACAATGTGAACCGTGCCTAAGGAGCATTCTTTCCACTGACCACCAATGTAAGGGAGTGCTTTGATGTGTTTCATGGTTCTTCCATTTGACATTTGAAAAGCTAATAACTAATGTTATTTTACATTTGCAGGACCTGCCTCAAGAAATAAAACTTAAATACACAGCCTGTGGGTGGTTGGGTATTATTTATTTTAGACCTTGACATATGAAGGACATACACTTCCAGATTTCTATTCAACCTGTTAACACCTGACATCCAAGACACCCCCTTTTTTCCTCATAAATGACATGACAAGGTTTGGAGTAAAATAGATAAAAAAAAAGTAAAATGTATGCTTAGGAGGAAGGCATGCAAAGTAGTGCTCAGTTTTTCTTTTGAAGAGGGAGGATTTTTGGTGACACATAATGGTCATACATCTTGGGGGGCGCAGTTTGGCCTGTTTCGCCCTGGGGGTCTAAATGTCATTGTCCCAGCACTGGCATTAGCACATAATTGTGGGATTTCAAGCATCTGGCTTTCCCCCGGGCAGTGATGAGGTACAGTAACATCACTGATAAGGATGAGCTTGGATTTAGTCTGAACTTGTGTTTGGACTGAACCCAGAAGAAAGATGTCACTCCTGTCCACTGCCACCCAATCAACTGTAGCCAGGGCATTCCCTGCCCCACAGCTACACATACACAAAGGGACGGGGATGTTCATGATATGTGGTCATATTAGGTCAATGATGTCATGAGCATTCCTTCCCTTTTGTTTAAGTGCAGCTGCGAGGCGGAGAATGCCCTGGTCATTGTTTATTTCCTGGTTCAGTCTGAGCACAAGTCTGAGCACAAGTTTAGATCAAACTAAAGCTCACCCTTAAAGATGAGTTCCACTCATAAATCTAACTTCACATTATTCAGCAGCAATAAACATAACCAACGACATTTGGAAAAAAAAACATTTTTTTTACTTACATTTCCATGCCTGTTGCTATGTGGTCCCTTCTAATCTGCCCCTTCCTCTCTGCGCTGCCTGACGTAATTTCTCTCAGTGCCTGTGTTCGCTAGTACTCCTGGGAAATGTTTGCCATCATTTCCCAGGAGTCAGTGGGCAGCACCGAGGCCTACAATCGTGGTATTTCAAAACCGGAAGTGACGCGGGGAAAGGAGGATTTTATCTTTGGTTACCTTCGTTGTCATCACAACGGGGCAGGCACTTCTGATGACGACGCCCGTTGTGATGGCAACCTGTGACGTTTCCTGCGCCGCTGCATGCTCTTAGTGCACATGCGCGAGAATGGGCGGTGCATGCTGGGAATACAGCATGACCATATCCCGGAAGTTTATGCTTGTGGGCTTCGCGTGTCCACAAGTAAGATGGAAATGCCCAAGCAGGATGCATCAAAGGTAACTTTTTTAACAAAATATTAATAAATGCAACAATAATATATAAGGCAATAAAGAATACATTAAATAAATAAAGTTCTTTCAATATTGCAGCAGTGCTATATGCCCCAAATTAATAGGGTCTCCTTCTCAATCAAGTTCTTTGAGTTCAAAATGGAATAGGCGGTGAGAGTCCTACTAATACATATTGCTGTATTGTGTGAGGGTAGTAGTTATTCCTTTCACCACGTGCTGGGACCCCCAATGGAAAACACACTCACCAGAAATCCAACCAATATGAGCCTTGGGTAATAATAGTAGGTCTGCACCACTTTCCAAACAACCACCAGATGTCAGTCTTACTCTGGGTAGCTCCAATAAGATATGTGGAAGAAATGGAATGTCCACATAGTGTGATACTGCTAAAACACTTTATTAAAACATCCAAATATCCCCCTTAAATAACATGCGTACCAGAGAATCATTAAAAAAGAGCAAAGATAGAAAAATGCACTGTGCCTGTTGCGTCCTCCAATCGGAAAAGTTGTCAGGAGCACTCACTGTGTGTAACTACAGCCACACACTTCCTGATTCTTCCCTGGTCGTTGGAGCGCATGCGTCACTTCCGGTGCGCCACGTCCCTGACGTTTCGTCACTTCCTGGACTTCTTCTGAGGGCGTGACACACCAGATGGGAGGCCGGTATTTATGTATGTGACAAGCGCAATGACCAATCACCAGAGACAAAAGACCGGGAGAGCCATAAATCCCCGCCCAAGTGCTGAGTACTGTCAGCAGTGGATGAAGCAGCTCACCCCGGACCTTCCGCTCTTATGGACCGTGCTAAATGTGTCAATACCGGATTATAGTGGAAGATGATACCATTCATGTAAAACAAGTGCCTAAAATACCCCTAGTTATTCAATGTGTGCGCCGCGAGAATTAATCCGCACCACAGCCACTGAAAAAATATAAACCATAGGTATGCATTAAAAATTGCTACATATATATTCACTCACAATGATTGGCAATAATAAAACTGCATAGCGATTTTACATTATACAATACCTCTTTCAGTGTAATGACATACTTGGTAATGGAAAACTGCATAGCAATTCTAAATATAATGAACTATGTAAACTAAAAACCCAAATGCTGAGTTGTATCCAAAGTCCAAATAGATGATAAAACTTCGTACGTCTAAATAGAACCTAAAATGGATATAGTAATACATCTAAATTGTATTCGATAGATTGCACTTAATGAATATATTTAAAATGGCCATAATAAAATAAGAACAAATATTAAAATCTTTAGTTAAAATAAGATAGAAATTGGAAATTGAAAACAGAAATTGAAAATTAAAAATGTAAATTAAAATTAAAATTAAAAATGTACCCCGAAGTGTACCTATGTGTCACTGATAAAACAATTAATATCAAGTTCTATGTTGAGGCCCTTGGGAGAAATCACATCCACAGAGTAAATCCATTGAGTTTCACGTTTGGATAACTCACGGATCCGATTTATACCTCTCCAATGGGATTGGAGGTGTTCCACCCCCCAAAATTCTAATCCCGTCGGATCCCTGTTGTGTTTTAATTTAAAATGCGGTGAAACGTTGTGATCCTTATAGCCTATTTTGATGTTGTGTATGTGTTCGGCTATTCTCAAACGCAATAGTCTTTTCGTGCGGCCTATATAAATTAGACCGCATGGGCATTTTAATGCATATACTACAAAGGTGCTGTTGCATGTGATGAATTGCTTGATTTCAAAGTTGTGATTATTAACTGGGGAGTTGAAATGGTCAACGCCTCTGAGAGGTCTAGATACCTCTCTGCAGGCTTTACATTTCCTGCATGCAAAGAAGCCGTTACAGTCCCAAAATGTCGGAGGGCTCTTAGGGGGGTCAATCACCTTTTTTACTATTCTGTCCCCAAAACTCGTGGTTTTCCTATAGATAAACTGGGGTACAGGAGGTAGTACAGTGGTAAGTTTCTTGTCCATCAAAAGTATGTGCCAATGTTTTCGTAAAATTTCCTCAACTTCCTTATATTGAGTATGGAATTGGGAAATAAAACCCCATTCTTTATTGTGAATATTATCTGTTGGTGATACTTCAGATCCTGCTGGGCATGATTCTTGCAAGCATGTGGTCCTAGGAATTGTTGCCACTTCTTCGACCACCTTCTTCAGTTTCTCCGGGTCATATCCTCTGGCTTCAAATCTCTCTGTGAGGACCTTAGATTGGGCCAGAAACTGAGTGTCTTCAGAACAATTTCTTCTCACTCTCATGATCTGACCCTTCGGGATATTACGGAGCCATAGCGGATGGTGACCACTCGAGATGGGCAGGTAACTGTTCCTATCGTTTTTTTAAAAATAAACTTTTGTTTCTAATTTGTCGTTCACCCTATAGATGGTGACGTCCAAGAAGTTTATTTCTTCTTTATGCCAATCTGAAGTAAGTTTGATGTTGTTGCTATTATTATTCCAAGCCTGTATAAATGCTTCTAATGAATCGGATGTGCCATCCCAAATGAAGAACAGGTCATCAATGAAACGCTTGTAAAATATTAGTTCCGTCCTTTGTTCTCTGAAAATGATCTTATCCTCCCATTCCGCCATAAACAAATTGGCGATGCTGGGCACGAATTTTGCGCCCATCGCAACGCCTCTTTGTTGTGAGTAGAATGCACCTTTATACCAAAAATAATTTAAGTTTTTTGGGCGGGCACATACAACAATGCAGCGATAATGTCAAGACTAAGCAATGCTGATTATACATTATGTAATTGCAAGAGATAGATTTAAAAAAAAAAATTGTCTTTTTTTATGGGTTTTTATATAGGGGTTTCAAAATATTTTCATGCAATATTCGCTTTAGGCCAAAGTTTTTTTTTTCATATGATTTGGATAGGGTTAAGAAGTGGCAGCCCCTATGTCAGCTTTTACTTGCTATTCGTGGCTCCACTGAGATGATTCATCGTTTCCACTAATCCTGATGACCATTGTGTTCAGGGTGTTACCTTTTTTATGAATTCCAGGCAGCAATACAACTTTGAACAACCAATAAATGGATGTGATGGATCAGAGTAATGTTTGCCTTCAAAGGTGTATTAAAACTTCCAAAATCAAGGTGAAATTAATTAAATAGGCTGGTCACATGTACTTCACTCGTACATCACAGCTGACCTATAAAGCAGATATATTAACCGCTTCAGCCCCGGAAGATTTTACCCCCGTCCTGACCAGAGCACTTTTTGCGATTTGGCACTGCGTCGATTTTAACTGATAATTGCGCGGTCGTGCGATGTTGCATCCAAACAAAATTGACGTCCTTTTTTTCCAACAAATAGAGCTTTCATTTGATCACCTCTGCAGTTTTTTTTTGCGCTATAAACAAAAAAAGAGTGACAATTTTGAAAAAAACGCAATATTTTTTACTTTTTGCTATACAAAATATCCCTCAAAAATATATAAAAAAAACTATTTTTTTCCTCAGTTTAGGCCGATATGTATTCTTCTACATATTTTTGGTAAATCGCAATAAGCATATATTGATTGGTTTGCACAAAAGTTATAGCGTCTACAAAATAGGGGATAGTGTTATGGCATTTTTATTTTTACTTTTTTTTATTAGTAATGGCAGCGCTCTGCGAATTTTATCGGGGCTGAAATATTTTAGCGGACACATCGGACACTTTTGACACTATTTTGGGACCATTGTCATTTATACAGCGATCAGTGCTATAAAAATGATTACTGATTACTGTGTAAATGACACTGGCAGTGAATGGAGTTAACCACTAGGGGGCAATGAAGGTGTTAAGTGTGTCCTAAGGAGTAATTCTAACTATGGGGGAATGGGCTACAGGTCACATGACAGCGATCACCGCTCCCGATGACAGGGAGTGGTGATCTCTGTCATATCACAAGACAGAACGGGGAAATGTCTTGTTTACATAGGCACTTCCCCGTTCTGAGGCTCCATGACACGATCGCCAGGAGACCGGCGGATATCGAGTCCGCCGGTCCCGTGGGCACGGTTACACTGTATGCGGCAGGCACACGTGCGCGCATACGACTGCGCGTGCGCCTGCTATCCCCTGCTCTTAAAGCGGACGTACAGGTATGCCCATTTGCCCATTGCTGTCATTGTGCCGACGTATATCGGCGTGCGGCAGTCGGCAACTGGCTAAAGGGACCAGTTGAGGGCACACCTGGTGAAGGTGGCACGTTGGTTGTATATAATAAATGCACGGTGAGTGAGTAGTACTTACTTAGAATATTGTGTTTCTTTAAGGCTAAGGCACTATATAGTTTTTATTTTTTCACATGTAATACTGATTACTTTGGAGAACGTGGAAGGACACCGGAGCTGATACACCATCCACGTTGACTATTGGAGGATGTGCATGATTAAACGCTATAATTGATCATACTTGAATGTAAGCTAAAAAAAAAAAATAGATGAAAGTGAAGTAAGTAAACACAGGAGGAAGAAAATTACAGATCACAGAATAAAGACTTTTATTGTATGGGATGAAGTTACTAAAGGCAAAAAGACTGTGCACTTTGAAAGTGCAGCTGCTTCAGAGCTTAGTAAATGAGGTAAAACATCACTTTACAAAGAATACCCAATCACATGCAAGAAAAATTAAAAAAGAACAGCATTTTTGTTGCACATGATTGGGTGATGGAAGTAATTTACTAAGCTCTGGCGCAACTGCACTTTCAATGTGCACATTCTATTTGCCTTTAGTAAATCCACCCCAATGATGGTAAGACAGAATGTTCTGATGAATATTTTTTCAGAAATTCCATATATATTTTTGAACAAAATTCTATTGATGTATGACCAGCATTAATAAATTTTTTTCCTTGGCCCCCTCCTCTTAAATAGAATACGTAGAGTTGGAGTAGAGGAACAGTAATCTATATCATTTTGTCATTCTTCTAAAGATCTTAGATGGGGTTATGGGAAACCGCTTAAGCAGACCTTGCCTGTCTTTAACTGGAAAAATTTGAAACTGCCCAAGTTGAAGTTATGGCCATGTTCGATAAATTTAAATGCTGTATTTAATAAAGTAGATGGATGCATTCTGGAGTTCAAAGGAAGACTATCAATATATGGTAAGTGGGGAAAAATACACCAAGCAAAGAAAAGAAAATACAAATGCACTGGGTCTTACTTTGGTCCGAATTGAACTGCACAGTCATATTAGGACTCCTGGTACAGCTGTTGTGACAGGAAAGTGGGGGTAAAAATATAAAAACTGAGGTTGTTAGTCGATTTGGTTTCCAATCTACACTGAGCAAAATTATAAACACAACACTTTTACACAAAAGGCCTATTTCTCTCAAATATTGTTCACAAATCTGTGTTAGTGAGCACTTCTCATTTGCCTAGATAATCCATCCACATCCGCAGGTGTGGCATATCAAGATGCTAATTAGACAGCATGATTATTGCACAGGTGTGCTTTTTGGCCTGTACACACAATCTGAACATCATACGATAGATCGTACAACCTTTTTTCGCTTAATAGTAGAAATTGAATAGGTAAATAAAGTCACGAAAATTCTGGTACGACAGAAAAAAAATCGGAAGTGATGTCATGTGTTGTAATTAGGGATGAGCTTCGAGTTCAAGTCAAACCCATGTTCGACTTGAACATCGCCTGTTCGACCATTCGTCGAATTGCGAAAGTTATGGGCCGTTCGCGCCAAATTCGAGTGGCGCGTCACAGCCCACAATTCACTGCGGCATCGCAGTGCATTGCTGGCTGATGATTGGCCAAGCATGCACTATGACCAGCATGCTTGGCCAATCACAGCGCCGTATGTATAGAGAGCCGTAATTGGCCAAAGCCAGGGTGGCTTTGGCCAATTATGGCTCAGGTGGTTTAGTACACGCCCCACACTATATAAGGCCGCCTGCGTGGCGGCCTTGTGTAGTGTGTTGCGGTGGCGGAGAGAGATAGACAGAGAGACAGTGTCATTTGATTTAAGTTAGAGTAGGCAGGCAAGTCAGTTAGCTGCACTTACAGTGTATTGCATATATATATATATATGCATCCTATATATATACACACTGTATTCAGTTTAGCTACCTGTAGATCCATTCCTGTTATTCTTTTCCTACTGACAGGCAGGCAGGTGTTTTTACAGTATTTACAGTATTTACAGTTAGTGTACTGTGTCCTTTGCACAGTGTGCACCTAAAGCTACCTGAAGAAAATTGCTGGTGTTCTTCTGATCCTATTAGTACCACAGGCAGGCAGCTGCAGTATTTACAGTTAGTGTACTGTGTCCTCTACACAGTGTGCACCTAAAGCTACCTGAAGACAATTGCTGGTGTTCTCATACTAATAATACTACAGGCAGGCAGTTGATTCTGCTAGCTGCAGTATCAGTATATATAAATGAATATATATATATATATATATATATATATATATATATATATATATATATATATATATATATATACATCCCAGCTTTGTGCAGCTACATCTCACTGCAGGCCATTAGTATGTCTGGTATGTCTGAAAGGCCAACAAGACATGTGCACACTGAAATATTTTGTTTCGGAATTTCATTTTCGTCCAAAAAATACATTTATTTAGTTACTCCCGAAATTCGTTTTTATTTATTTCGGTTTTCGTTAAAAATTGCATTAGTCCGAAAATCCTAATTAAGGTCGAATCTGTCATTGAATGCTTATGATGTCTGTCGAATGTTCAAAGAAGATTCGACGGAGCAGCTAAACTGTGCGACGCCATATAGTTTACCTGCTCCGTCGAATCTTCTTAGAACTTTCAACAGACACCATAAGCCAAAGTACTGTGTACTTAGTTCTAGCTATTTTACTGCTCCTCCTCTTTGGTTACAATCAGCCAATAACATTAATCATCATCATTATTTTTATTTATCTTTCCTCCCCTACGTCGAATCTTTCCTCCCCTACGTCGAATCTTTCCTCTCTACGTCGAATCTTTTCTCTCTGTGTAGAATAATCTTGGAATAACAGAGCTAAGGTTAGGCACATTCGACCACAGGTTTGATGGACAGATTGTTATTGTCATCATCATGTCGAATCTCCTATCTATATCGAACTGTTGTAGCAACGAAAACGAAAATAAAGCATTTGTTTATGTCGGATCTTTCATTTTTCGGACTCTGCACTTTCGTTATCGTTTGTTAAAACGATAACGAAAATACCTGAAATTCGGACGAAAATGCATTCGGACGAAAACGAATGCACATGTCTAGCAGACAGTCACAAGCCAATAAAAGAGGGCAAGCAGGCTCTGTGTCTAGAGGCAACAGTGCTGGTTGTGGAGACGGTGCATCCTCATCAGCACGTAGCCGTGGGACATGCTTGTCCTTTTTTTCGGCAGTTGGCCGTGTTGAGCCGCAACATGCGGAAGATTTGGTAGAGTGGACGACCAAGTCATCCTCATCCTCCTCATCCTCTCTCACCCAGGCTCAGGGTAATTTGTCTGGCAAAGCAGCTGCCAACGCAGCCTCATCCCTCGCCTCAATGGCATCAGTCACGCCTTCCCTAGCCCCACCATATCCTCCTGAGGAGTCCCCCAAACTGTTTGACCACAGTGTTGGGTACATGCTCCAGGAGGATGTCCAGCATTTTGAAGGCTCCGATGATGGTACCCAGCTAGAGGAAGGCAGTAACGTGAGCCCAGAGAGAGGGGGTGCCCAAGAAGGACAGCAATCTGGCAGGCATATTCCCCCAGCTGCAGCATACTGCCAGGTTTGCTCCAGCGATGAGGAGGGAGGGGATGATGAGGAAGTCACTGACTCCACGTGGGTGCCTGATAGGAGAGAGGAGGGGGAGGAGGAGGAGGCACATCTCCAATGTGGCAGGATGCCCCCCAGGGGCCAGCTTAAGGGCAGCACACCGACTACATCACACCGCAGAGCTCCGCATGTGCAGGGCGCTGCTGTCTCTGCGCGTTATTCCAAAATTGCTTTGGTGCAGGCTTTTTTTGAGACAAGTGCATCAGATCGCACCGCTGCTATTTGCAACATATGTCTCAAGTGTGCCTCACGTGGCCAAAAAATCACCCGCTTGGGCACCACATGCTTGCCAAGACATATGTCGACCACGCAGTTCATTGGCAAGCGTACCTAAAAGACCCACACCAAAGAACAAAGCGGACCTCTTTTTGCTCCTCATCAGCTTGGATCTCCAACCCCACTATACCTTTACTCCTCTCTGAAACCTGCACTGAGAGGAATGAAGGTGTAGAATTAGGTGTGTCACAGCCAAGTACTTGCGGCCAAATCGGTACACCGACGTCAGATTGTACCAGGCAAATTTCCCTGCCCCAGCTGCTGCACCACCGAAAGAAGTTATTTTTCTCACGGAACGCGATTCCGGCTCTCTACCGGCATGTGGAAGGCAATGTCTTGGCCTCGCTGGACAGGGCGCTCAGTGATAAGGTGCATATTACCACTGACTCATGGTCCAGCAGGCATGGACAGGGACGTTACCTATCTTTCACCGCACACTGGGTGACTCTTCTGGCAGCTGGGAAGGATGCAGGACAGGGTGCAGTAGTGTTGGAGGTTGTTCCGCTACCACACCTCCAAAATTCTACTAGTGGTGATTCTGCCACACATCTCTCCTCCACCCCCTCCTCTTCTTCCTCCATGGTCTCTTCCTGTGCTGATTTGTCCTCGGAACCAGCGGTACTCCATAGGCGTTCAAGGGGTTACACAAGCACGCAGGCAAAAAGATGCCATGCGGTGCTTTAGCTGGTGTGCTTGGGGGACAGGAGCCACACTGGGGCAGAAATTCTGTCAGCTCTGCAGGGGCAAATTCAGAGGTGGTTGACGCCACGCCAGCTTAAGCCAGGTATGGTGGTTTGCGACAATGGCACCGCCCTCCGACGGGGACAACTGACTCATGTGCCCTGTTTGGCTCACGTCCTTAACTTGGTGGTGCAGCGGTTGGGCAGGTACCTGGGCTTACGGGATGACCTGAGGCAGGCCAGGAAAGTCTGTGTGCATTTCTGCAGGTCATATAATGCCAGTGCTTGTCTGGCTGACCTCCAAAAGGAATTTAACCTGCCCAAGAACTGCCTAATCTGTGACATGCCCACCAGGTGGAACTCAACTTTGGCCATGCTGCAACAGCTGCACACGCAGCAGATGGCCATCAATGAGTACCTATGCGACTATGGCACCAGGACAGGGTCAGGGGTATTTGTTTTTTTTCTTCACGCCAGTGGGCTATGATCAGGGATGCATGCACTGTCCTGTCACTATTTGAGAAGGCCACGAGGATAGTGAGCAGTATCAGTGCATGCATCAGTGACACTGTCCCTCTTATCCACCTGTTTGAGCACACGCTGCATGAAATAATGAACAGGACACTTGAGGCAGAACAGAGGGAGGAAGAGGAGGACTTCCTTACCTCTCAAGGCCCCCTTTATCCAGACAGTGTTCCTACGTGCCCGCCCATCACACAGGAAGAGGACGAGGAGGAGGAGGATTGTGTCAGCATGGAGGTGGAGCCTGGCACTCAGCATCAACAGCAGTCTTCAAGGGATCATTTACAGTCTGAAGAAACCCATGGACTTGTACGTGGCTGGGAGAAGGTGGCTGCAGATCATGTCCTCCTTAGTGACCCAGAGGACTCTGGACCGAATGCCTCAGCAAACCTATGCTGCATGGCCTCCCTGATCCTGCAAAGCCTGCGGAAGGATCCTCGTATTCGTGGTATCAAGGGGAGGGTTGATTACTGGCTGGCAACCCTCCTTCTCCACGTTACAAGGGTAAGGTTGCGGACCTTATCTTGCCATCATAGAGGGAGCAGAGGATGAAACATCTTTGTGAGGCCTTGCAGAAAAGTTTGTGCAACGTGTTTCCAGAGCCTGAGAGGTTACAATTTCCTGGTCCTCCTGGACAACGTGTTGCTGAGGCTTCGGGCAGTCACAGAAGGAGCGGTGAAGAAGGTGGCCGTCTGACCGATGCCTTCAGACAATTTTTTTGTCCGCAGCCCCAAGTTCTGATTGGTTCCAGCAACCATCGCCAGCGTCTGATTCACATGGTGCCGGATTACCTAGGGGCAAGATCAGACTTGGACACCTTTCCCGCCGAAAATCCTCTGGGTTACTTGATCTTGAGGATGGATCACTGGCCAGAGCTTGCACAGTATGCAATTGAGCTACTGGCCTGTCCTGCATCCAGCGTTCTTTCGGAACGCACATGCAGTGCTGCTGGAGGCTTTGTAACCAATCACAGGGTACGCCTGTCCACGGAAACGGTCGATCAGCTGACCTTCATGAAAATGAATCACTCTTGGGTCACCAGCTACCAAGCACCTGATGCTGATGTAACCGATGTTAATGTAAGATCCCTTCAAGACTGCCTATGCTGATGCTGAGTGACTATCCTGTTATGCTGAGTGACAATCTTCTTCCTGCTCAATTTTCATTCTGATAGCTTGTAAGAACATTTGGTTCTGGGCACCGCCACCAGTAGCCAAGGCCCAATTTTTCTTCCCCTGTTTAACAGGGGTGTGTAATTACAATTTTTGATGCAATACTTTGCAGCAGGACTCGTTCCTGCGCTCCAACTATAGCAACTGTGAGGGGTTGCAGTGTTGTGGCAGCAGTGGCTAAGGCCCAATTTTCTGCCCCTGTTTAACAGGGGTGTGTAATTACAATTTTTGATGCAATACTTTGCAGCAGGGCTCATTCCTGCGCTCCAACTAGAGTATCTGTGAGGGGTTGCAGTGTTGTGGCACCAGCACCAGTGCCCAAGGCCCAATTTTTCAGCCCCTGTTTAACAGGGGCGTATAATTACAATTTTTGATGCAATACTTTGCAGCAGGGCTCATTCATGCGCTCCAACTATAGCATCTGTGAGGGGTTGCAGTGTTGTGGCACCAGTGCCAAAGGCCCAATTTTTCTCCCCCTGTTCAACAGGTACATGCAATTACAATTCTTGATCTAATATTTCACAGCAGGGCCCGTTTCAACGCCCACCAAGAGTAACTGTGAGAGAATACAGTGTTGTGGCAACACCACCATCACCACCACCAAAGGCCCAATTTTTCTGCCCCTGTTCAACAGGTCCATGTAATTACAATTCTTGATATAATATTTCACAGCAGGGCCCGTTTCAACGCCCACCAAGAGTAACTATGAGGACTTATGCCCCGTACACACGGTTGGATTTTCAGATGGAAAATGTGTGATAGGACCTTGTTGTCGGAAATTCCGACCGTGTGTAGGCTCCATCACACATTTTCCATCGTATTTTCCGACACACAAAGTTTGAGAGCAGGCTATAAAATTTTCCGACAACAAAATCCGTTGTCGGAAATTCCGATCGTGTGTACACAAATCTGACGGACAAAGTGCCACGCATGCTCAGAATAAATAAAGAGATGAAAGCTATTGGCCACTGCCCCGTTTATAGTCCCGACGTACGTGTTTTACGTCACCGCGTTTAGAACGATCGGATTTTCCGACAACTTTGTGTGACCGTGTGTATGCAAGACAAGTTTGAGCCAACATCCGTCGGAAAAAATCCTAGGATTTTGTTGTCGGAATGTCCGAACAAAGTCCGACCGTGTGTACGGGGCATAACAGTGTTGTGGCACCAGCACCACCACCACCAAAGGCCCATTTTTTCTACCACTGTTCAACAATGGCATGTAATTACAATTCTTGATCTAATATTTCACAGCAGGGCCCGTTCTGTGACGGCTTACAGTGTTGTGGCAACACCAACACCTAAGGCCACAATTTCTGCAGAGTATATAGGGCAGGCCCCTACTTTCAAACATCCAACTTACAAACGACTCCTACTTGCAAACGGAAGGAGACAACAGGAAGTGAGATGAAATCTACCCCTAGGAAGGGAAATTCTCTCCTGTAAGAGTTAATATGGAAAAAATGTGTCTCCTCTTCACTGATGCTTTATAACCAATCCTCGTTTCACTAAAAACCCCAAATTTTCAAAAAACATTTGTCATTGGGACAGAAAGTGAGGTGAAATCTTCTGAAGAGGAGCACAGACAGCAAAACAAATGTTACAGGGGTGATAACCCTTCCCTATGTTTTCCAAAAAGCTTAAAAATAGATTTTTTGGCTGGAGCTACACTTTAAAAATGTACCAGTTCAAAATTACAAACAGATTCTACTTAACAGCAAACTTACAGTCCCTGTCTTGTTTGCACCGCCTGTATACTGCTGTTCAGAGAATATAGGGCCTGGGGGCCCCACGCCTTTCCTTTTTTTAATTTGGGTTTGGGGTTCCCCTTAATATCCATACAAGACCCAAAGGGCCTGGTAATGGACTGGGGGGGGGGGGGGTACCCATGCCGTTTGTCTCACTGATTTTCATCCATATTGCCGGGACCCAACATTACATTGAAGCCGCAAGCAGTTTTAAATGACTTTTATTCCTTTACAAATGTCATTTTGTGCAGGGACTGTTCTAATCACGGGAAACATGCACCACTTTACAGGCATACTATAGACACCCCCCAGGTACGATATTTAAAGGAATATTTCACTTTTTTTTTTCACTTTAAGCATCATTAAAATCACTGTTCCCGAAAAAACTGACGTTTTAAAACTTTTTTTGCATTAATACATGTCCCCTGTGGCAGAACCCGGGTCCCCAAACCCTTTTTTAGGACAATACCATGCAAATTAGCCTTTAAAATTAGCACTTTTGATTTCGAACGTTGAGTCCCATAGACTTTAATGGGGTTCTAAAGTTCGCACAAACTTTCGGTCCATTCGCAGGTTCTGGTGCGAACCGAACTGGGGGGTGTTCGGCTCATCCCTAGTTGTAATATATTAAATTGTATTGTATTTTCGGACAACAGCTATAGTGACTAAACGAAAATCGTACAATCTGGTATCATACGAGGAAAATTTTCATGCTCGTCTGATCTAATAATATTGGATGAACTGTTGTGATCGGCTCTCGAGAGTAGTGTACACACAATTCGAAAATCGCACGATTCTTCCTCGGACAACAGTTTTCGTACGATATTCGGATCGTGTGTACAGGCCATTAGGCTGGCCACAATAAAAGGCCACTCTAAAACGTGCAGTTTTATCACACAGCACAACACAGATGTCGCAAGTTTTGAGGAAGCGTGCGATTGGCATGCTGACTGCAGGAATGTCCACCAGAGCTGTTGCCCTTGAATTGAATGTTCATTTCTCTACCATAAGCCGTCTCCAAAGGCGTTTCAGAGAATTTGGCAGTACATCCAACCACCTCACAACTGCAGACCAGCCCAAGACCTCCACATCCAGCATCTTCACCTCCAAAATCATCTGAGACCAGCCACCCAGACAGTTTGCATAATCAAAGAATTTCTGCACAAACTGTCAGAAACCGTCTCAGGGAAGCTCATCTGGATGCTCGTCGTCCTCATTGGGGTCTCGACCTGACTGCAGTTCATCGTCGTAACCGACTTGAGTGTGCAATTGCTCACATTTGATGGTGTCTGGCACTTTGGAGAGGTGTTTTCTTCACGGCTGAATCCCGTTTTTCACTGTACAGGTCAGATGGCAGACAGAGTGTATGGCACAGTGTGGGTGAATGGTTTGCTGATGTCAATTTTGTGGATTGAGTGGCCCATGGTGGCGGTGGGGTTGTGGTATGGGCAGGCGTGTTCTATGGACAATGAACACAAGTGCATTTTATTGATGGTATTTTGAATGCATAGAGATACCGTGACGAGATCCTGAGGCCCATTGTTGTGTCATTCATCCACGACCATCACCTCATGTTGCAGCATGACAATGCACGCCTCCATGTTGCAAGGATCTGTACACAATTCCTGGAAGCTGAAAACATCCCAGTTTTTGCATGATAAACATACTCACCAGGCATGTCACTCATTGAGCATGTTTGGGTTGCTCTGGATCGGCGTATATGGCAGCGTGTTCCAGTTCCTGCCAATATCCAGCAACTTCGTACAGCCATTGAAGAGGAATGGACCAACATTCCACAGGCCACAATCAACAACCTGATCAACTCAATGTGAAGGAGATGTGCTGCACTGCATGAGGCAAATGGTGGTCACACCAGATACTGACTGTATTTTTTTGGACCCCTCGACCCCCCCCCCCCAGTACAGTAAAACTGCACATTTTAGAGTGACCTTTTATTGCGGACAGCCTAAGGCACACCTGCGCAATAATCATGCTGTCTAATCAGCATCTTGATATGCCACATCCGTGAGGTGGATGGATTATCTCGGCAAACAAGAAGTGCTCACTAACACAGATTTAAACTTTGAATTAAAAATTTGTGAACAATATTTGAAAGGAATGGGCCTTTTGTGTACATAGAAAAAGTCATAGATCTTTCAGTTCAGCTCATGACAAATAGGGGCAAACACAAAAGTGTTGCGTTTATAATTTTGCTCAGTGTATTTATGTGACTTCCATTGGGATTTAATGTTAAGGGTTTAAATGAGGTGTTAGGTTGAGGTTCGGAGTTCCTGAGATCCATTGAAACACATCTGAAGATTTCATTCCAATCATTCATTTAAATACAGGTTTAGTGAAGTACTTCACATATGGAATCAATATGGCTAATTAGTTCAAATCGCATACCATTTAACATCTATATATGCATATGTTTCTATAACATGCCATTAAAGCAAGGATAAGCAGCATGTGTCAAATCTCTCATTCTCCTCACTCGCATTATAATATATTCAGAATACCTATAAAAATGCAGGAAAATAGTACATTCATGAGTAAAAACAAAAAGATATCCCCATCATAAAGTTATTTTATCTGGCTACTTTTAAATGCTTATTCCAACAATTAAACAAATAAATAAAGATCCAAATCAACATTTAAGCCATATGGAGCAATCGTATTTAAAAAATGTATCCAATATACTTCTCTTTTTCTTAGAATCAATTCACGGTTGCCCCCCCTCCTATTTTTCT
The DNA here is from genome assembly GCF_042186555.1 of Aquarana catesbeiana. NCBI lineage: Eukaryota > Metazoa > Chordata > Amphibia > Anura > Ranidae > Aquarana > Aquarana catesbeiana. The sequence goes on along the minus strand of NC_133333.1, from coordinate 36,065,765 downwards.
CAATCCCTTCTAGGACCATATATTTTAACTGTGATACATTGTGGCCAAATTCCAAAAAGTGTCTCGCCAACGGTAATTGGGTTAATTTATCTCGTATTGAGTATTTGTGTCTCGCTATCCTGTCTTTTATTTTTTGTGTAGTCTCCCCTACATAAACTAAACCGCACTTTATGGCATAAATTACATATGAAGATTGGCATGTATAGTAACCCCGTATGTTGATTTGGATCTTTATTTATTTGTTTAATTGTTGGAATAAGCATTTAAAAGTAGCCAGATAAAATAACTTTATGATGGGGATATCTTTTTGTTTTTACTCATGAATGTACTATTTTCCTGCATTTTTATAGGTATTCTGAATATATTATAATGCGAGTGAGGAGAATGAGAGATTTGACACCTGCTGCTTATCCTTGCTTTAATGGCATGTTATAGAAACATATGCATATATAGATGTTAAATGGTATGCGATTTGAACTAATTAGCCATATTGATTCCATATGTGAAGTACTTCACTAAACCTGTATTTAAATGAATGATTGGAATGAAATCTTCAGATGTGTTTCAATGGATCTCAGGAAGGGCGTAAGCTGACTAGCCCGAAACGTAATCCATCCATCCATCCATATCTGAATCTACTCATGTCTGAAACTGTGTAAGCATTTGTTGCTTCTTGATATTGCTTGAAAGGATTATACTTGCTTTGTAAATCTCTCCTGAAGATATTGTGAAATAAAGCAAAGAAGTTTTTAAGTGCAGCAACCTCTTGGACGTTTTTTCTATATATATATGTATGTATATGTATATATATATATATATATATATATATATATATATATATATAGTGTTACTTATCTCTTAGCCAATATGTTGGCTAATCCAACATTTATATTTTAATTATCTCCCATTTTTAGAGCTTTTAATTGTTGGTTTTGTTTAGTAGGACTGCCTTCTTTGAGTCATCCACTAGATGGCAGCTCCGTGCAATGAGCAGTCCTCATATGCACTTGATTCTTGTTTAATTAGTTCCAGCTTAGAAGAGTTGTTATTGATTTGACCCCTAGATGGTGTTGTACGTTCATTATCTTGGTCGGAAATTATTTGCTATTTGCACAGATTGTCATATTAACATTGGAGACACTTTATTAATTTATTATTGATCATCCTATTATTCTGTTGCACTGGATATTTATTTAGGATTCTTTATTGAATTTTTTCGATTATTATATTATTTGCTATTGATTCTTCATCTTATCATGATTTGTAGGATTCCATTCATCTTTTAGGATTTCAGTCATCTTTTCATTAAGTGTTTTACTAAGTCATTTATTCATTTGCCTGTTTGAGGTGGTCATTCATTAATTTATTGTTATAGAATTGGTTTGCTAATCTCTGGCTATACAATTTGATGAGAGATTAATCTAAGGAAGCAGTATCCCTTTGGATTTATCCCTTTGGAATTTCCAAAGATGTTTTTATTTTACTTTGGTTAGTTTGAGTAAGCACCACATTACCTTTTTTGCCAGTGGAGGGGTTTGGCATCTTAAAGGACCCCGGATCCCACCATAAAGAGTACCTGTCACTGCCTGTTACTGTCACAAGGGATGTTTACATTCCTTGTGACAGCAAAAAAAGTGATTAAAAAAAGTAAAAGGACAGTGTAAAGATAAAAACTAAATCGACAGAATATCAGCACCTGATATTGGCTATTGTCCTTAAAGGCAGCTGAAGAATCGGTATCAGTATTGGCCTTGAAAAAACGACATCGGTCGACTCCTACTCTGCACCCACCGCTGTGGCTAACAACTCAGCGTGGGATCGGGTCAGATTGGCTTCAAAAAAGGTATGTATACTGATTTCTTCTTTACAGGGCTAGATAGGTTAGTGTTAGATCGTGGATGTCTGTAAATGCAGGAATTTTAGTGTTAGGGTGGAATTCTACTTTAAGAATTTGATTCAGGGTTATGTTGAGATTGCTGGTCAAGAAGAGGGCTTAAGTTAAGATTTTAGGAGTAAGGATGGGCGAATGGTTCGGCCCGAGCATAAGTTCGGGCCGAACTTTCTTTGTTTGGACATTTGGCGAACATCCGAACAAACGGGTTGACCGTTTGTTCGACCCCCCGAACCGACCACAATGCATTGCTGCACTGAACAGTGCATTGCAAGCCCTGATTAGCTGAAGCAGTGAAAGCTTCAGCCAATCAGGGCACAGAACACTGTCAGAGTCATGACTGGACATTGTCATCATGACTTTATCCAATCATGACTCATTTCCGTATAACATGACTCATTCCGTATGACAGTATAAAAGTATTCTTTAGCACTGAACAAACAGGGCTTTGTTCAGTGCTATTAGTTAGTTAGTGTGCTATACTGTGCTATTTTGCTTCAATTGTCAGTGTAGAATATTAGTTTAGTGTCAGTCTAGGGATAGTGTGAGTGTAGTAAGGAGGACCATCATGCAGCTTTGCATAGTGTGCAGCTACAGTAGGGACAGCTCAGATAGTTTCACTGTAGTGTAGTGAGACCGTGTCATTCATACATACATTAGTGTAGAGTAGGGACAGCTCAGATAGTTTCAGTGTAGTGTAGTGAGGCCGTGTCAGTAATCTTGACATTAGTTTATAGCTAGAGTAGGTACAGTTCAGATAGCGTCAGTGTAGTGACGATTAAACACTGTCTATTTGATTGTGTTACTGCCATTTACTCCCGTGTGCGTTACTGCCAGTTTAACGCAATTTACTTCTGTGTGCGTTACTGACAGTTTAATGCCATATAGTTTTGTGTGCATTACTGACAGTTTAACGCCATATAGTTTTGTGCGTTACTGCAAGTTTAATGCCATATAGTTTTGTGCATTACTGCCAGTTTAACGCTGTATAGTTTTGTGTGCGTTACTGACAGTTTAACGCCATATAGTTTTGTGCATTACTACCAGTTTAACGTCATATAGTTTTGTGCATTGCCCAGCCATTACTGGATTCAGATGTTGGTTCTGAGGTTGAGGATGACAGGAATGGTTCTGAGTTTGAGCCTAGAGAGAGGGGAGAACACTGGTAGACAAATTGGCATTCATGTTTCCCCAGCCGCAGCGTATTGCCAAGTTGTCTCCAGTGGTATTGATGATATTGGAGGAGATGGAGCAGAGGAGGAAACTGAAGGTGAGGCTGCACAACCCCAAGAAGGCCGACATCAAGAAAGAGTAGAGAGCAGCCATCCTATTCCATTACATTCTGCAGCTGTTATCTTCCGACCCACTTCCCAAAGCTCAGCTGTCTGGGCCTTTTTCAGCACATCTGCAGCAGATCGCACTGTTGCTATCTGCAAACTGTGTCTCAGGAGCATCAAACATGGCAAAAACACCAGCAATTTGGGTACCACATGCTTAACAAGGCATTTAATGTCCAATCACTCAGCCCGTTGGAAAGACCACCTAAAAGCCACACAAAAGGGCACAAATCTGTCCCTCCTCCTCCTCCTTACCCACTTCAGTCTGCCCCTGCTATACTGAGTCATTACCTCTCAGCAGCCTCCACTGACAGGGATTATGGTATAGCACAGGGTGCCCCAGGTCCTAGCAGCACATCTGCCAGCAGCACACAACCAGCTGTAGACTGTAGCTGGCAAATTTCTCTGCCCCATCTGTTGCAGCAGAAAAAAAAATACAGTCCCTGCCATCCACATGCCCAGTGTCTAAATGCAAACTTATCAAAGCTGTTAGCTCTCCAACTTCTGCCTTTCAGCCTGGTGGATTCTGCCCCCTTCTGTGAATTCGCACAATGTGCTGTACCACAATGACAGGTTCCCAGTCGCTACTACTTTTCACGTAAGACCATTCCATCTCTCTACCATCCCGTGGAAGGGAATGTTCTGGCATCGTTGAGCAAGGCAGTCAGCCGTAAAATCCACCCTACTGCTGACCCGTGGTTTAGCAAGCATGGGCAGGGACGATTTATTTCATTCACAGCACACCGGGTAACGCTGCTTGCAACTCAAAAGGATGCAAGACAGGGCTCAGTGCTGCAGCTTGTTGTGCCCCCACATCTCCTTACAGCTGGTGGTGATGATGCCAGACCTGTGAGCTCTACCCCCTCCTCCTCCTCTGCCACCTCCATGCCCTCCTCTGCAGAATTGTCCTATGAACATCACGTACCCCCTACGCGTTCAAAGGGCTATTCCATGAGTCAGGCTAAAAGGTGCCATGCAGTACTTCAGCTGGTGTGTTTAGGGGACAGGAACCACACCGGAGCAGAGATTCTTGCAGCTCTGCAGGGACAGGCCCAGAGGTGGTTCACTCCACGCCAGCTGGAGCCAGGAATGGTGGTGTGCGATAATGGCTCAAACCTCCTGTCCGCCCTTAGACAAGGTAAGTTGACACATGAGCCATGCCTGGCACATGTCCTCAATTTGGTGGTGCATCATTTCCTAAACACGTACCCAGGGTTGCAAGGTGTGCTAAAGCTGGCCAGAAGAGTCTGTAGCCATTTCAGGCAGTCATACATAGCCAGTGCTCGGTTGGCTGAAACTCAGCGGGAATTCCACCTGCCTGTAAACCGCCTGATTTGTGACATGCCCACCAGGTGGAACTCAACTTTGGCAATGCTGCAGTGGTTATACATGCAGCAGAGGACCGTCAATGATTACCTGTGCGAATACGGCACGACGACAGGCTTAGGCCACCTCGGCTTTTTTTCCCCACACCAATGGCTGATTATTAAGGATGCATGCACTATATTGTCAGCATTTGAGGATGCCACAAGGATGGTGAGCCGTGACAGTGCATGCATCAGTGACACAATCCCTGTTGTGTTCCTACTGGAGCAGACTCTGTGTGGCATTATGGACAGGACACTGGAGGCAGAGCAGCAGGAGGAAGAGTAGGACTTCCTTTCCTCTCAAGGCTCACTTTATCCGGACACCGTCATACCTATGTCACAGAACACACAGGAGGAGAGAGGGGAGGAGGATGAGGGGGAGGATTCTGGCACTTTCATAGGCTTCGAAGAAGAGGAAGACATGCATCACTCTGTAAGCAATGGCTTTCCAACCCCAGGACCCTTGGGAGTAGTATGTGGCTGGGAGGAGGAATTTCCAGATGCTGTCATCCTGCGTGACCCCGAGGAGTCTACTTCTTAAGCCAGGCAAATTTGAGGTGCATAGGCAACCTCATGCTTCAAAGGAGAAGGATGATTACTGGTTGACAACCCTCCTTGACCACCGTTATAAAGGGAAGGTATCAGAACTCATCTCATCCCCACAGAGAGTGCACATTAAAGAAGATTTTATTGAACGTTTTTCCTGACTCCAGTAGGTTACAGTATCATGGAAAATTTAGTTTTGAGTCTTCTGTTGGTCAAGAGAGGAGCATTGGAGAAGGCGTACGCCTAAGTGAAGAATTTCTGAATTTTTTTAGTCAGCTTCCACATCCCATCAGGATTGTCTGCATCACATGGTGGACGATTATGTGAGGGCCAAAACAGAGATGGATTGCTTTCCAGCTTACGATCCACTGTGTCACGTACCTGATGGCGAGCCTGACGTGTAGAGAAAGGCCTCCTGTACAACTCCGGCTCCAGGGCCGCTCTTAGTGGGACAGCAGGCGCTGGAGCACGGTGGAGTAAGAGTGCCTAGGGAAAGTCCTGAAGTCTGTGTAGGTAGTAGACAAGAGTACACAGGTGGGCAGTTGGACTTGACTGGAAGCAGACAGGAACGTAGCTGGATCACTGGTAGGTTTCGGCAGCAGAGAGACAGATCAGATGTCACAGCTGGCAGGAATCTAGTCAGGTCACAGGCAGACTTGGCAACGGCTAGGCAGATCAGGTACAACAGCAGGCAGGAGCGTAGTCAGGTCACAGGCAGGTTTGGCAGCATTTAACTTTCTGTCTAACAGACAGATGGATCCGGATAATGTGTTCTCCTCTAATCAGGAGATGTCGGACCCTGATGAGGATTATACGGGTATGTTGAAATCCTTAGAAGGTCTTTTAGAAAAACAAGTAAAGACCTGGTGGGACATATTCACATTTGAGCATTACGAGAAGGAAAGTTTGATCTTTAGAAGCTTGAGGTGGGAGGTGTCCCCCCAGGATGGTCAAACTGAACAAACACACATGGATGAGTGGTTGGAATACTTTAATAAAGCTGGAAGGGAACTCCAGTCTCTGGTCTTAAAGAGAAAAAGGCTAAAAATGCACAAGCTGAATGAAAACATCAGCGCATTGCAGATCAGACTGGAACCTATTAAGGAATCTAATCAATTCAAGGAGTTCAACACTCACATAAAGAAGAAACTGGAAAAGATTGACAGAGACACACAAAAGAAAAAAAGTTAAAAAATACAATAGGCACTCTAATGATTTTAAGACTAATCATATGACTAATCATATTTATCTCTGGCAAAATAGTAATTCTGGCATTCAGGATAACACTAGAGGCGCACCGGAAAGTGATCCCGGTGGAGAGAATACTCCCCAGGGGAGAAATCCTAGTAACATTAACAATGTAAAAAATCTACCTTTGAGAGGAAGAGATAATACCCCGACTACTCATCGCAGTAACACCAATGAAAATCACAGAAAACAATATCATAACCCCAATCATTATAGGGGTAACCCTGCGACCCCCAGAGGATATCATGACATCAATCAGTATGAGGGGAGACATACAACCCCTAGACAGCGACAATTAAGCAGGGACAGGTATTCATATGATACCCAGTCATCTTACCAACAAGGGAATTTTTACCCCTCAAATCATTACCCTGATCCCAGATACTCCATTCCTACACAGAACAGGTATCAATCTCTGGCCTATGAGGATTATAATGGGGCTTATCAACAGAGGGAGCCTTTTTTAGGACAGAGAGGGAACAGAGGAAGAGGAGGAGGGACACCACAAGGGAATCCCCGCCCCATGAACCAACGGGGAGGGGGGAGGAATCCAATCCCCTATCACATGAGCAGGGATATAGTACCCGTTCAAAGAGAAGGAGAGGGTATAGGGCAGGGAGATGAAAACAATCCCAGAAAAAGAATGAGAGCAGTGTAGGCACGGGTATCTATAACTTAAGCAAGGTAGTATTACACACTAATGAAATGAACATTTTAAATTTGGGCCTTAAGTGTGCTTCCAGGAGAAGTATGAACAAGTTTGATGTGTATAAAGATACACACAAATTTATTCGCACTTTGAACATGAAAAAATACTTTTTGAGTCACCCCACTGACACTTTCAATAGGGCAATCATGCCCACAAGTAGGATAGATAGTGGTCTGAGGAATAAATCTATTTTCAACCCTCAGATACCCAACAATCACTATATTGAGGTTTTTAAAAGTCTAGTATTAAAGGATATTGAAGGCCTGCCCCTAAAAAAACGAGTCAATCCTAACTACATAAGGGATGGGATCAAGTCTTTGGAGGAAAGATGTGATATTATTATTCGACCAGCGGACAGGGGGGGGGGGGCATTGTGGTTATGGATAAATCCTTTTACCACAACCAACTTTTTGAACTTTTGGGTGATCAGACCACATATAAAAAACTACGGTCGGACCCCACCGACTCATATAAAGAACAATTGGACCTACTGATTGAATGGGGCTTTAGACACAATTCCCTAAACCTTAAAGAAAGAAAATACTTGAACCCAAGTGTGTGTAGAATACCGGTAATATACACAATACCTAAGGTCCATAAAAGTATTGAAAATCCACCAGCACGGCCAATTGTTAATGGCATTGGGTCAGTTACAGCTCGACTTGGTGAATATTTGGACAAATTCATTTAGCCCAGTGTAGTTACAACTAAAGCATTTCTTAAAGCTACTACAGATGTCTTACGGCTGTTGGATGGGGTCTCACTCAACCCATCTGCAGAGACTTATTTAGTCACTACAGATGTTCGGTCACTGTACACCATCATACAGCACGATGATGCCCTCTTGGCCTTAAACTGGGCCTTAAGTAAGCGGGATGATATCCCACATATGCAAAAGTGCTTCCTGGGCAAGGCCCTAGATTCTTGTATGGCACATAATTACTTTTGGTACCTGGACTGCTTTTATTCTCAACAGGCTGGCGTGGCTATGGGAGCAAAATATGAAAATATGCCCCTAGCCTAGCCAACCTGTTCATGGCAGAATGGGAAGATTGAGTGATTTTCAATTACAATAGGCCACAATTTAAACTGTATCGAAGATTCATAGATGATCTCTTGATCATTTGGGAGGGATCTATGGACTCAGTAACTCAATTTTTACAATAACTTAACAATAATACTAACAATATAGTGTTAGACTATGTGATTAGTGATAAGCAGGTGAACATTCTGGATTTAGCCATAACTAAGATGGGCACTAAACTAAATACTAAAGTATACCTAAAACCTACCGATTGAAACAGTTATCTGTCTATTAAGAGTGGCCATCATCCCGCCTGGATCAGGAATATCCTTAAGGGTCAGTTCTTAAGGGTAAGGCGTAATTGCACGGGCCTCAATGATAACCTAGAACAGGCGGACACTCTTAAAGAAAATTTCTTACAAAAGGGTTACAGTGAGACAGTATTGGAGGAAACAATATCTATATTAGCAAATACATCCAGAGAATTATGTCTAACCAAGAAGGAAAATGGGCTGATGATTCACACCAATGGGGATTTATCTCTAACTTTCACTATCAATACAGAGAGATTGAGGATATCTTTAGGAAACATTTGCACATCCTCTGTAGAGATAGGCATTTGGGTGAGCTTCTACCCAATAACCCAAGGTTTATTTACAGACGAGCACCAAATTTTGGTGATCAGATAGTGAAGAAGATCTTGGATACACCAAACAGATCACGCCCATTATTAATTAAGATATGATGGTTTTTTCTCTTGCAGAAAATGCATTTGTTGCAGGACTGTGGATGTACTAAACAGGGGGGTGACCAGTGTGACAAGTATAGACCATGAGACATTTCAAATTGACAAGTTTATTACCTGCAATCATCATTTGTGGTTTACCTACTTTGGTGCCCATGCGGCCTATACTATGTTGGAAGAACAAAGCGCCAATTGAAAGTTTGCATAGCTGAACATATAACCAATATAAAAAATGGCTTTAAATTTCATAGTGTATCATTACACTTTAGGGAGAAACATGGTCAGGACCCAACTGGACTGCAATTTTGTGGTATTGATCAGGTCTTCACAGCATGGAGGGGATCAAACCGGGTTAGGGACTGGTCGCAGAGAGAGACTAAGTGGATCTTTCTTTTCAAAAGTCTTCACCCGAGAGGGTTAAATATCGAGCTGGACCTGAACTGCTTTATCAGTAATTCTTAGAATTGCACTAATGGGGTTAGTTGATTTTAACTGATTTAAATTCATTTAGTAATTTTTTATTTCTATTTTTATTTGTATTTCTATGTTCATTTTTATGTTTATACGTTTTTTATTTTTTGTGGCACATGGAATACTTTGTGGCGTATCTGCCATGAGTTCACCTTTGCATATTCTCAATGATTATGAGCATGATGACGGTGTTGATTTTTATTGAGAGGATGGTATGATGTAAATTGTATCACACTCTTTATGTGAACACCGAATGGAGAAAGTTTAGGAAGGATAGGGAGAATGACATGCCTGTTCAGTTAGGGCACCTATTCTTTCATGTCATATATTTCACTGTTCATATAATTTTATATCTGCATTGGCAACTTATATCAAGATCTATGCAGATGTCATGTGGGATGATGAGTTTATTATTAAGTTCTATAATACGCGCTGTGTAGGTATAGGGTTTCACTATTCATAACTGTATATCATCATACTGGATATGTTTTAATATCATGAACTATTATCTGTTATGTTTTTTTATTTTTACCATTGCTGCCTGTGTTGTATGTACCGTAAGATCGGTGTATTACAGTCACGGGGACACGGGATGCGCGCAGGCGCTCTAGAGCCATTTCCACCAGTATTCTGGGCAGAGATGATTGCGTTCGCCAGTCCTCCACACAGGATGTGCGCAGGCGCTTTGGTGCCATTTCCACCAGTACTCTGTGCAGAGATGATTGCATCCGCCAGTCTTCTACGCGGGGACTATAAGGGAGGGGTTGCCGTGCCATACAGCCAATCCTATGAAGAAGTCAATATGACGAAACATGTCGGAGGCGTGGCTATACGGCAACCCAGCATCTGTGGATGATGCTTGACGCACTGTGATCTTGCTTTGGCCGGCTGACACCACCTCGTAGCGCTGAGGATCCTACGAGGGGAGGGGTGAGAGTTTCAGGCTGTATCCCGGGCCCGCCGTGACCATTAGCACTTTGTCATCATTAATCACAAGGAGTGTTTTGTTCATGCTGTTTTATACTTGTTAGGAATGTGAGTACAATGTTAGAAGACCCTCTTTATTTTATCTAATAAATACTTTTAAAAACGTTATTACACTATTGGAGGCACTATTTCTTTTGCATGGTGACATACCTCTGCCTGTTGAGAAGCGCTGCTAAGTAAGGAACTCCATCTTTGTGGGCCCAACTCTATCCAGCTCGAGTAACCCCCTGGGGGGATGTTTATAAAGCCATTACGCCACGCATGAGAGTGCAAGGCATGTATATCTGGTGAGTGCGGCTACATAAGAGTGATTCACAATCGGTGTGGTGGAGGAGAATGTTTACAGCAGAGGTAGACCATAACTTCTTATTCACTTATTTTGATGCACATTTTTTTGCACATTTTTTGGCATGGACTATGTTTCTACAGTTTAATTTAATATTGCATGAATTGTTCACTGTGATGTACAAACGAATTTATTGACTATTTTTATCATCAGAAAATTAGCATAATCAGTTGCTGTATCACGACTATACAACTTTTTGGTTTAGTACTTGCACTTTAGTTCATTTGTTCACAATAGCAGGTATCATCACCAGTTATATGATTCACTAAATTTTTTAGCATATCTCGTCCATAGCGCCACTATTTCATTGAATTTCTTTGGAATACTTTGCTACAGGTTTGGCAGCAGGTAGGCAGATCAGGTGCAAACAACAGGCAGAAAAGTAGTCGGGTCACAGGCAGGTTTGGCAACAGGTAGGCAGATCAGGTACAAACAGTAGGCAGAAGAGTAGTCGGGTAGCAGGCCGGAACGGTAATCAGGAGTCAACACAGGTAACAAGAATTCCGGTACACGCTGTAGACCAAGCAGCAACCAGCCAGTACTGAGTCTGTGTTTAAATAGGCCGTCTGGCGCCAGTTCTGATGACAAGTGCGTGCGCACGCAAACGAGCGCTCGCGCACACGCATGCGCATTTACTGATACGCCCGTGGCTGTTCTTTGAATACCCCGTTGGCGCCTGCGCACAGGTGTGCGCCTGAGAGCATCAGCTGTACTTTGCGGACGACTTCCCTGACATTGCTCCCCCCTTACGGGCAGCCTCCGGATGCCCAGTTGGTTCCTCTTCAGGGGAAGACTGCGGAAGAAGGCATGTATTAAGTCTATAGCATGTACATTCTGCTCTGGTTCCCAGGAGTTTTCCTCTGGCCCATAACCTCTCCACTTGATTAGATATTGCAGTTGACCCCTTCTCCTCCTGCAGTCTACAATTGCTTCCACCTCGTACTCCTCGTCCCCATTGATCATCACTGGTTCAGGTGGTCTAGACTCCCGATTAGGGAAGGGATCAGGCAAAGTGGGCTTTAACAAAGATACCTGAAATACCGGATGTATGCTGAAGGATTCTGGTAGCGATAGTTCATAGGAAACATCATTAATCCTTCTCCTCACAGGAAACGGCCCAAGAAATTTAGGAGCTAACTTCTTTGATGGACAGGCCAGTCCCAGATTGGTTGTAGCCAACCAAACCCGGTCCCCTGGTTGCAGAATGAGTTCCCCTCTCCTCCAGCCAGTACTGAGTCTGTGTTTAAACGCGAAAGGCGGTCACACTCGCACACGCGCATGAGCATTTACTGATGCGCCCGTGGCTGTTCTGTGAATACCCTGTTGGCGCCTGCGCACAGGTGTGCACCTGAGAGCATCAGCTGTACTCTGCGGATGACTTCCCTGACACACTGACTTACTGGGTCATGAGAATAGACCACTGGCCAGAACTTGCCCAGTATGCTATTGAGTTGTTGGGCTGCCCTGTATCCAGCGTGCTTTCAGAACGGGCATTCAGTGCTGCAGGAGGTTTCATTACTGATCATAGTCTGTCCACAGACTCCATGGACCGTGTGACTTTTAGAAAAATGAATCAGTCCTGGATTACCAGCTATGAAGCCCCTGATGCTGATGTCACTGATTACTGTAAGTCTTTTTGGGATGTGGAATCTCTGCAGGACTTCGAGGCTGCCTAGCTTTGAGGGTGTTCAATCATTTCATCTGGAAGATTGTTTTTGGTATAGGCTTCCTGGGCACGATTAACACCCAAAGACCAATTTTTCAGCACCTGTTTGACAGGTGATATCATTGCGATTTTTTTTGCCTTCATCAAGAGCACCTCTATAGAGTTACGGTGGGAAGGTGCCCCCGACACCCACAGAGTAATTTTTGTGCACCTGTTTGACAGGTGCATATCATTGCAATTTTTTACAGCAAGGCTAATTCTTGCTTTTATCAAGAGTACCTCTATAGGGTTAAGGTGGGAAGGCACCACCGACACCTAAAGAGTAATATTTCTGCACCTGTTTGACAGGTGCATATCATTGCAATTTTTTACAGCAAGGCCAATTCTTGCTTTCATTAAGAGTGCCTCTATAGGGTTACGGTGGGAAGGCGCCACCGACACCCAAAGACCAATTTTTCTGCACCTGTTATTCCTATGCAAAGTCAAAGTGACACCAGAATGTATCCAAAAAATCTCTAATCTTGTTCCCAGTGCACTACATTGTGGCCTCATCATACACACTGGCTCCCCAGCTGTTGCTGAGCAAAATAAAGGCAGCTTGCAGGCAAAATATCATTTTTTTGGCTTTATAAATGCAATTATTGCTGCAGCAAATTCTAGACATGGTACAGATCTGCCACTTTACAGGTAAAATAAGGGGACCCCCCAGGCACTATATTGGAAGGAATTTTTCATTTTTATGCTTTTACTTTAAAAATCAAAAAATCACTGCTCATTTAAAAATGACGTTTTTCACAAACCTTTTATTTTATTGATACTTGTCCCCCAGGGCAGGACTCGGACCCCTATAACCAATGTATGCCCAATTACTTTCATATAAGCCTTCAATATGGGTGCTTTTGATTTTTGACGTTCGGGTCCTATTGACTTTAATGGGGTTCGATATTCGGGTCCGAACTTTTGCGGTGTTCAAAAGTTCTGGTGCGAACCAAACAGGGGTCCCTTCGGCCCATCCCTATTTAGGAGCAATGAGCTGTGTGAGATATCACACAGTCACCATTAAACAAAATTGGTTGACTCAATGATGGCAAAGAATGTTCTGATGAACGATTTTTCAGAAATTCCCTACATACTTTTGAAGTCAATTAGTGTATGACTAGCATTATTCAATGTTTTTTCCTTGGCCCCAATTCTCTTCTATAGAACACATAGAGTTGGTACAGAGGAATATTAATCTATGTCATCTTGTCATTCATCTGTTGATTTTAGTTGGGATTATGAGAAGCAGGCTCAGCAGGTCTTACGTGTCTTTAACTGGAAATCTTGTCCAAGTTAATGATATGACCATATTTGATAACTTTTAGTACTCAGTAAAGTGGATGGACGGGTTCTGAAACATTGTTCTTTAATCCTGCGGTAATAGGGGGATAAGCTACTGTACTAACACAATGCAGACATGAAAAATTAATGTTTGAAAAATCAAATTCCTTCCATGAGAAGGACTTAGAGATAAAATCACAGATTTTGATTTAAACACAAGAACACATTTTAATTTTAGAGATACTGACTGTACATAATATTCAAACATTCATATTTAATTGATAGCAGTTTGAAGGAGGACTATCGATTTACACTAGTACTTTTTCATGTTCAAAGTTGGCATTTTATTAGGTCAGGCAATACGTATTAGGAGAATGAGAGGGTTCCTGGTTCTGGAAGTCACCTGTCTATATTAGGCTTTTTCAAGCTTTTCAACACAGAGAAACCCTTGAAATAGCTTTCCGGTCTCAGGAAACCCCATACTAAAACTCATGATACATTAGTTAGAAGAATGCTCCATACACTTGTGGTCACTGGAAAGAGTTACCCCTTGATAGATAGCTCAGAAAGTCAATGGTGTCAGTGGGAACTTACCTGAGAGGTAGAAATTGCTCATTGCTCAAGGAGCCCTAGTAGCAACCTCTTGAGGAGCCCTGGTTGAGAATTATATTTTACCTTTGTTGCTTTATAATCTGATTCTGATTCTTGTATCAAAAAGGAAGAAAGTGATAGAAGGAGATGGATGGCCCAGTGGGGGGAAAATCCCTTGCAAGCACAATGCTCAGCCTATGAGCTGCTATAACATAACACAAATCTCATATCGCTGTTATGAGTGGAAGCATTTATGGTTTTCCTGATATTATCCAACATTGCAATGTTAGGTGACTCTAATGTATGGAAAGAAGCAAAAGTCATTGGTGAGGCCTGGTTCACACTTATGTGTTTTCAGTATTGCAGAAACGCATTACAGTCCATTTAACATGATTTCCTATGGGTCACGTTCACATCTGTGTGTTTTCAGCCAGTGTATTTTTTGGAAAGGGTCAGGGACTTTTTTTGCCTGCAGCAGGTTGCATTTTTGGTTATATTAACTGCCATAGAAACGCATAAAAAATGTAGTTCTTGCATTTCTGATGCATTTCCGCTGCATTTTTGCTGGTTTCTACTGCATGACAGCAGACACTTCCTAAAAATGCAAAACGCATAAAAAATGCATTAAAAACTTGTAAAAAAAATGCAAAATGCACCAGAAAACACATTAACTGCAACCCGCATAAGTGTGAACCTAGCCCGAGGAGGTACTCATGCAAGGAATGTATTACCTCTAGATGGTGTGCACACCGGGCTATTTGGAGGTCTAGTTAACTTTGCAACATTTTACATCTGTGTCACACTTTCTTTTATTTCTTGAATATACTTTTTTTATTGCTGTTAAAGGTTCACACAGATACAATAGTAACATAAATGGGACTGTTTCCAACCTACATTTACATTGAGTTTAATTAGTAATCAGGAGAAATGACAATATTGACCATAATGCCACAGTGAGATGTGAGTTAGACTCATGCAACATATTACACACGTACATCATACACTGATCAGCCATAACATTCTGACCAGTAACAGGTAAAGAGAATAACATTGATTATCTCGTTACAATGGCACCTGAAAGTGGGTGAGATATATTAAGGAGCAAGTAACCAAGTTGTCCCTGACGTTGATGTTTTGAAAGCAGAAGAAATGGGCAAGCATCTGGATTTGGGTGGCTTTGACAAAGGCCAAATTGTAATGGCTAGAGGACTGGGTAATAGCAATTCCAAAACTATAAGAAATTCCTAGTCTGCAGTGCTCAGGACCGGAGCCAGGACAAGGGGTGGGCAGGAGGGGCAGCTGTCCCTGGCACAGCGGAGCAAGGGGACAAAGAATGAACACACAGCATTAAACCCATTCTACAGCATGCATTAACAGTGGGGGAGGGGGTGCACTTTCACATCTTTGCCCTGAATGCTAGATGAACTTGTCCCGGTACTGGTCAGGACCTACCAAAAATGGTCCAAGGAAGAAAAAATGATGACAGGGTCAGGGATGGCCAAGACTTATTGAAGCACATGGGGAGAAACATTTAAATGAACAGGGCCCAAGCTATAGAGATGTAGTGCTTTAGGTCGATTCCTTGGGGTTTTGACATGTAATTTGAGTCACTTCACTGGCACTGCAGCATAGGTGTGCGTAGCCTATTGCATTAGGGTGTGCACCCCAAAGCTCAAACACATATGCATGTGTGTGTGTATATATATATATATATATATATATATACGGAAGGTGTAAGGAGAGCAGTGGATGGTGTCATAAGGGCAGATATTGGTGGTGTCAGTAGGGCAGTTACAATATGATTTTAATTATTTTTTTTTGCAATTTTTTAGGAGAAAAAAAAAAAAGATTTTTGTATTTATTTGGTGAAATATCAGGGGTCTAAACATTGGAAATATGCACCACACGGGGTGATTAGGGTGTGCCCAGGCACACCTGGCACACCCTGTGCGCACGCCTATGCACTGCAGTTATTCTCTCCCCAGGGTGCTGACAGGCATTTGCTTAGAGTATTATCTTGGCTACGGCAGTCTATAAGGTCCAGCCAGTAGGGGGCAGCACCAGAGCCGTATGTAAAGGATGTTTCCAGCTGCCCACTTGCCCACAGTTCAGCTCCTTGCAGATAACAGAGACTGAATGACTGATCATCAGATTACTGCAGACAGAACCCCAGCTTCCATTATAGTAGATTTCCAGGCGGCCTTCACATTCATTAACCCCGCCCACCAAGCGCAAATCAGTGAAGCGTGCAAATCAATCACAAGGAGATGAATTAAACTGAACCAAATTTAAAACAAAAGTTCCTTTTAACCTAACTATTTTTTAGCTTATTTCAAATGGAACTCTAGGGAAACAATTAAATACATTTTTAGAATACATCATCTACATGTCAAGTATTTTAACTATTCAGCTACTCTTGTGATTCATATACAACTGACACACCGCATAGCCAACAGTCTGACACCATTGTTCACCAATGCAGTCAGCTTCCTGTGTCAGCTACCTGACTACTGTTTTATGGAAGAGCACCCCCTACTGGTGAGGTAACTACAGTGATACCTCGGTTCACTAAATTAATTTGTGAAACGACTCTGGACGCAAACCGAATTGGTCGCGAACCGAGGCAAATTTTCCCATAGGGTTCAATGTAAATCAGATTAATTCATTCTGAACCTTTTTTTTTTTTTTTTGACGCACAAAAATATGAAACACAGTACAGTACAGCTTGAAGGGAGAGAGAATACTAACCTTGCTTGAGATGACTTCTGACGTGGAGCCATACTAGATGTCCAGTACAGTACAGTATGTGATAAAAAGCAGACAAAAAAGCTTTACAGCAAGTGTGCACAGGGATGTACAGTACAGTACTGTACAGTAAGTGCTAAAAAGCACACCAAAAAGCTTCTCAACACTCAATACTGTAAGTGTCTTCATAGTACACTTTCAGTGTCTCTCTGTGACCGCGATCTCACCTACCGGAAGTCGCGGCCACATGTCAAAGTAGCGAAGATGGCTGCGGCTCATGTTCGTGAACTGAAGCAGAGTTCGCTAACCGAAGCAAATTTTAGTAAACTCTTCTGTTCGCGAGTCAAGATGTTCGTGAACAGAAGCGTTCGTGAACCGAGGTATCACTGTATAGTAAACTCAAGAAAAAATGTGAAATGGCCCCCTGCAGGTTAATGCCATAATGTGCCAGTATGCACTGCACAATACAGACATGCCTTTCAAATGCAGCCCTCCAATGCTATGCTGTCACTGGTGCCGGTGCTCCATCTTCACCTGGTCCTTCTTTCGGGTTCAGGCTCTCCATCCATTTGAATGGCCAAGCCATGATGATGTCATTCCCACGCATGTGCACAGGAGGCATCAATTTGTATGTCATGAATGTAAAGCGCAACTACATGTGCACAGCAACGTCATTGGCTAAACCCAACGTGAATATCTCCTAAATGGTGCAAGTTTATTCACCATATCTACAGGTAAGCTTAAATGTAGTTACAAATTATTTAATAATTATTACCGCTTTAATACTTTCTTGGTTATTAAGCTAACGACCATCTATGGTCCTTATTGGATTAGTTATTTTTAAAGCAGAACTCCAGCTAAATAAAATAGCCTTTTAAGAGAGAAAATAAAAAGCAGCATCTGCTGCAATACTTACCTTCAAGCCGGATCTATGCCCTGCAGAAATGCCTTTCTGGCACTAGGTGTCACTAGTCTTTCACATTAAAATGGAGCTCCACCCAAAAGGAGAAGCTCCGCTTGTCTGACTCCCCCCCCCCCCGTGCCACATTTGGCACCCTGTAGGGGGGGAGGGGGGAGCAGGTATCTGGTTTTGACAGGTACCCGTCCCCACTTCTTGCTGAGTTCCCCGCGGTGGGCTCAGTCGGAAGTTTGGCCCTTGCCACAGCGGGCCCACTGAGAAAGAGCAGCACGATTCGTGCATGTGCAGTATGAAACCGGTTGTGAAGCCGCAAGGCTTCACTGCTGGTTTTCCCTACCCAAGATGGCAGCGCCAGCACCCAATAGCTGATTCAAGATTCGGCTTGGGTGAGGACACCGTGGGATCCCTGGACAGGTAAGTGCCATAATAGTAAAAGTCAGCATCTACAGTATTTGTAGCTTCTGAATTTTTATTTTTTGGTGGGAGGGGCTGTAGCTCAGCTTTAAATAATTGCCAGCTCAGCTCCTCTGAGCACAGGCTGTCATGGACCCACCAATAAGGAAGTCATTATACAGCTTGGACCAAAGGTGGACTTAATGTGTGCATTCACAAGGTCCTACTGGGAGTTAGGGGTCTATCTTTACTAGAGATGGGTCAGATGGGTGCTGGGCCCCCTACCAGTGTCATGCAGACTTGGATACTGCTTACCTATATCTAGCTGTCAATAAGTACACAGTGATTAAATCTTTTAACTGGAAAGGTAGTTTATTGGTAGGGGTCCAAATATTGCTTGTAATTGGGGCTCCTAGGTACCTCAGTCCACCACTGGTCTACTAAGAATCGCCGCCTGCTGGGGAAGAAGAGGAAGGAGCAACGATGTCAAGGTTCTGATTTAAGCTTTAGTGTCTCAGAAAATATTGAGGCCACGGATAGCAAGACAACTGTCAGTTGCAGAAGAAATCAGCAGTTACACATACTTATGACTGTTTTTCTTTTAACAAAATTTCCTATTTAAATAAAAAACAAGCAAAAAGCATTTTATACCTGAACAGGCAACTCTTGCAGCTTCTTTCTCTTCCGAAGTAGAAGTCCCCCACGAGCTGAGTGGACATTTCCACAATGCGGTTTCATTCCCCGCACAGTTTAAACCGGTCAGCCAGAGTTTCCCGGTTCCGCTTATAGACTGCCCTTCTACTTTTAAAATGGAGCCACAGCGCAGCTCCCTGCAGATCACGTCACCATCCTCCAGGTCCCAGGCATCACCTCTGATCATGCCCCTCTCACACCTCCGGTAGACCTCCACCAGGCCGGCACAATGGTGAAAGCTATCCACCAGACTGACACTTCTCTCTTCTGCTGCTGTGGAGAAAGGGTGCAACAATTCTTAATGTGGAGTTGATGCATAAAGTGCTGCTTCTAGCAGAGCTGATGGGTCTACTCAACTCTAGATGTATCATAAAAATATATAAAAAGGAGCTCCAGAACCAAAAATTTAGAGCGTCCAAGATGCTTTTAATTGTTCATAATTGCAAAACACGTTTCGAGGGCCAAAACACTCCCACCTTCAGCAAGGCTAGCAGAATTGTACTTCATATAAGTGGTTAGCAAAATTGAACCATGTAACTGTCACATTTGTATCAAAATGTTTCATATAGTGGAAAACAATGGTTACAAATGCTACATTAGCATCAATGGGTATGTCAGTGGTGGCTGCAAAAGAAGGACTATAGCAGGGAATCACTGGAGAGGTAAGTATATAGTGATGGGGTGTTGGATGTACACAGATGTTGTCACTTTTACTTGAATCGGCAGGGTGAAAGTGTCTTTTTACAAAGCATTAGCTTCAATGTGCCATTGGATGACTCTGTAGATAAACTCCTTTATTGAACACCTACCTGAGCAAATTACACTGACATCAGTGACAAGGTTGGAGGAAGTAACTGAATAACTGTTTATAGTGACAGAACAATCCTCTATGTGCTTCTCGCTTCCTTGACGTGTGACACTGTTCCATGCTACAGTACCACTTATTGATTCCTTCAGCCTGAACGACCCAATGGCCTCTCCACAGTGGAGCTGCCTGAACACCACTTTTGCCTCTTTCATGTCCCATTGATGGTCCAGCACATGGCCCCAGATGCTTTTTTGTAGGACTTCCAATCTGCCTTCACAGTGACCTGGACCATCTACTAAGCGGATTGTCTCTGCCGTTCCTACAAGGGATACAGTATAATACAAAGGTTCAAGTTTAACCCGTTTACCCATAAGGGTAAAACAAATCTAAATGCATAAGCACAACTTTGCAACTTTAATGTGTTAGTAAAACCGTACATATCAACACAAATACTTTGTGCATTCAGTTGGATTAAATCTTTTTTTTTTTTTTTTTCAGGACAAATTGGGCTCATTTGGTGGTAAATGATAATGTATATCCCCTGACTTTTTTTTATTATCAAAGGAAAACTGCCCCAAAATATAAAAAAAAAACATATTTTTTAAATTTAGCTGTATCTTTCTTGGTACTACCATAACCTTCCACCAAGGAACAACCCAAATTAAATTCTCTTGCTCCTGATGATCACAGCGATACAACATATGTGTATGTTAATGTGAAGAAATTAGACCCCCGCGCCTATGTTGAAAATGAAAAATGAGGAGCTGCAGCCTCTATCAATATATTCATCCTAAGTTAAATCTAGAAGAAATGTGAAAAAGAGGGGATAGGTATGGCGCTGCTCTTATTAAGAGGTGACCTACAACCTCTAAATACTTGAGGGGTGTGTGTCACGGGTGCATTTAGTGCAAAAAGTGACAATAAAAGTGCAGAAAATAAATATTTGTATATTCACAAAAATCCAGAAAAAAAAATCATACTGTGTAAACTTCCTAACCGCTTATATAATACATATTGTTACGTTCAAACAGAAATAAAATAAAATAAACACAATCCTGTGCAAAACCTGCAATTCAAAGTGACATTTCTGTGCAAAAAAATCCAACATTTATGACTGATGTAAACAAAAAATATAAATATCGTTGCACTACTAGAAAAAGGTTATATAAGCAAAATAGCAGCCAGCATTACCAGTGTGGTAACTGTGCAATAACAATAAGAAAAAAATAAATGCAGCGCTAAATAAAGTGAGAACAGAGGAGTGGATTAGCACCCCATCTACCTATATCATATCTATGACAGCATATCTTACAACATGGTGCTAGTTAAAAGCCACATAAAGTGAAGTGAAAAAACAGGCTCCAGTGACTGGAGATAGTGTCCATAATGAAATTAAAAGTTCATCAGCATAAACAGCATGATACTTCTAGTGACAGGAAGGAGGAACATATGTAGATGATGTTCTTAAATCACATAAGTGGTCTTCATATGTTGAAAATCCACACGGAAATGGAAGGGGTAAATGCGCTTACCGGAAAGGGTGGACACAGTCACCATACGGCGGAGTGTCATTCAGGCTTGTGGATCGACCGATCCAAGGGGTGCTTGCTGGGAGGCGCTGATGATGAATTCCAATGGTCCGTCCTAGAGCGACCGTAGGCAACCGTAGGTAGAAGATTGTGCTCGGGTCCGCAGCAGATGAATGGATTCGCCTTCACAGTGAGCAAGCAGCTGAAAGGTACAAATTTCACCACAACAAGTGTGGATTCATGTGGAGAAAGGAAAAAAGTCTCCACGTAGTGCATGAATCAGTAAAGTAAGGTTTATTGAAAACCACAAAAAAAACAGATTCTTTGCAATAGTAAACAGCAACAGCAAATGGAATGGATAAAAAAGGTGATCACAGGTGAATATAAAAAATTTTGCGTGGTAACAGGGAACAGATGGCTTCAGCAACCCGACATGTGTCAGACGAGGGTTCTTCTACTGGGGCATACGAGACTGGTGTATATTGTTGCTGTGAAACTGGGTTCAGAAATATGCATATACCGTCCTTAAACCCTGGTGTATAAAAAAAAGTCCAATAAAGTGGATGTGCTCCTTCAAATTGTTTTGTGCTTCTTGAAAAACAGTGCCCCATAAGAAACGCAGTCACCGCTGTTATTCACCCCACAAGGAGGTATTTCACCTTCACAGTATGAGCCACTGTGTAGCCTATGTAGTGGGTGGAAACTTCCTGTCCTTTGTTCTCCAAGTGCCTCCTTGTCTGCGATGTAAGTAGTCTCCTCACTGTTAACCTCTTAGATGTTGCTCACATGTAGAGAGGCAAGAGACTCCATAGTGTGATACCGTACAAATATCCAAAAATCCGCAACATCATCGAAAAACATTGGTCCATTCTAACAGATGATGAAACGGTAAAGCATTTTATTTCTCCAGTTCCTTCCATCACTTTCAAAAAAGTTCCGTCTTTAAGAGACAAACTGGTAAAAAGTGAATATCGTAAAACTAGTAAAAAACATTGTTCAACATATGGAACATTTCCATGTGGACATTGTGCTCACTGTCAATGGATTAGAAAAGAAAAAGTCTTTACTCTCCCTAATGGGCAAGTGTTTAAACCTAAACATTTTGTAAATTGTCAGACTCCAGCAGTAGTCTATTTAATGACTTGTGAGGGTGGCGCCTTTTATGTAGGCAAAACGAGGCAAAGATTCTGGTGTAGAACATCCAAGCACGTCTACAATATGGAGATAGGGAATATCTATCTCCCCCTTGGAAAACATGTGGTCACTAAGCACAACTACAACATGCCAAAAATTGCCTTCGCCGCCCTAGACCGTATACATATTCCGGCAAGGGGCGGCGATTGGAACAAAAGGCTGTTACAAATTGGATATATAAACTTGGAGCCACCATATATCCAGGCCTCAATGAGGCAATTTCATATGCTCCATTCCTTAAGGGTTACAGTTCAGGAAAGACCAGTTAAGGTTGCGCGATCAGAGAAGCGTGGATATAGATACGGGAGATGGAGATTATTTTTGATCCTCAGAATCATTGGTACCCACCATCCCCTTTTTGGTGAAAATTCACACTGATGCAAAGGCCCATAGTGGCATTACAATATATACATATATACATATGTTTTATTATACATTAACATTTTTCTATATGTGAATAATAATGAAAAATATTGAGAGGGTCTTAATGCTCTGCACCTGTGCATTCACGCCTTCCGACATGCGCAGTCGATACTGTTCATTAAACTCAATAAAGATATTTTGGGAAAGTCTGTATACCTCTTTAGTGAGGTCAAAACTATTAATTAAAACCCTTATAATGTACCTCTATTGATTAATATGTTTATCCAATTCATGACTATGAATGTATATGAAGAAGAACAATGTAGCGACTACTATACCATTTAACAAAATAATGACCAAATTATAATAATTTTGATCAATGAACTTATATACATATTCTAGCAAACATTAGCATATTATTTTTTATAAATTCTTCTATGTTTTTTATTTCACTTATTATGTTCTCTTTTCGACCCCAGATTCTGGACTGCTGTGTCGTGCCCTCCCTCTGCCCCGTACACGGCACCCCCCAGGTCTAGTGGCTTCCCGGCAGGGTGGGGGGGATGTGGTTGCATCACATCTCCCCCCTCTAAGTAGCACCCGCAGTCTTTCCATCCTCCACTGTGGGGAGCTCTAGCCGGTGGCGTTCCGTGTTCGCTGTCAGACTGGGGAGTGATGCGGCGCATGGCACGGTCTTCTGCACTATGCGGGAGGTGCCTTGTTCTGCGCATGCGCGCAGCACAACCCTGGTTACGCGCATTGCGTCGGAGGTGACGGAAGCTTCCGGAGCAGTCATGCCTTCTGGAACGCCAAGGTGGCCACGGAAGGGCCGCGCACAGCGGCCTGTTGGCGCCTCTTCTTCTGGGAGGGAGCTAACCAGGAACTGGCCACCTGTGCAGCATTATCCCCAGGGTATAGGGATATATAACAGGAGAAGCAGCTGAGGATTTCTCAGTTGATCCTTGACAAGTGCATCTCCTAATTTTTTGAGGTAAGAATATATGGCAGTAGAAGGTTATTCAATATAGCTATTGCTATACATACATTTTTTATTAATCTGGTATTGAATAGCTTGTATGCTTTTTCTTATTTAGAGTCTTCAATCATTTGTATCTTACAAAAAATAGTGGACCCTACGCCGCATAATCTAGAGGCTACAGTGTCTTAACAAACTATTATATAACAATCAGGTATTTAGTAAGATTGTTATTGCATGTATTTAATATTCACTGGCACTTTGATTTTTTTCAAGGCACACTCTTCACTTATCCACAGTTTTATTCTCCCTTCATCACATTTTCAATGTGCAGGATGAAAAAATTCGTTTAGTTTAGTTTCGTTTCGATTCGTTATTTAACTTAATTCGTTTAGTTAAATTCGTTGCATTCATTACATTCGTTTTCGGAATTCGTTTCGTTTTGTATTCGAATTCGAAAAAATTCGAACGCATTCGAAAAAATTCGACCGCATTCGAAAAAAACTATCAAATTCGAAAAAATTCTAACACTTTCGAAAAAAATTGTCAAATTCGAAAAAATTCTACCACATTCGAAAAAAACTATCAAATTCAAAAAAATTCTACCACATTCGAAAAAAACTATCAAATTCGAAAAAATTCTACCACATTCGAAAAAAACTGTCAAGTTCGAAAAAATTCTACCACATTCGAAAAAAACTATCAAATTCGAAAAAATTCTACCACATTCGAAAAAAACTGTCAAATTCGAAAAAATTCTACCACATTCGAAAAAAACTGTCAAATTCGAAAAAATTCTACCACATTCGAAAAAAACTATCAAATTAAAAAAAAATTTTACTACATTTGAAAAAAATATTAAATTCGAAAAAATTCTACCACATTCGAAAAAAACTGTCAAATTCGAAAAATTTCTACCACATTCGAAAAAAACTATAAAATTCGAAAAAAACAATAACTGAATTTGAAAAAGTAAACTATATATAACCATTTTGTGAAATTTGAAATTCGTATAGAATGAAATCGAATTCCAATAGAAAAGATTAGGATAGAATAGAAAGTATAAAAGAATACAGTAGCATAGAAAAACAATAGATCAGAATAGAAAAAAAATATAATATATTGTATTCTAAGCTTTTCTATTTGAATTCGAATTCATTCTGTACCAAATTCCAATTTTGGAAGATGGTTAAATATATATATTATATTTTTTTTCTATTCTGTTCCATTGTTTTTCTATGCTATTCTTTTCTATTCTATTCTAAACTTTTCTATTCGAATTTGAATTAATTCTATGCGAAATTCGAATTTCGGAAGATGGCTTCTAAAATTAGAATTTCGTATAGAATGAATTCGAATTTGAAAAGAAAAGATTAGAATAGAAATAGAATAGACTAGAAAAACAATAGAACAGAAGAGAATAAAATATAATATATATATTTTTTTTCTATTCTGTTTCATTGTTTTTCTATGCTATTCTTTTTTATTCTATTCTAAACATTTCTATTCGAATTTGAATTCATTCTATACGAAATTCGAATTTCGGAAGATGGCTTCTGAAATTCGAATTTCGTATAGAATGAATTTGAATTTGAATAGAAAAGAATAGACTAGAAAAACAATAGAACAGAACAGAATAAAATATAATATATATATTATATCTTATTCTATTCTGTTCTATTGTTTTTCTAGTCTATTCTTTCTACTCTATTTTAATCTTTTCTATTCAAATTAATTTTATACGAAATTCAAATTTTGGAAGATGGTTTTATATATATATATATATATATATATATATATATATATATATATATTAAAAAAAAATTTCTATTCTGTTCTATTGTTTTTCTATTATTTTCTATTATATTCTGATCTTTTCTATTTGAATTCAAATTCATTCTATACAAAATACGAATTTCAGAAAATAGTTATATAGAAATAGAATGAAATCAAATTCTAATAGAAAAGAATAGAATAGAAAAACAATAGAACAGAATAGAAAGAAATATTTTATATATATATAAAAATAAATAAAACCATCTTCCGAAATTGGAATTTGGTACAGAATGAATTCGAATAGAAAAGATTAGAATAGAATATTTTATATTTTTTTCTATTCTGTTCTATTGTTTTTCTATGCTATTCTTTTATATTATTTTCTGTTCTATTCTAATCTTTTCTATTTGAATTCATTCTGTACCAAATTCCAATTTCGGAAGATGTGTGTGTATATATATATATATATATATATATATATATATATATTTTTTTTTTTTTTTCTATTCTGTTCTATTGTTTTTCTGTTCTAGTCTTTTCTATTAGAATTCGATTTCATTCTATTTCATTCTGTTTCTGTATAACCATTTTCGGAAATTCAAATTTCGTATAGAATGATTTTGCATTCAAATAGAAAAGATTAGAATAAAATAGAAAAGAATAGAAAAGAATAGAAAAACAATAGACCAGCATAGAAAAAAAATAAAAATAAAAAATATATATATAAATATATATACCGTATTTATCGGCATATAACACGCACTTTTTTCCCCTTAAAATCAGGGGAAAATCATGGGTGCGTGTTATACGCCGATCCCTTGCGATCCTGAGCTGACAGATCTTCAAAATCGCCGACCGCGATTTGAAAATGGCGCCGAAATACACAGAGCCGGTCCTCGGCTCTTCTTGGCCACTTTCGGCTTCACTCGAGTGCCGCCCAAACCTAGCCGAGTGTACTCGGCTAGGTTCGGATAGCTCCGCTCACAGTCACGCCCATCCCGGGCGGAACTACGAGTGGAGCCGAAAGTGAACGAGAGCCGCCGAGAAGAGCCGAGGACCAGCTCTGTGTATTTTGGCGCCGGCGGCACCATTTTCAAATCGCGGTCGGCAATTTTGAAGCTCATGATCGCAGGGGATCACAGGATTTTCAAACTGCGAGCTGCAAGGCTGCACTGGGGCAAGGCTGCACTGGGGCAAGGCTGCACTGGGATAAGGCTGCAATGGACACTGGGAA
The DNA here is from genome assembly GCF_042186555.1 of Aquarana catesbeiana. Classification (NCBI taxonomy): domain Eukaryota; kingdom Metazoa; phylum Chordata; class Amphibia; order Anura; family Ranidae; genus Aquarana; species Aquarana catesbeiana. The sequence goes on along the minus strand of NC_133333.1, from coordinate 36,038,887 downwards.
GGCTGCACTGACAAGGCTGCACTGACTAGGCTGCACTGACATGGCTGCACTGGGGCAAGGCTGCACTGAGAAGGCTGCAATGATGGGCATTTAAATGTAAGTTTTTTTCCAAAATTCCCTCCTAAACTTGGGGTGCGTGTTATACGCCAGTGCGTGTTATACGCCGATAAATACGGTAATTTTTTTGTATTATTCTCTTCTATTTTTTTTTATGCTTTTCTTTTCTATTATTTTATATTCTATAATAGTCTTTTCAATTCAAATTCATTCTATACGAAATTAGAATTTCGGAACATGGCTTCTGAAGTTTGAATTTCTTATAGAATGAATTCGAATTAGAACAGAAAATAATAGAAAAGAATAGACTAGAAAAACAATAGAACAGAATAGAAGAAAATATAATATATATATATATATTATATATTATATTTTCTTCTATTCTGTTCTATTGTTTTTCTAGTCTATTCTTTTCTATTATTTTCTATTCTAATCTTTTATATTCAAATTTGACTTCGGTCTATATGAAATTCGAATTTTGGAAGATGTTTTATATATATATATATATATATATATATATATATATATATATATATAAATTTTATATATATATATATATATATATATAATTTTCTATTCTGTTTCATTGTTTTTCTATGCTATTCTTTTCTATTCTATTCTAAACTTTTCTATTCGAATTTGAATTCATTCTATACGAAATTCGAATTTCGGAAGATGGCTTCTGAAAGTGGAATTTCGTATAGAATGAATTTGAATTTGAATAGAAAAGATTAGAATAGAAAATAATAGACTAGACAAACAATAGAACAGAATAAAATATAATATATATAATTTTTTGTATTCTGTTCTAATGTTTTTCTAGTCTTTTCTCTTCTACTCTGTTCTAATCTTTTCTATTCAAATTTGAATTCATTTTATAAGAAATTCAAATTTCGGAAGATGGTTTTATATATATATATATATATATATATATATATATATATATATATATATATATATATATATATATATATATATATATATATATATTTATATTTATTATACATATACATATATATATATATTACACATATTACACACACACACACACATATATATATATATATATATATATATATATATATATATATATTATACATATACACACACACACATATATATATATATATATATATATATATATATATATATATAAAACCATCTTCCGAAATTTGAAGAAGAAGAAGTAGAAGAGAAAAGACTAGAAAAACAATAGAACAGAATAGAATAAATTATATATATTATATTTTATTCTGTTCTGTTCTATTGTTTGTCTAGTCTATTATTTTCTATTCTAATCTTTTCTATTCAAATTCGAATTCATTCTATACGAAATTCCACTTTCAGAAGCCATCTTCCGAAATTCGAATTTCGTATAGAGACTAGAAAAACAATAGAACAGAATAGAAGAAAATATAATATATATATTATATTTTCTTCTATTCTGTTCTATTGTTTTTATAGTCTATACTTTTCTATTATTTTCTGTTCTAATCTTTTCTATTCAAATTCGAATTCATTCTATACGAAATTCAAACTTCAGAAGCCATGTTCCGAAATTCGAATTTCGTATAGAATGAATTTGAATTTGAATTGAAAATACTATTATAGAATATAAAATAATAGAAAAGAAAAGCATAAAAAAACATATATATATATATATATATATATATATATATATATATATATATATATATATATATATATATATATATATATATATATATATATATATATATATATATACATATTCTATTGCTTTATTATTTTATATTCTACCTTATTGTTTTTTTTAGAAAAACGTTTTCTATTTTTTTTTAATTTGATTATGTTTTCGAATTCGATTCGAATATGTTTTCGAATTCGATTCGCATATGTTTTCGAATTCGATTCGAATTCGTTCGTTTTTTTTCGGATTCGTTTAAATTCTTTACTTTTGTCATTCGGAAATTCGGATGCATCCAAATTTCCGAATAATGAAAAATTTGTCCGAATTTCGTTTCGGAACGAAACAAAATGCACATGCCTAATTTTCATCACTGGCACATATATTTCATTATACTATTATTTAAATCCCCATCGATTACTTATTTTCAGTCCCTTGTTTTCTTTACACTTTTTTACACTTTTGCATAATTCTCACACATATATTTTTTCCAATTCACTATTTTTTGCTAATCCATGCTAAATTAGATTACCCCATCATTTTTTTACTCTCATTAACACAGTCTATCAACTACCATTCAATAGACACCTAATATTAGGTAATTTCCCATATTGAATATAAATATTCATACCCGTGCACCATCCATAATCTATCACACTTCAAGAACATGTTGTTCACCACAGCATATATGGTAATTTAGTGACCCTATAAGAACATGTACACTTAACATCACCCTGGGGAATTTTATCCCTCTTTTCCAATAACACACATCACCCTGTGTTTTAAGTCTTCTTTTCAGCAACTATCCTCTTTTCTCAAGCTCAATTATCATATCCACATAAACCTAAAAAACAATATACTAATTACATTAATTATGATAAATCTCGAGGTATTGCCCGTTTCCCAGCTGCCTCTCCCCTTTGGGGTGCCCAATTATTTGTGATCACTTGTAAGCCCTACGGCCAGGGGCGGCCCCCTTCTGGGTGGAGGCGAACACGACTTCTCAGCACTTTCCAGGATCATTAATGGGGAAATCAACTGCAATCTTTATGTGTGATTTTTAACAAGAAGTCTCTGGTTAAGCGAGCCTATTTGGCGGAGAGGGTAAATATGAAGTGACTACCACTCTTTTACATTCACGGTAGATGTATAAATAACTATGATTGTACACTATATTATAGATGATTTAAATCTGTCTTTCATGTACTTATAGAAATATGAGAACCCCCTGAGGAAGACCGTTAGACATTTAGGTCGAAATGCATTGGGACTTTTTTCTCCTGCACATTGGACAGTACAACCATAATTCAATCATCACAAGCCAACAATTCTGAATTTATACTCTTTTGGTATTGTCTACCATTTTTTCCCCTTTTTCCCAATCCAGTAGTCTCGCACAGTGTAAACCAGAGCTCATGTTTTAACTTTTGTATAGTATTGTTTAATTGTCTTTTGATAATAAAAGTACTCATTTTTTACAATAATTTTTTTTTACTCCCAATTGCTGCTTTAAAACCCCACGGGGAACTTCCTTCTTTTTTCAAGATTTACTATTTGGGGTGCGCAGTCTTTCAGACTCCACATATGTGTCATATCATGCTATAGGTCTCCTCACTGTTAACATCTTAGATGTTGCCCACATGTAGAGAGGAAAGAGACTCGTGATACCGTACAAATATCCAAAAATGTATTAATAATACTGATGGGTACTCATATTTAATCAAAATCATTAAAAGCGAAAACAGTTTTTAAAAACAGGAAACCGGAGAGATCTGCGCTCCACGGCTCGAAACCGGAAGTGATGTAATGACGCTGTATAGTCCCTCCCTGCGCGTTTCATCAATGGGACGTCATCTGGAGCGGTACAGATGACTTTTATTAAATGTGAGTACCCATCAGTATTATTAATACATTTTTGGATATTTGTACGGTACAAACTATGGAGTCTCTTTCCTCTCTACATATGGGCAACATCTAAGAGGTTAACAGTGAGGCGACCACTTACATCGCTGACAAGGAGGCACTTGGAGAACACAGGACAGGAAGTTTCCTCCCACTCCACAGGCTACTCAGTGGCTCATACTGTGAAGGTGAAATAGATAAGAAGGTATATAGAAAAGGGACATAGTTTTAGTTTTTGGTTCATCAATCACACACAATTTTCAGCTCATGACTTGCAAATTCAATGTTAATACATATAAAAGAGTATCATTCTAACCCCAGCATTTTTGCAAGCTGGTGACAAACATTTTTGGCCACTACTGTCAATTGATATGTATACATAATTTTTTGGCTAAAATCCTTAATAGGTAATCAATTATAACATCTAGTTAACATCATTAATATTAGGACACTAAATATGTCTAAAAATATATCTGGCTCCAGCTGGACTCATCCGGTTCTTCCAGGATGGAAGACCCAGGTTGTTCCTCGTCAGCCTCTGCTGGGGTGAAGGGAAGGGTGGAGGGAAGGCTGGAGGGAAGGGTCGAAAGAGATTCACTGGCTTCAGTCTGATCGTCAAGAAAACGCAGTGTTTCAAAGTACCACAGCCTGGGTACATACACATCATCTGCTGATGCTCCTGATCTCAGGGAAGCCTGGATCTTGTTATGCTCCCTCCTATACATATTCCTCAAGATCCCAATTTTACATTCCAAAATCTTCTTGGTTGCTTCTGGGATCAAAGTCTGCACAAATGCCAGAAGTCTCTCCAGCGTTTCCTTCCTTACTGGTTTATTGTAATATGCACTGTGTTTGACCTCCCACAGATTCCTCATCTCCCTGTACTTGTCAATAAATTGGGACATGAATTGAGGGTCTTTAAACGTATTATTCATTTTTTCTGTAAGACAATACACAAGACAAAAACACTAATGTTAGCCTCAACTCTCATAATCTTATCCCAACATAGGCCTCAATCCTTAAGCAACATTGGCTACTGATGTTCCAAAGTTAATAAAATTTACCTTTGTTTCGGACGCTCGCAACTTCAGTTCCTCTTTCCTCCGCGCACAGAACGTACGTACGGCACATTCATGCTAGCTTTATATACACTGCGCATGCGTGAAACTCCGCCTGCGTCGCCCGCCCCTGATGTTCTTTTTCATGAATATTCCCCGCCCCTTCTCTGCGCACAGAACATACGTACGGCACATTCATGCTAGCTTTATATACACAACGCATGTGTGAAACTCCGCCTGCGTCGCCCGCTCCTGACGTTCTTTTTCCTTCTCTCTACGGTGCACAATTAGGAGCAACATGGTGGAGACACAGCAGGTGTTTGGAAATTATTCCAGTAGTGAGGAAAGCCCGGAGCCCAAAACATCCCGATCAGGGAAGAGGAGATTTAAGGCCTCCAATATGGCCTTTGAAGAGAAGATGGAGAAGGTGGACATCTTGCGGAGGAATGATTATGATGGGAAGCATGACTCTGAAGCAGAATTTTGGGGTACCCCGCTCCAAAGACCAATTGAGGAAACGCTGGTCCGACCTTAAACTGAGGGAGCCGGATCAGTACAGAAGAATAAAGAAAGTACTTTAAAAAAGTAAGTACTTGTGTTTTCCTATTCTGATTATTAACTTTCATGCTGCTCCATGTGCTTTTCTTTACTGTTGTACAGTTTTAAATAGCTACTTTCATGTTCGTGGACACAGTATTCGTTCATAGGAAACATCGTTATTAGTAGGAAACATTGTTCGAAGGAAACATCATTTGACAATATACACAATGTATTTAGTTGACACAGTGTTTTAAATACATTTTTTGGTCTTGCTAATTTGTCTTATTAAAAGAAATTTAGGACATTGTTGTCTAGATGTCTTTGAAACTTGAATGAATTGCAAACTTGATTCAGTGGAATGTAAGGAGAGATAAACACTCTGCAGCTGTTTACACATCTGGACTCAGGAGCACTAGTGTGGGACACCAGAGCACATTTTTTAGGGTAACCCACACAGGTGCTCCAGTGGATACTTGGGGTGTCTCCATCTGTGAAACTTGCCAAAAAAGGTAAGTATTGTAGTTTGGTTAAAAGGGATTTTTAATCATTTCTTCAACTTTTATCTCTTTCCAAACAGACAATTGTACACCACTTCAAAGCAATGTTTCATATTTATATTTCTGGACTTAAATATCTGTGTGCTAAGTATACCTTTTGTTTCATTCTCATAGGGGAGAAAAGACTCAGACAACAGACTACCAGGGACCCCGATTTTGACAGCCTGAATGGCAACTAAGCCCCAGACCCCCCCCGAGGATGTGGACGAAGGAGAGGTGGAGGCAGTGGGTGACATGGGCACCCCACCAGGTGAGTGTCTGACACCCCAGCTTCAGGTAATCTATGTATCCCTGCATATTTCTAAATACATCTTTTTTCATCAATTTTAGGTGATGTGCTGGTTGTGGAAGGGCAAGCGGCGGAACCTTTTTCCACCGACAGCGCCCTCCCCGAGGATGTGGAGGAAGGAGAGGTGGAGGAAGTGGGCAAGATGTGCACCCCACCAGGTGAGTGTCTGACACCCCACCTTCAGGTAATCTATGTATGCCTGCATATTTCTAAATACATCTTTTTTCATCAATTTTAGGTGATGTGCTGGTTGTGGAAGGGGAAGCGGCGGAACCTTTTTCTACTGACAGCGCCCAAAGAATGATTGGCCAGATCATGTCCTGGAATGGGGAGATTGATGCCATGCGCAATCAGCTGGACATCATGCAGCAGGAAATGAAGAACATGATTGATGTTTTGGGGAGAATTTAATCCCTTTTTCCATAAAACTAAATTGATCATGTTCTTCATTTCCTTTTTAGATGCAGAGCTGAGTTCCAGAGTTGTGTGTATGTTATGTTTTTAAACATGCCTGTTTGTAAAAAAAAATATAAAAAAAAAATACTTTTTTATAAAAAAAAGTTTTTTATATAAAAAAAATGATATTGTTAAAAAAAGAAATATATTTTTAAAAAAAATTATATTGTTAAAAAAAGAAATATATATTTTAAAAAATTATTATAAACGCACATGTGAATGTGCACAGATTAAAAAGTTTGCTAATCAACAATGTGTGGCTTCTTCTTTCAATGCTTAATACCAGTTTTGTAAGTAATTTTGTGTTTACAGTGACAATGGGGCTTATTTACTAAAATCCACTTGGCACTACAAGTGCACTAGGAGAACCTAGGAGACAGCCAAAAAGAAAAGCAAGCAATAAATACATTTCAAGATTTTATCTGATCATTGTTTTTTTATTAATAAAAATCAGACATTGTCTGGCATTGCAATGGACCCCTACCCATAAAATAAGTAACATATTTCTCCCTAACTTCATGGGCGCTTTGGTGGGCCAAGCCAGTACGGCCAGTATCCAGGCCCGTCAGAGGATTGTCTGTAAGTCTGGCCTCAGGCCCAGCTGATGAAATATAATTTCTGGCATTTTTTCTTAAAAAATTGTGCAGGATGCAGCATGCTAGGACAATATGATTAACCACTTCAATACAGGGCAATTATACGCCCAGACCAATTTTCAGCTTTCAGTGCTGTCGCAGTTTGAATGACAATTGCGCTGTCATACAACACTGTACCCAAACTAAATTTTTATCATTTTGTTCCCACAAATGGAGCGTTCTTTTGGTGGTATTTGATCACCTCTGCGGTTTTTATTTTTTGCTAAACAAATAAAAAAAGACCGAAAATTTTGAAAAAAAGAAAAGTTTTGCTTTTGTTTCTGTTAAAAATTTTTGTAATTAAGTAAGTTTTCTCTTTCACTGATGGGCACTGATAAGGCAGCACTGTCAGGCACTGATAAGGTGGCACCAATGAGGTGGCACCAATGAGCGGGCACTGACGATGGGCACTGATATGCGGCACTGATGGGCACTGGTAGGCGGCACTGATGGGTGACACTGATGTGCAGCACTGATGGGCATTGATAGGCGGCACTGATGGGCACTGAAAGGCTGCAAAGATGGGTTCTTATGGGTGGCACTGATGGGCACTGATAGGCGGCACTGCTGGGCACTGATGGGCACTTATACGCGGCACTGATATGAGGCACTGATAGGCATGCCTGGTGGCACTGGCAGTGGTAGACATTGTGAGTGGGCACTGATTGGCAGCTTCCTGGGCATTGATTGGCAGCTGCCTGGGCACAGATTAGTATTTCCCTGGGGGTCTAAGGGGCATACCTGGTGGTCCAGTGAGGTTGGCCATCCTGGTGGTCCTGGGCAGCTTCCCTGGTGGTCCTGGGCGGCTTCCCTGGTGGTCCTGGGTGGGATCCAAGGGGGGCTGTGCTGATAAACAATCAGCACAGACCCCCCCTGTCAGGAGAGCAGCCGATCGGCTCTCCTCTACTCGCGTCTGTCAGACGCGAGTGAGGAAAAGATGATCACCGGTTCTTCCTATTTAGAGCGTGATTGGCCGTAATTGGACACGGCTGATCATGTGGTAAAGAGTCTCCGTCAGAGACTCTTTACCTAGATCGGTGTTGCGGGGTGTCAGACTGACACCCGCAACAACGATCGCTGTGATGTGCGCCCCCAGGGGCATGCAGCAGCTCAATATCCTGAGGACATCATATGACGCCCAGTCAGGATATTGAAACCACTTTGCCGCTGTCATTCTGCTATATGGCGGGCGGCAAGTGGTTAAGTTTGTATTACGCCAGATGGATTGCTGTCAGAAACAGGCAGAACCAGCTGGCCATTATCCTGAAGGCATTCTCCACAACTCCTCTTGCTCTGGCCAGCCGGTAGTTAAAATCCCTCCTCTCCGGAGTAAGGGTCCTTTGGGGGAATGGCCTCATCAGGTGCTCGCCCAGACCGAAGGCTTCATCTGCAATGAAGACAAAGGGGAGTCCTTCCACGTTATCAGCATCAGGTGGCAATCCCAGGCCACCACTCTGGAGACGCTGGTAGAACTCCATCTGCGCAAAGACTCCTCCATCCGACATTCGGCCATTCTTCCCCATGTCCACATACAGAAATTCATATTGTGCCGACACCACCGACATTAACACAATACTATGAAACCCCTTATAATTAAAATAGTATGACCTCGAATGGGGTGATGGCACAATGTGGACGTGCTTCCCATCTATCACCCCTCAAAAGTTGGGAAAGTCCCAATGGGTGGCAAAATGGGATGCCACAGTCTGCCATTCCTGTGGCGTTGAAGGAAACTGGGGAGTGAAATAAGAAAAAAAAAATATAAGTACTTTTGCACATAACATTGCAAGCAGATTACACAAAAAAACATTCTTGCCCAACATCAGTATAACATTTATTTTAATCATTATTTAAATAACAAAATATAAGGCCCACTTATTAGATTCATCACCCACTCTGATGGCCCATTGATAACATTTAAGGGGGGGGCTTATAAATTAATTTAAGGACACACATGCCATTTGGACACATTTTAAGGGGGGGGGTTATAAATGAATTTAAGGACACACATACCATTTGGACACATTTTAAGGGGGGGCTTATAAATTAATTTAAGGACTCACATAGAATTTGGACACATTTTAAGGGTGGGGGGCTTATAAATAATTTAAGGACATGCATACCATTTGGACACATTTTAAGGGGGGAGGGCTTATAAATAAATTTAAGGACACACATACCATTTGGACACATTTTAGGGGGGGGCTTATAAGTTAATTTAAGGACACATACCATTTGGACACATTTTAAGGGGGAGTTTAGGGTAAAGCACTACAATGGAGCTGACAAAATACATTGTTAAGTGACTAGACTAGGTGGATATGGGCCCAGCATAGCATGCTGGAGAGGTTAGTAAAGGCAAATATGCACGAAGAACAAAAAAGGAGCATGAAAAGATTACAGCATGCATAAGGACAAAGGGGACATTCACAGCATATTGCAATCATAGTAATAAGGGTTTGAGGAAAGAAATACAATACATTAGCAAACATTAAATACAATAAAATGTGATGTTAAAGGATAAATCTTAACTTAATATAGTCCTTCTGCAGGACCTGAATTATAGCATAACAGGTCTCTGGTCACTAGGGATGAGCCGAACACCCCCCTGTTCGGTTCGCACCAGAACATGCGAACAGGAAAAAAGTTCGTTCGAACATGCGAACACCGTTAAAGTCTATGGGACACGAACATGAATAATCAAAAGTGCTAATTTTAAAGGCTTATATGCAAGTTATTGTCATAAAAAGTGTTTGGGGACCTGGGTCCTGCCCCAGGGGACATGGATCAATGCAAAAAAAAGTTTTAAAAACGGCCGTTTTTTCAGGAGCAGTGATTTTAATAATGCTTAAAGTCAAACAATAAAAGTGTAATATCCCTTTAAATTTCGTACCTGGGGGGTGTCTATAGTATGCCTGTAAAGGGGCGCATGTTTCCTGTGTTTAGAACAGTCTGACAGCAAAATGACATTTTGAAGGAAAAAACTCATTTAAAACTACCCGCGGCTATTGCATTGCCGACAATACACATAGAAGTTCATTGATAAAAACGGCATGGGAATTCCCCAAAGGGGAACCCCGAACCAAAATTAAAAAAAAAATATGACGTGGGAGTCCTCCTAAATTCCATACCAGGCCCTTCAGGTCTGGTATGGATATTAAGGGGAACCCCGGCCAAAATTTAAAAAAAAAATGACGTGGGGTTCCCCCTAAATTCCATACCAGACCCTTCAGGTCTGGTATGGATTTTAAGGGGAACCCCGCGCCAAAAAAAAAAAAAAAACGGCGTGGGGTCCCCCCAAAAATCCATACCAGACCCTTATCCGAGCACGCAACCTGGCAGGCCGCAGGAAAAGAGGGGGGGACGAGAGTGCGGCCCCCCCCTCCCTCCTGAACCATACCAGGCCACATGCCCTCAACATTGGGAGGGTGCTTTGGGGTAGCCCCCCAAAACACCTTGTCCCCATGTTAATGAGGACAAGGGCCTCATCCCCACAACCCTGGCCGGTGGTTGTGGGGGTCTGCGGGCGGGGGGCTTATCGGAATCTGGAAGCCCCCTTTAACAAGGTGACCCCCAGATCCCGGCCCCCCCCTGTGTGAAATGGTAAGGGGGTACATAAGTACCCCTACCATTTCACGAAAAAAAGTGTCAAAAATGTTAAAAATGACAAGAGACAGTTTTTGACAATTCCTTTATTTAAATGCTTCTTCTTTCTTCTATCTTCCTTCATCTTCTGGTTCTTCTGGCTCTTCTGGTTCTTCCTCCGGCATTCTCGTCCAGCATCTCCTCCGCGGCGTCTTCTATCTTCTTCTCCTCGGGCCGCTCCGCACCCATGGCATAGGGGGGAGGCTCCCGCTCTTCTCTTCTTCTTTTCTCCTCTTCTGTTCTTCTTCATTTTCTTCTCCGGGCCGCTCCGCAATCCATGCTGGCATGGAGGGAGGCTCCCACTGTGTGACGGCGCTCCTCGTCTGACAGTTCTTAAATAACCGGGTGGGCGGGGCCACCCGGTGAACCCCGCCCCCCTCTGACGCACGGTGACTTGACGGGACTTCCCTGTGACGTCACGGGGAATGCCACAGGGAAGTCCCGTCAAGTCACCGTGCGTCAGAGGGGGGCGGGGTCACCGGGTGGCCCCGCCCCCCGTTATTTAAGAACTGTCAGACGAGGAGCGCCGTCACACAGCGGGAGCCTCCCTCCATGCCAGCATGGATTGCGGAGCGGCCCGGAGAAGAAAATGAAGAAGAACAGAAGAGAAGAAAAGAAGAAGAGAAGAGCGGGAGCCTCCCCCCTATGCCATGGGTGCGGAGCGGCCCGAGGAGAAGAAGATAGAAGACGCCGCGGAGGAGATGCTGGACGAGAACGCCGGAGGAAGAACCAGAAGATCCAGAAGAACCAGAAGAACCAGAAGATGAAGGAAGATAGAAGAAAGAAGAAGCATTTAAATAAAGGAATTGTCAAAAACTGTCTCTTGTCATTTTTAACATTTTTGACACTTTTTTCGTGAAATGGTAGGGGTACTTATGTACCCCCTTACCATTTCACACAGGGGGGGGGCCGGGATCTGGGGGTCACCTTGTTAAAGGGGGCTTCCAGATTCCGATAAGCCCCCCGCCCGCAGACCCCCACAACCACCGGCCAGGGTTGTGGGGATGAGGCCCTTGTCCTCATCAACATGGGGACAAGGTGTTTTGGGGGGCTACCCCAAAGCACCCTCCCAATGTTGAGGGCATGTGGCCTGGTACGGTTCAGGAGGGAGGGGGGGCCGCACTCTCATCCCCCCCTCTTTTCCTGCGGCCTGCCAGGTTGCGTGCTCGGATAAGGGTCTGGTATGGATTTTTGGGGGGACCCCACGCCGTTTTTTTTTTTTTTTTGGCGCGGGGTTCCCCTTAAAATCCATACCAGACCTGAAGGGTCTGGTATGGAATTTAGGGGGAACCCCACGTCATTTTTTTTTTTAAATTTTGGCCGGGGTTCCCCTTAATATCCATACCAGACCTGAAGGGCCTGGTATGGAATTTAGGGGGACTCCCACGTCATTTTTTTTTTTTAATTTTGGTTCGGGGTTCCCCTTTGGGGAATTCCCATGCCGTTTTTATCAATGAACTTCTATGTGTATTGTCGGCAATGCAATAGCCGAGGGTAGTTTTAAATGAGTTTTTTCCTTCAAAATGTCATTTTGCTGTCAGACTGTTCTAAACACAGGAAACATGCGCCCCTTTACAGACACACTATAGACACCCCCCAGGTACGAAATTTAAAGGGATATTACACTTTTATTGATTGACTTTAAGCATTATTAAAATCACTGCTCCTGAAAAAACGGCCGTTTTTAAAACTTTTTTTTGCATTGATCCATGTCCCCTGGGGCAGGACCCAGGTCCCCAAACACTTTTTATGACAATAACTTGCATATTAGCCTTTAAAATTAGCACTTTTGATTTCTCCCATAGACTTTTAAAGGGTGTTCCGCGGCATTCGAATTTGCCACGAACACCCCAAATTGTTCGCTGTTCGGTGAACTTGCGAACAGCCAATGTTCGAGTCGAACATGAGTTCGACTCGAACTCGAAGCTCATCCCTACTGGTCACTATCTGATCACTATCCATACCACTGACATTATCCGGCCTCATAGTAGACTTATGCCCCGTACACACGGTCGGACATTGATCGGACATTTTAGGTGGTGATTTCAACGTTCCCCTTAATCCCCTTCAAGATACTTCTACGGGTACCTCTTCTATACAATACAAAGCATTACGCTCTATTTAAATTCAACTTCAGAACTTATCACTACATGATACCTGGCGTACACTTTACCCCACAATGAAAGATTATACATTCTATTCTGCCCCACATAAACGTTATTCCAGACTTGATTACCTTTTTATTTCACAAAGAGACCTGACTTTTCTCAATTACGCTACCATAGAGCCCATGTTTTTATCGGATCATCATCCTATCTCTATTTCCCTTACATTTCCTGATGTCACACCACGCTCCTCAAAATGGCGCTTAGATCCTTCCCTTCTTACAGATAACGATATAGTACCCGAAATTAACCAGCGATTAAGCCAATACTTCATTAAAAATGCTTCACCAGACATATCACCAATGACATGCTGGGAAGCGCACAATGCACAATTAGAGGATACTTAATCGCTATCTCCTTAAAACGTAAAAGAGAAAGACAGTCCTACATTACTAAATTGACAACTCATATCCAAACTTTGGAAAGGGTACATAAATCAACACAAGCAATATCATCCTTACATGAACTTGTTCAAGCTAGGAAAGAACTACTAGAAGAACTAGACAAAATCTAAACGGAATTATGTTTTATCTCAAAAACTTTTTTATGAGTATGGGAATAAAGCAGGGAAATTATTAGCCAATGCTCTTCGTTCAAAGAAAGCACGTACAATTATCCATTCTATAAACGACTCAACAGGACGCAAATTGGTTACTAATGATGATATTTCTAACAGATTTGTGGCCTATTACACCCATCTTTATAATTTAGCACCTTCCGATACTCAATCTGGGAAAAAGGCCCGCATTCAACTGATCAATGAATTCTTATCAAAACACACCCCTAAATGACTTTCTGATCAGGAAGCAAATGAACTAGCTCATCCTATATCTCCTGAAGAGGTTGATATTGCTCTAAAACAATTGAAACCCGGTAAAAGTCCTGGTCCTGATGGCTTAACATCTGGCTATTATAAATCCTTTCAGGAAATACTTCGCCCACATTTTCTAATGGCTTTTAACTCCTTATCAGCAGATAACCCTCCGCCCCAAGATTTCCTTACAGCTCATATAACGGTTATTCCGAAACCCAACAAAAATTCTTCCTTGGTAACTAATTTTCAACCAATCTCTTTACTAAATGTGGACCTTAAAACTTATGCCAAAATTTTAGCTAATCGTCTTTTACCAAAATTAATTTCAAAGGATCAGGTGGGTTTCATACCTGGTAGGGAAGCGAAAGACAATACCACTAAGGCTATTAATCTACATAGATGGTTGACATCCACCCACCAGTGGGTTTGTTTCTATCCCTAGATGTGGAGAAGGCGTTCAATAGAGTGGCCTGGGACTATGTGTTTGAATGTCTTAAAATGATCGGCTTGCCAGACCATATGTTACATTTCACCCTGGCTTTATACTCTTCCCCAACGGCAAGGGTCAGAATTAATGGCCACCTATCGAACGCCTTCCCGATCTCAAATGGTACTCGTTAGGGATGCCCCCTATCTCCTTTAAATTTTGTTCTCACCCTTAAACCCTTACTTCAATGTCTAAGATCTAACCCTGGCATCAAGGGTATCACCATTAATCAACACAATTACAAACTTGTGGACTTTGCCGATGACATTCTATTATTTCTCTCAGAACCTCACATTACTATTCCAAATATACTCAAAGATTTTGATATGTTCAGGAATTTACCCAATCTTCAAATGAATTTTAACAAATCAGAGGCACTGAATGTTTCTCTAGAACCTGATTAAATTTCTCGCTGCCAGTCTAATTTCCCTTTCAAATGGCGTAAAGAATCAATCACTTATCTAGGTATCCAATTACCCATTTATTTATCTAAACTCTATTCAATAAACTACATCCCCATTCTTCATAACATCCAAAAAGATTTGAAGTCATGGTCTACAGGTATCTTCTCCTGGTTTGGTAGTGCATCTATAACCAAAATGAATATCCTCCCAAGAATTCTATATATCCTAAAAAAAGTTCCCATCAAAATACCTTGTAACGACACCCCGAGTACGAAAGGGGTTAAAGTAGTTTAGGACATTCCATACCCAAACACAAATGCAGCTACTGGACACTTCAATCAGCCGAACAAGAAACCCATACGAATAATTCTCCCCCCAAATACGAGACAAGATGCTCTGTCTTGAGGGTCAAGCAGGAATCAACTCATTTATTTTCACACATGGACACAACAGATAAAATAACTCAGAGACTCTTTCCCCCCACCCTTGGAAAAGAGGGCGGGTTAAACCGTCCAATGACAATGGACACACAGGTCAGGTGTGTCCAACGTCTCATCAGCACACAGTCTTATCAGCAAGGAGAGCTGCTGGAGGAATCCCCCCTCCCTCCATAGAAATACACATCCTGTGATCCAAGGCAGACAAACACAATAGAACAGTGGAATACAGCCCCACCCCAAACTAGCACAGCAAACAGTACACAACAGCATGAGACAACACACAATATATACACAACATTGTGAAGCAGTCACTATTTATAATATGGCACATACGGGGTTCCCAGAGTTTTGTGTTTTGGGGGACATGGATTTGAATCCAAAGTAACATTAGTTCAGGGTCCCCAGGCATACACCTCACAAAGAGTATTGTTCCCGTAAAATCCAGGGCCCATAGTCAAAAGGCAAGAGGCTTGCATTCAGTCCTCTCCAAAAACCTTTGTCCCGTCTAGGTCTGTCACATACCTCAAGCCTTTTTTACTTCGATTTGTACAGCTTGCTCTACATTTATGTGGGGCAAGGCGAAACCTAGATTGAGCCATGAAAGACTGACCATACCCAAAATCAAAGGGGGTATAGGTCTTCCAGATATCACCAAATATTACTGGGCTTGCCAGTTGGCAAGAATTATTGATTGGAATGTTCATTTCTCTACCAAAGACTGGGTAAGCATTGAACATTCCTTTTCTCCCATACCTCTACACCAACTACCTTGGATTACTCCTACTCACATTCCGCAAAATTGTAAACAACATCCTCTAATTGGTAATACTTTACAAATATTCCGTAAGTCCTGTCAAAAATTTCAAATTTCCTCTACCCCAGGACACCTATTCATAACAACCCAGATTTCCCACCAGGCCTTTCGGAAACATTCCTAGCAAAATCTTGGCCTCATACCAATATGAGAGCTGCCCAATTTTTTCGAAACAATTGCTTTATGAATTTGACTGATTTATCTTCCCTGAACTCAGACCACCCCTTTCCATTTTGGTCTTACTTCCAAATTAGGCATTTCTTGAATAATCCTCTGACTCGAGAAGCTCATGCTAGACAATATACTTCTTTTGAATTGATATGTACAAGAACAGAACCACAGAGATATATTATTTCTGAACTTTACTCCTTTCTCTTCTCATGCCACAGTCCTTAATCCAATATTGCGAGTCAGTGTTGGGAAAGAGATCTTTCTATTGACCTAACGGAGGAGGATTGGAGTAGAGTTTACTCTCACATTTATAAAGGTTCTATTAATGTGTCCGAGATGCAGACGGTTCTTTACTACAAAAAATGTGGTCTTGCCCTCGTATTCAACCCTTCTGGAAGGAAATGAATCGTTTAACTACTCGCATCTCCGCAGTTCCAATAGACTTCAGCCCAGCACAAATGCTTTTACACCATTCTCTCATCCCAAAATACCAGTACCATAAGTCATTAGCTTTGCATTTAATCAATGCAGCTAAAATGTATATTCCAGCTCTTTGGAAAAATGTTACTCCCCCCACTATTGGAGATTGGTTTAGTCGCATAAATAGAGTGGCAGATATGGAAGAATTGATTCATCAAGCCAGGGATATGTCTCATATATTCCAGAAAACATGGGCGTGTTGGCGCCTCTTCCAAATATCGTTAATTGGTGTTTTAGTTGCTCTTCCAAATATCATCTGAATTCAAACAATTAATCTCCAGGTAATCCTTAAACTTACTTTTAGATCAGGTAGATGGAGGAAGAAGAAGTAATTCCCTCTCCTCATTTTTCTCTCATTACCCTTACTTATCCTTCACTAAAATATAGTTATATTCATAAAAAGGTTATTATTGCAGGACACCCTTAAATGCTTCCATCATCCCCTCTCTATCCCACCTTAGATATAGTTATTTCTTCTTAAGCTTTGATCTCCCCCCATTATACCCTTTACTTATAATTTCTGTTCTCTTGATATCTCCTTAATCATAGAACAAATTTTCCCAATTTGCAGTTGAGACACATACAATCTTTCAGGTTAATAAGGATTCGCTAGAGGTCCGGAGACCGCAATCCTTCGAGTTCTC
This sequence comes from Aquarana catesbeiana, assembly GCF_042186555.1. Taxonomy (NCBI): domain Eukaryota; kingdom Metazoa; phylum Chordata; class Amphibia; order Anura; family Ranidae; genus Aquarana; species Aquarana catesbeiana. The sequence goes on along the minus strand of NC_133333.1, from coordinate 36,021,663 downwards.
TACAATATTTACCATATGTGTCCCTTCATTGTTAAGATTACTTCTAAGCCGACCTATTCTAAGCTTTCATATCATTTATTTATAGTTATTTGGTTTGTTCTATTACACACATAATTACTTTATTTAATTTACCAGATTTAAGGTATGTAATATAATTTACTTGTGTACGATTTTAGATTAGCTCATTTAGATTGCGTGAATTGTTATATAAAAGGTATAGGTGAAATTACTAATTTTGCTTTCACCTTTATTATCTTAACGTTATTATCCATAATCTTATTTCTTATAAGCTTTTAATAAGCATACTTTGACTGTTTACACTTATCTTTTGAAAAATTGTATATTCATTGTATTATTATATGACCTTGTAATACTGTATACTTTCTGTTCAATATACAATAAAACTCTATTGAAACAAAAAATTTCTAAAATATTAATTTCCTCAATCAAAAAAATTTGCAGCTGAGTGAACGTATATCTTCCTTCCATACATAGTTGGCTGTGTGACTCTCAATTTTAAAAATAAAATTATAAAAATAATAAATAAAATGAATTACTCGTTTTAAACAGTCAGTAACGTTTGCATCATAATATTTGTTTTGCCATGCGGTGTCCCCGTGAATGGCCTGCACTGACGATCGCGTGATCAGTCTGTTCAAGTTCTAAAATTTCCAGACATGTATGGATTGGCAATAAAGCAACACTACCATCAGCGCCTCCATATGTTTTATGGACTAACCAAAAATGGCCACGGTCACATGACCACCAATCAGAGTACACCTCATGCTATTTAAACCGGATGGTGTAGCAAGATGGCATCGCTCCAGATGACATCCCAGTGATGAAACGCATAGGGAAGAGCTACCAGCGTCTTTGCATCACTTCTGGTTTCGAGCCGTGGAACGCAAACCGTCCCCGCTTCCTTTATTCAAAGTTCTGTATTACTGCACTATATGTGAGTACGTTTTCATTTTCTATACATAAATTCCACTTTTTAAATGATAATACAATATGCAGGTGTCTCTTTTCTGCATGTGGGAGCTACGAAGGGAAAGCTAAAGGAGACCCTCATATCTTATATCTCACACCGCAAACACGGAAACAATCAGCTGACAAAGGAAAAAGCCGTTTGCTACACAGTGGCAGATACTGTAAAAGCACAAAACCCCTACGTGGGGTGAATTATTCCGGTGAGTGCCTATAGGGTATCCATAAGAAGCACAGAGCACAGTTTATGAAGAGTACTTGTCACTTTATTTTTATTTCTATTTTTTTTTATATTTTTCCCAAAAATTCTTCTGTTATTGCATCAATACGGCATATGGACTATTTTTGCACATAGCATATATTGTCTTAATTTTTCAATTGATATATGAGAGTATCACCTTAGATACGTATGTAAAGGGCACCAGTCACTTTATGTTTTCATATGTATTTAAACACATGCACTGTGGTTTACATATTCATGGTATTATCTTTTGTATTTTGATCATATGAGCCACATTGAGGTCATATATAAGAGCATATCAGATTGTTGCACCAGGACACAGGTCATTTGCATATCTGGTTCACACTTTATATATTTTTGCCTTTGTTTACACCTGAGATATATTTTATTTGTTATTTCATTTGGGATTTCTTGCAAGCTTTATAGGGGTATGTGACACTACACCCCAGAACAACGCCACTTCTACCCTCCCTCCTTCACATACTCTCACACTCAGCTCATTGCTCCTAAAATCTTAACTCAACCCCTCATCTTGACCAGCAATGTCAACATAATGCTGAGCCAAATTCTTAACTTTAACTTGACCTCAATACCAAAGCTCAGTGTAATCACCAAATTACCATCAAACTTTACTTTAACCCCTATGCCAAACACCAAACCACAACAGAACCCCTAAGCCTCAACCTATGCATTGCTCCCCAAACTAACCTCAGGATAAATCCTAATCTTTCCCTTTAACCTAACCATACTCCCTACACCTAAACTGTAATGAAAGTGTAACAGCTAAAATTAACCTCTAACTGCAACCTAACCCCAATACCGAATCCCAAACTACTTAATAATTCCCGTACCCCAAACTTTAACATAATGTTAACTTTTCACCTTAACCAACCCTCTTACACTAAGCTTTAACTACAATAAAGCCACAAAACCTCAACCAACTCTTACCTAATCAACCAATCCTTAACCTAATCTTCAAATAATCCCTAATCCTAACTCTTAACCTACACAAACTCCATCAACCTAAGCTTTAACCACAACATAAATACTTGATCTAATCCCTAAACCAATGCCCAAATAGCATTTCATATTCCTGATATGTGCCTTCTGCACCATGTACGTGTATGAAAAAGTATCCTGTTCTCTTTGTATTGCTTCCTTTGTGTGAAATCCCTTGTGTTCCTGCCAGTCCCTCTGCTTTCCTATTAAAAACTGACCACACTAAGCAGAAGAACACACCAGAGTCAGTTATCCAGCTGTACTGGGAACTCCGCCTGCTCTCCTCCAATGATCAGACTTGTCCTGACATGCCTCCCCCACACAGCCATTCACTGGGAATCTCAGTATGCTGTTGCTTCTCCTTCCCCAAGCTCTTATGCAGCTAAGAACAGAGGAAGCAGAGGGAATGTAATCACTTATAAAAAGGGGGAAAAAGGGTATTTATCATTTATTTTTATTTTTTTATATCTATACACAAATGATTTAACTTTTGTTTTAATTTTAAACTGAATGGGCTGTTTTACAAGGTGATCGTTTACAATTACTTTAACCTAACTCTATTGATAACCCTTAACTTCACCCAAATTCTATACACTTAAGACTTAAAGGGGTTGTAAAGGTAGAATGTCTTTTCATCTTAATGCATTCTATGCATTATGATAAAAAGTCTTCAGTGTGCAGCAGCCCCCCTAATACTTACCTGAGCCCCATCTAGATCCAGCAATGTTGCACGAGAGACTGTCCCTCCTCATTGGCTGAGACAGCAGCACAGCACCATTGGCTCGTGCTTCTGTTAATCAATGTCAGTAAGCCAATGAAGAGAGAGAGGGGGTGGGGTCCCTGCTCCGTGCCTGAATAGACACACGGAGCTGCGGCTCAGCTCGGGTGCCGCCATAGTAAGCCGCTTGCTGTGGGGACACTCAACAGGAGGGAGGGGCCAGGAGTGCCTAAGAGGGACCCGAGAAAATGAGGATCTGGGCTGCCCTGTGCAAAACCACTGCACAGAGGAGGTATGTATAACATGTATATTATTTTGAAACAAAAAAAAACAAGATTTTAGTATAATTATACCAAAATCACTAAGGCCAGCCATACACAGTTCGAATCTCGGCCAGTTCAGCAGGAACCGGCCGAGATTCAAACCAATAATGGGCAGACTGAATGTACCAAGTTGATCGATCGATCAACTTGGGTACAACCAGCATACTGGATTTGCTTCCGATTATCGCAAGCAGCTGCTATAGCCACTTGCAATAATCACTTTCTTCTCTCTTCCAGGACGGCTTCCCCCGCCTTCCGCCGCCCCCCCACCCCTACCGGGAGAAGACAACGACTTCCCTGTCAGCACTGACTGTGTTAATGGGGGAATCATGTGAATTTTGTTTCCTGCAACCCGTGGTTGCAGGAAAGAAATGTCCACTGTGTATGGTCGGCCTAAATCTTACACTCAATTTCACCCAAATCCCTACACCTAACTCTGAACCTCAACCTAACACCTCATTTACCCTTAACATTAAAGCTCAATGAAAGTCACATACATAGATAGGAAACCAAATCAACCAACAACCTTAATTTTGTATAATTTTACCCCCACTTTCCTATCACAACAGCTGTACCAGGAGTCCAAATATGACTGTGCAGTTCAATAGGCACCAGAGTAAGACCCAGCGCACTTAATAATTGTGTTTTCTTTTCTTTGCTTGGTGTACTTTTTTTTTCACTTACCATATATTGATAGTCTTCCTTTAAACACAAATCACATTTTCTTGCTTGAATATTATATGTACAGTCTTAAAGACTGATTTTTTTTATCTCTTGTTTTTAAATCAAAATCTGTGATTTGATCTCTAAGTCCTAAGTCCTCCTCATAGAAATAATTTGTTTATTCAAACATTCATTTTTCATGTCTGTATTGTGTTAGTACAGTATTATAGCCTCGCCTATTACCACAACATTGAAATACAATGCTCCAGAACCCATCCATCTACTTTACATTAAACTTATCGAACATGGCCATAACTTCAACTTGGGTAGTTTTTTCAGTTAAAGACAGACAAGGTCTGCTTAAATGGCTTTCCATAATCCCATCTAAGATCTACAGAAGAATGACAAAATGACATAGATTAATGTTCCTCTATCCCAACTCAAGGCCAAGGAAAAAAAACTTGAATGCTGGTCATACACCAGTAGAACTTTGTTGAATAATATATGTAATTTCTGAACATTTTTTCTTGTCATCACTGGGAAGGCAAATAGACTGTGTGTGTTGCAATTGTAGTTGCTCCAGAGTTTAGTAAATGAGGGGAAAGCTCTGCTGACTTCCATCATCCAATCATGTGCAAGCAAAACAGCAGTTTGTTTTTATTTTTCTTGCATATGATTGGGTTATCTTTGTAAAGTCAAATTTCACCTTATTTACTAACCCCTGGAGCCACTGTACTTGCAAAATGCACAGTCTATTAAAGAAGAAAAACCTCAAAATGGGATTTTTAACGCAATTTGACAATAAAATAAGTAGAAAAAATAATAAAAAGATGATTTTATTATTACACAAAAATTCATAAAATTCTTATGGAAAGAACCACAAGAGAAACATATATACATATATTTTGAATAATATTATACACTGGTTGACAGAAGTGGCAGAATCCTACTACAATCATGAAACCATCCAAACAGATGACTGTAACCATCTCTGAAAATGTAAAATACAATATTGTATTTTACATTTTCAAGGTGGTTACAGTCCCTGATGAAGATTATATTGTATGCACTTTTCGGAATGCGTTGGACTTTTCCACTACTTACCATCTTTTGTCATCTGTTTGGATGGTTTCATGATTGTAGTAGGATTCTGCCACTTCTGTCAACCAGTGTATAATATTATTCAAAATATATGTATATATGTTTCTCTTGTAGTTCTTTCCATACGAATATTATGCATTTTTGTGTATTGATAAAATCATATATTTTTATTATTTTTTTCTACTTATTTTTTTGTCAAATTGCCTTAAAAATTCAATTTTGAGGCTTTTCTTCCTTAATTTATGAGGGATGATGGCAATTTACACGCCAAACCATGGGAGTCGATTAATTTTCTAAATGCACAGTCTATTTGCCTTTAGTAAATACTTCCCAGTGATGACAAGAAAGAATGTTCAGAAATGCACAGTCTATTTGCCCTTAGAAATTCCACCCGATTGAGTAAACCAAATTTGTTTAAAAAAATAAAAAGGAGAACCTTCGCTAAAAAGCAATTAGCAAGGAACTAAGGTGCAGCTGCAACAAAAAAACACCAATATCTGTGTAATAAATCAATATAAATAAAATAATAGTTCTTGCAATCACTAGATCATAAAAATTAAATACATATACTGCTTGCATAAAAAAAAATATATATAAGTGCATATATATTGTGCATAGTTAATGAATCACGTAACACAATCAAACAGTGCTTGAAAATAGATAAATAATGAAACATGTGTATAGACATATAGGAATCAAAATATCCTGAGTGATGAAAGCGAAAAAATAACTAAATAGAAAAGTCAAGTTCATCAAAAGAAGTTCAATACGGATGCATCCGTCCCTTTCAAGGGAGGATCACATATCCCGAGGTCTTTGAAAATCACCAATATAAGTGAAACAGAAGAAAAGTGGTGGAGGAATATCCAAACAGACAGTGACTCCAGGGGATATTACAGATAGACCCTTACCAGGAATGGTGGACCTCCCTGATAGAAAGGTCTCGTGAGCGTGCAGATACAGCCCTCTGCAGGGACAGCTGGATGGTGGCGTCCGGATCAGCCGATGCATGCAGCGTTCCAATAGGGGATGATTTCAATGTGTCAACCTGGAAGGGGGCACCAGCTGTCTCCATGTGTTCATCTCCAATTTCGTTTGAAAGCCCTTAACATTTTGTCCAGACCTGTTATTTGAACTCCAAATGTTATATTTATGGTTTAATTACAATATGTACAATTTTCCAGAATGAAAATAGTTCAAAGTTACTGTAGGTGAGGATAAATAGATTAAGGGATAGCTTTTTTTCCAAGGGCTATTAAAGTGATAAATGCGAATATTGATAAAAGTTAGTTAGCCAAGAAGTAACAGATTTTGTTCCAAGAATCGGAATGCCATAACTTTTTTATACTGATGTTATATATTATTAGAGTCTAAATATATATATATATATATATATATATATATATATATATATATATATATATATATATATATATATATATATATATATATAATACATATTTGTCTTTTTTTTTATAAGAAAGTGTGTATAAGCACTATTATTTTAAATGCGAGAGATGGCATTGCAATTTCGTTGAAATTTATTAAGACACTAAGGGCCTTTTTATGTCTTATGTCCTAAATTACATTTTTTTTTTTTAAAACTCCTTTGAATTTACTTGTCGCTATAGTCCGTTGACCGTTGATTTGACCCCTTGATCCATTATAAAAGTGAATGAACATTCCAAAAATGTTTCTAATGAAATTCTAGTGGTGTATGGTCAGATTTGAAATTGTGAGAAATTTGGGAATGTTAGCAATGTTTAGCAAATTGGCCTCAGTATGGAAAAAAAATAGTTATTAAGAGAATTTTTACTGAAAAAATTGTGTGAATAACCTAATTCCAGTCATGTAAAGCCAAATTCCTGATGACTTTAAAAGTTCCAATTATGTCTGGAAAGTAAACCAGGCTGGAACATTTTTCTATGTTTATCCGCTTCAATACCGGGCCAATTCTGACACTTTGCTCCTACCTGTAAAAATAATCATTTTTTTGCTAGAAAATTACATAGAACCCCCAAACATTATATATGTTTTTTTAGCAAAGACCCTAGAGAATACAATGGCGGTTGTTGTAACTTTTTATCTCACACAGTATTTGCGCAGGAATTTTTCGAACGCGTTTTTTTGGGGAAAAAACCTGTTTTGTGTTTAAAAAAAACCAAAACAGTAAAGTTAGCCCAATGTTTTTGCATTTTGTGAAAGATTACGCAGAGTAAATAGATACCTAACATTTCACGCTTCAAAATTGCGCACGCTAGTGGAATGGCGCCAATGTTCGGTACTTAAAAATCCCCATAGGGGACGCTTGAAATTTTTTTACTGGTTACATGTTTTGAGTTACAGAGGAGGTCTAGGGCCAGAATTATTGCTCTCGCTCCAACGTTCGTGGCAATACCTCACATGTATGGTTTGAACACCATTTTCATATGTGGGCGGGACTTACGTATGCGCTCGCTTCTGCGTGCGAGCACACGGGGACAGCGGCGCTTTAAAAAAATATTTTTTTTTTTTTTATTGTGAATTATATTTTATTTTTTTTATTTTGACACTTTTTTGAAAAAAAAAATTGATCACTTTTATTCCTATTACAAGGAATGTAAACATCCCTTGTAATAGCAATATGACATGTCAGGTGCTCTTAATAGTGAGATATGGGGTCAATAAGACCCCATATCTCACCACTAGGCTGGGAAGCCTGAAAAAAAAAAATAAAAATAAAACGATTGCCGCTTCCCAGCCGAAGCGGCGCCATTTTTTTGAATGGAGAGGCCGGGCGTGATGGCATAACATCGCGCCCGGCCTCCAACGATCATAGAGATTCCGGGGACCATCTGGTCTGCCGGAAATCTCTATGATCTACATCCGGTGCTGGCGGATCCACTCTCCGCCTCACCGATCGTAACGGTGAGTCGGAGCAAGCACCGGAGGGCGGCGGGAGGGGGGGGACTTCCCCTCTCGCCTCCCATAGGAACGATCAAGCAGCGGAACGGCCACTATGATTGTTCCTATGGTGTAGAGATTCGCCGGCTGAAACCGACAATATCTTAATGATGTCTGTAACTACAGGCATCATTCAGATATACCTGCTCAAAGCCCAGGACGTCATATGACGTCCGTGGTATTGAAGTGGTTATAGTCCTACAGATTGTCTCCTATGCCTGATATTGATGTATGCAACGTTGGTGTCTTAAGAAATAATCTCTTTATTCAGTTTTTCAGAATCGAGATAAGTCCTCTTTTATGTACATCCGATATTATGTATTCTGCTTTTTTTAAGCTTTGTACTTTAATATTTTGACAAAACTTTAATAAAGTAAAATTGAAATAAAGACTAATACAGTACAGTACATGTGGCCAACTTATTTAATTCATTTCAACCAGACTTTGGAAGTTCTAATACATCTTTGAAGGCAAACATTACTCTAATCCAGCGGCATTACACCGATTTATTGGTCATTCAAAGTTTTATGGCTGCCTGGTTCATAAGAAAATGTAACACCCTGAAAACAATGGTCATCAGGATTAGTGGAGATGATGAATCATCTCAGTGGAGACACTGACAGCAAGAAAAAGCTGTCATAGGTGTCACCACTTTTTAATCCTATCCAAATCATGATTAAAAACAAAGTTTGGTCTAAAGCAAACATTGCATGAAAATGTAGGGCCTGCATATTTTGAAACCCCCACCCCTGTATAAAAATGCATAATAAAAACTAAAAGTAAACCCTATTAGGAGAAAAAAAGTACTCACTTAGGAACCCAGCTCTTCTTTAATGTGATTAAATGTGAGCTTTAGTTTGGTCTTAACTTGTGCTCAGACTGAACCAGGAAAGAAGCTGTCATTCCTACACACTGCCACTCAATCAACTTTGACCAGGGCATTCCCCGTCCTTCAGCTGTACCTAAACAAAAAGGAAGGAATGCTCATGACATGGCCAATGAAATTGACCTAAGATTGTCATGTCACCATATAAAGTCGATGAGGTCATGAGCACCCTCGCCTCTATGTGTATGCGTAGCTCTGTGGCGGGGAATACTCTGGCCACAGTTGAGTGGGTGGCTTTTGACGGGAGTGACAAATTTTTTCTGGGTTCAGTCCAAACCCAAGTTCAGACTAAACCCAAGCTAATCCTTACCAGTGATGTTACTGTGCCTCATCACTGCCTGGGGGAAAGCAAGCTTCTTGAAATCCCACAATTATGTGCTACTGCACTATGCATGAACCATTTTTAGGAAATTTGGTACCCAGCTTCGAGAAAGTTGGTAGTGAGGTGCCGTGATGTTTTGATGTTCTCTTCTATTCTTTTCTTTATGTGGGTTAAATCTTATAAAGGTGAAATATAGGGGATGCTGAACTCTGAAGGTGCCAGTATGTTAGGCTGTCATGTTGGTCCAATGTCTATACTTTCTTAGTCAGTGACTTCATTCTATCATCATTTGCTAGATGCTTGTTCGGTGTCTATAACTGAGAATATGACAAAGCCACAGACAGTTGGACATCTAGTATTTTCAGAAGGAGCTCAGAAGGCTGTACTTTTTTCAGTACAGGTTTCCTTTACCAAAACTATGTAAGACATGAGACATCAATACACCATGGAAAGCATCACAGTCTCTCTAGATAGATACATTAAATAAATGTTTATTCTAGAATGAGGAAATTCGAATATAATACTCAACCATCAGACTGTTTATTTAAGGTTTTTTTCAGGGCAGGTCATGCAAACCAAAAAGAACATGAATTAGTAGTTTTTCACATGTCAAATGGAAGAACCATGAAACATGTCAAATGACCCCCTTACATTGGTGGTCAGTGGGAAGAATGCTCCTTAGGCTCGGTTCACATGGATATGGCTGTAAAGAAGAGAGGGTTGCAGATAAACAGGTACAAATAATGTATTTTGAATTTTTGTTTCATTTATGTGTATGACCTGAGGCCAGTAACTTCACTGGGTATATGTAGGGGTTTAAAACCAATTTAAGAAATCTGGCCATATCTACATTACTTACTCTGCTATGAGCATTTCAAAATACACAGATGTTGATTTCCTAAAGGAGTTAAGAATCTTCAATTATCTAACCATGTAAAAAGCAAATTGCTCTTTATTGTATTTATACTTACATGACTGGATATTCAAAGTAAATAAAGGTAAAAGTTATTGAGTGAAGATTCTCATCTCCTATAGTAAATTAGCCTCATGGTCTGTGGCTGTGTGGAGGACCTGATACACCATTCTTTTGATCCCTTTCAGACTAGCTAATTCAATATCATTGACTGAGATAAAACAAGATAAATGTTTTTTTTAGCAATATTTCTCTGACAATCACAAAGGACACAATTTTAGAGAAAAAAGTTTATTTGCTCAGAAATATTTTTGAAACAAGATACAAATGTGTGATGGACTGGAAGCCCTAACTAGCATTAAATGATTTTATTGGCAATGCAAAACATTGCAGAAATACAAGAATACCCAAATACCAATTGACAGAGATAAGTAGACAAAGAGAGCAGTCCATGGAATCACCTCGGCTCAGATCACACTATAGAGTACTCTGCTTGGTCTTGTGTTCTGGCCAAATCAGGCATTGAGTGAACATTGCATGATGTCATCAGTTGGGGTGATAAGCCACAGATAGCCGTTGTCATAAGTGACGTGTTTGAATGTGGTGCAGAAGTCTAATTGGGTCCAGGATGTTCCAGTTGGGGTTTTGGCACTGATTCCATCCCTAAAACAAAATTTTTTCTCAGTTATACAACATAAAAAGTAATATTAAAAATAGCGTTTCCTCTAAGGAAATTTTGAAGGATACCTGGCTATCATTGGCATTACTGGGATAAGCTTTCCAGAATGACAAATGAAGGATATATAAAAACTATGGTCACTGGATGTATCATTTAATGCCTATGCTGAGGGTTCAGAAAGCACCATCTTAGTTGAAAATGGAGCAAAAAGTTTCTAACATAATTGTACAGTTGCTGAATTATATGTATTTGTCTAACTGGCTCATCCTCAATATTCACAATTAATAGTTCATTACCAAATTGACAGTTTTTTTTCCACATCGCCTTAATGCTACTGCATGCATAGTTAAACAAAAATACCTTCTGTACACGTTGCCTGCTGAGTTGACACCGTACACGGAACCATCTGTGCCAACCTCTATCATCTTCAGAGCACCCTCAATTTGCTGCCATTGGGTTCCCTGACAGGCTGTTGGGCTGACATTGTAGCGGAAGTAAATATTGTCGGCGCTGTTGACTCCCCAGCAGCCCAGTGGCCCACAGCTGTAATATTTCAGTGCCCCCTCCAGTTGTGTCCAGGATAAAGCAGAAGATTCTGAAACTGTGCAACTCTGTCTCAAGCAGTAAATGTTGTCTTGTGAATTCACTCCACCCAAGAACTTATTACCACCAGCATCTACCTGCTTCAAAAGCCCTGTTGAAAAAACACAAAACACAACATTGACCCATTAAATTAAGTGTAACACAAGAGAGAATATCAAAACAATAGTTAAATGGGATTGGAACACTCCTATGTAGTAACATAGATCTCATTATTAATTAGACCATGGTGGCCAAGTGTCCTTCTTTTTACAGAACAGGCAACAACTATGCAAAATGTCCTGTGCCACCTCAAGGCCAATGACATGTCCCAACAGCCTGGGGAACACAAAGTTGCCTCAGCAGGGCAGTAATGTTTCCTTGTAGTAGGAAAATGTCCATCCAAACTTTCCAGGACTAAAAATGTAAGTGTGTGCTTCATGCGCTGCTATCTAAGACCTCCGTTCACACATATGATTATGAGAAATATGAGAAAAAAAACAAAAACATAAGCACTAACAACACCAAGCAAAAAAACAAAAACCCTTATAAGGTAATGCTATCAATGTGCACTCACACACTATAGACCAAGCCTTTTTCACCCAGGGTGCCCAGGCACCCTATGGTGCCTTGGCAAAATTCCTAAAAAATGCCCAGAAATTTCTGTACAAGCCAGCGTGTGGATCAAGCCTGCCTTTTAGTTGCACAAAGCCATTTAATTGTGCACTATTACGACCTTCTGGCCGCCGGCATCCTAACAGACAATGACATCATTAGTTGATAAGGAGGATGTCAGTTGTCCTCACAGCATCCTTGTTTAAATCTCTCCTGCCCCTCCCCTTCACCGCTGGAGTCACATTAGCTGATTGATAGAGAAATAAACGATGAACAATAGAAACATTGGCATACTAGTCAGTACCAGTGTGCAAAAGTGTATTTGAGTTGGATGAATAAAACACCTCTAATGTTGGGTGTCCTAAATGTGTGGATGTTGATGCGTTATGTAAAGCTATTAGAATAGCTTTGTACATTTTAGAATGAGGTGCCTTGAGACTGCTCTAGAATGTCAGTTTGTAAATGAGGTGGTAAAGTGGTAAATATAAATGTCTCTTACTATACACAGTGATATCTCAATATTGTGTGGATGATATAAATATGTATTATATATGTTCATATTTGGTGTGTAATATATCAAAGAGTATTTTATTTTTACCTGATACAGACACCCACTTATTGTCCTGGATCTTAAAGATGTTGTTGGCTCTGTTCACACCCCAAATCCCAGCAGGTCCAACAGAAACATGGATGAGCTTTCCAGCAATGTTCTTCCAGTTATTGTCTACCCATTGATAAATGTCATCATTACTGTTCACACCGAACACTCCACCAGAACCGGCATCAATCTGTCTCAGTTTTCCTGGGATTGATTTGCACTGAATATCTGAATTCAAGAAAAATCATATAATACATATACTGTACATGCATAGTAGAATATTTATACATATATATATATATATATATATAATATACAGTACAAAAATGTTTGCAAAAAAAAACTTTTTCAATATTTAAAAATATACAATTTTCAAATGCTTACATTTACCATAATTTGTTTTATGCCAAGGACTTAGTCATACTATTGTGCATGTCAGCATTATCAGCGGGGCAGCGCTCATCAATGCACGTTAGCACATTAAGAAGATGCACCGCAGTGTTACAGCGCAATGTAAAAAAAATAGCTATTTATATTATCCATAAATTACAGCTAGATCAGCCAACCAACACCAATTTTTTCTCCTCAGTGGTCACTGAGAAGTTGAATAAGGCTCCATTCACATCTAGGCGATTCGAATTGCGGGGGGCGGAATCATCGCGATCCTGTCCGCAATTCCAAAATGCAGCAAATCATGGGACACCTCTTACTTCTTAATGGCACCCCAGTTGCGCAGTGACTATGCTCCTGCTCCCTTTTGAGCAACAAGTGCCACGTGCTGCAATTTGCCGTGATTGCAGCGCGATTTATTGCACGTCAATCACAGCACAATTGGGGTGCCATTAAAAAGTAATGGCATTGCAAGCGCGTCCCACATTTTAACGCGGTTTGGAATCGCGGGCAGAATCACGGCTAAGGTGTGAATGGAGCGTAAGGCTCTGGGCTCGGATACCACTTAAAATCTGTCCACATCTGTGTGTGTCTGTAGTGTAAAGCATGTAGATGCCGGGATGGGCAAAAAAATGAATAACTGGCTAAAACTTTGGACGCTGCACAAAGAATAGTGAGACCTGAATACAAGCACAGGGACTTTATGAAAGGCAGTGTAGATATCTCACATTCTGAATGTGCAAGAGCCAAAAATGCCCATGGAGTTATTAAGTATCCAGCATTTGTGAAAAACTGAAACCTTTCTTTTGGAATGACTTGCCCTTTAAGAGAAACATGAACTAGAATAGACGCATTCGATTTGCAGGCTTATGTAATATCAGTGCAAAGTGCAATGATGTACAGTAACCCAAGGCAACCAATCAGAAATCACTTAAATTAGTTTTCCCATTCCAAAATGCTTAATACTGAATTCTGATTGGGTATAAAAGGATAAATGCAGACACCTTTATAGTGTCTAATCTCCCTATAAGGTGGAAATAGATGGGAAGGGAGAGAAGTCTTACCTTCAGAAGCAGAGATTCCAGTACACAGCAGGAGGAGGCTCACAGCAAACAACATCTTGGCAGGTGAGAATGCAGGTGGAGAGCTGGGAGAGTTTGTTCTATATATATAATGCCTGGACTCCACCTATCATGGGAAGCTGGTCTATCATTGGCTGACAGAAGGAATTTAATAAAACTAACATACAGTGAGTGTTTTTTTTATGGTGTAAATGTTTTTGTTAAACTAAATGTACAGTATCTCACAAAAGTGAGTACACCCCTCACATTTTTGCAAATATTTTATTATATCTTTTCATGTGACAACACTGAAGAAATGACACTTTGCTACAATGTAAGGTAGTGAGTGTACAGCTTGTATAACAGTGTAAATTTGCTGTCCCCTAAAAATAACTCAACACACAGCCATTAATGTCTAAACCGCTGGCAACAAAAGTGAGTACACCCCTAAGTGAAAATGTTCAAATTGGGCCCAAAGTGTCAATATTTTGTGTGGCCACCATTATTTTCCAGGACTGCCTTAACCCTCTTGGGCATGGAGTTCACCAGAGCTTCACAGGTTACCACTGGAGTCCTCTTCCACTCCTCCATGACCACATCACTGAGCTGGTGGATGTTGGAGACCTTGCACTCCTCCACCTTCCATTTGAGGATGCCCCACAGATGCTCAATAGGGTTTAGGTCTGGAGACATGCTTGACAAGTCAATCAATGACAAGTGAATCAATTATCCTCAGCTTCTTTAGCAAGGCAGTGGTCATCTTGGCAGTGTGTTTGGGGTCTTTTTTCTTTTTTAATAAATCTGCAAAAATGCCAACAGTTCTGTGTTTTTCTGTCAATATGGGGTGCTGTGTGTACATTAATGAGGAAAAAAATTAACTTAAATGATTTTAGCAAATGGCTGCAATATAACAAATAGTGAAAAATTTAAGGGGTGTGCTTTAAAAAGAATGACCCAATTGGAAATAGTTATATTTAACCACCTCAATACTGGGCACTTTTACTCCATTCCTGCCCAGGCCATTTGTTAGCTTTCAGAGCTGTCGTACTTTAAATGACAATTGCGGGGTCATGCAACACTGTACCCAAATACAATTTTTTATATTTTTCTTCACACAAATAGAGCTTTCTTTCGTGGGATTTTTGTTTTTTTCAAAAAATAAAAAAAAGCCCGAAAATTTTGAAAAAAAATAAAAGTTTTTCTTATTTTCTGTCAGTAAATTTAGTAGATAAGTAATTTTTCCTCTTCATTGATGTCTGCTGATGAGGCTGCACTGATAGGCACTGATAAGCTGCACTGATGGGGTGGCACTTATGGGCACAGATGAAGCAGCACTTATGGGCACTGATTAGGTGGCACTTATGAGGAGGCACTAATATGCCGCACTGTGACTTCCAACACAGAACAAAGTCCAAAGTCCACAGATGACAAAAATCCAACAGAGTATATAACTCAGAATCCCATTTTTGCTAGATCTGCCCCTTCAGAGTCACACACAGACAAGACTGACTGCCAGCTTGAATAGTCCCCCCTGAAATACTAGTACACTAGGAGGAAGTTTCTGCTTCCTCAAAATATTTTTTGATCTTATTGTTACCCCCTCAAGTCTAATTACCATCAATAAATACTTCTTCTATGGTCCTTTAAACAATGCACCTTTTGAAATGTTCAATTAGGTTAACAGGCCATACCTCACACCCCTAGGTAGACTTGCATGAGATCAACATATCAACATAAGGGTCTTCAGCTGTCCCCTTGATATGGTAAAATTCAGTTGGCTTGGACAACTCAACTGAATTTCTGGTCAACATGGCACTCCAATACAACATTATACATAAATCGGCCAACATATTACAACATATACCCCCACTTGGGTCAGTTCTAACTACTAGAACTGACCCACAAATAAAACAACAAAAATATCATTATGATTTAAGGTACTGAGTGCTTCATAATGGCTCATATAAAATATGAAGTTGAAACTGGTTACATCTCTCTTCACCAGCCTCTAAAATATCCCCATGAAACAGTTATTAGATAATATAACTTTTAGACCATGACTTTAAAAGGATTTGGTAAACATCAGTGGCCCATATAGCTGTTAGGCCTTATTATATCACATCAAGATCTTGAATATTGCGCAAAGACGAGCTGATGACACAGTCCATTCTTCAGTCTGACTTCCTCACATCTCTCACCATCTCACTGAAAGTAAGCATACTTTGACTGTTTACACTTATCTTTTGAAAAATTGTATATTCATTGTATTATTATATGACCTTGTAATACTGTATACTTTCTGTTCAATATACAATAAAACTCTATTGAAACAAAAAATTTCTAAAATATTAATTTCCTCAATCAAAAAAATTTGCAACTGAGTGAACATATATCTTCCTTCCATACATAGTTGGCTGTGTGACTCTCAATTTTAAAAATAAAATTAAAAAAATAATAAATAAAATGAATTATTCGTTTTAAACAGTCAGTAACATTCGCATCATAATATTTGTTTTGGCATGCGGTGTCCCCGTGAGTGGCCTGCACTGACGATCGCTAGATCAGTTTGTTCAAGGTCTAAAATTTCCAGCCATGTCCCATTGCGGGATAGTATACGTCTGCCCTTTTTAGGTATAGTGTATGGATTGGCAATAAAGCAACACTACCATCAGCGCCTCCATTTGTTTTTTGGACAAACCAAAAATGGCCACGGTCACATGATCACCAATCAGGGTACACCTCATGCTATTTAAACCGGATGGTGTAGCAAGATGGCGCCACTCCAGATGATGTCCCAGTGATGAAACGCGTAGGGCGGAGCTACCAGCGTCTTTGTATCACTTCCGGTTTTGAGGCATGGAACGCAAACCGTCCCGGCTTCCTGTTTTTCAAAGTTCTGTATTACTGCACTATATGTGAGTACGTTTTCATTTCTATAAATAAATTCCACTTTTTAAACGGTAATACAATATGCAGATGTCTCTTTTCTGCATGTGGGAGCTACGAAGGGAAAGCTAAAGGAGACCCTCATATCTTATATCTCATACCGCAAACACGGAAACAATCAGCTGACAAAGGAAAAAGCCGTTTGCTACACAGTGGCAGATACTGTGAAAGCGCAATACCCCTATGTGGGGTGAATGGCACAGAGCACAGTTTATGAAGAGCACCTGTCACTTTATTTTTATTTCTATTTTTTTTTATATTTTTCCAAAAAATTCTTCTGTTATTGCATCAATACGGTATATGGACTATTTTTGCACATAGCATATATTGTCTTAATTTTTCAATTGATATATGAGAGTATCACCTTAGATACATATGTAAAGGGCACCAGTCACTTTATGTTTTCATATGTGTTAAAACACATGCACTATGGTTTACATATTCATGGTATTATCTTTTGTATTTTGATCATATGAGCCACAATGAGGTCATATATAAGAGCATATCAGATTGTTGCACCAGGACACAGGTCATTTGCATATTTGGTTCACACTTTATATATTTTTGCCTTTGTTTACACCTGAGATATATTTTATTTGTTATTTCATTTGGGATTTCTTGCAAGCTTTATAGGGGTATGTGACACTACACCCCAGAACAACGCCACTTCTACCCTCCCTCCTTCACATACTCTCACACTCAGCTCATTGCTCCTAAAATCTTAACTCAACCCCTCATCTTGACCAGCAATCTCAACATAATGCTGAGCCAAATTCTTAACTTTAACTTGACCTCAATACCAAAGCTCAGTGTAACCATCAAATTACCATCAAACTTTACTTTAACCCTTATGCCAAACACTAAACCACAACAGAACCCCTAAGTCTCAACCTAACCATTGCACCCCAAACTAACCTCAGGATAAATCCTAATCTTTCCCTTTAACCTAACCATACTCCCTACACCTAAACTGTAATGAAAGTGTAACAGCTAAAATTAACCTCTAACTGCAACCTAACCCCAATACCAAATCCCAAACTATTTAATAATTCCGATACCCCAAACTTTAACATAATGTTAACTTTTCACCTTAACCAACCCCCTTACACTAAGCTTTAACTACAATAAAGCCACAAAACCTCTTCCAACTCTTACCTAATCAACCAATCCTTAACCTAATCTTAAAATAATCCCTAATCCTAACTCTTAACCTACACAAACTCCATCAACCTAAGCTTTAACCACAACATAAATACTTGATCTAATCCTTAACTCAATGCCCCAAACCGCAACCTAACCTTAAAGTGTTTGTTACCCTAGCATTTCATATTCCTGATATGTGCCTTCTGCACCATGTACGTGTATGAAAAAGTATCCTGTTCTCTTTGTATTGCTTCCTTTGTGTGAAATCCCTTGTGTTCCTGCCAGTCCCTCTGCTTTCCTATTAAAAACTGACCACACTAAGCAGAAGAACACACCAGGGTCAGTTCTCCAGCTGTACTGGGAACTCCGCCTGCTCTCCTCCAATGATCAGACTTGTCCTGACATGCCTCCCCCACACAGCCATTCACTGGGAAGCTCAGTATGCTGTTGCTTCTCCTTCCCCAAGCTCTTATGCAGCTAAGAACAGAGGAAGCAGAGGGAATGTAATCACTTATAAAAAGGGGGGAAAAGGGTATTTATAATTTATTTTTATTTTTTTATATCTATACACAAATGATTTACCTTTTGTTTTAATTTTAAACTGAATTGGCTGTTTTACAAGGTGATCGTTTACAATTACTTTAACCTAACCCTAATGATAACCCTTAACCTCACCCAAATTCTATACACTTAAGACTTAAAGGGGTTGTAAAGGTAGAAGGTTTTTTCATCTTAATGCATTCTATGCATTATGATAAAAAGTCTTCAGTGTGCAGCAGCCCTCCTCAGCCCCCCCTAATACTTACCTGAACCCCATCTTGATCCAGCAATGTTGCACTAGAGACTGTCCCTCCTCATTGGCTGAGACAGCAGCAGAGCACCATTGGCTCGTGCTTCTGTTAATCAATGTCAGTGAGCCAATGAGGAGAGAGAGGGGGGGCGGGGTCCCTGCTCCGTGCCTGAATAGACACACGGAGCTGCGGCTCAGCTCGGGTGCCGCCATAGTAAGCCGCTTGCTGTGGGGATACTCAACAGGAGGGAGGGGCCAGGAGTGCCTAAGAGGGACCCGAGAAAATGAGGATCGGAGCTGCCTTGTGCAAAACCACTGCACAGAGGAGGTAAGTATAACATGTTTATTATTTTGAAACAAAAAAAACAAGATTTTAGTATAATTATACCAAAATCACTAAGGCCAGCCATACACAGTTCGAATCTCGGCCAGTTCAGCAGGAACCGGCTGAGATTCAAACCATTATTGGGCAGACTGAATGTACCAAGTACCATCGATCGATCAACTTGAATACAACCAGCATACTGGATTTGCTTCCAATTATCGCAAGCAGCTGCTATAGCCACTTGCAATTATCACTTTCTTCTCTCTTCCAGGACAGCTCCCCCCCTACTGGGAGAAGACAACCACTGATACCCCTGTCAGCACTGACTGTGTTAACGGGGGAATCATGTGAATTTATTTCCTGCAACCCATGGTTGCAGGAAAGAAATGTTCACTGTGTATGGTCGGCCTAAATCTTACACATAACTTCACCCAAATCCCTACACCTAACTCTGAACCTCAACCTAACACCTCATTTACCCTTAACATTAAAGCTCAATGAAAGTCACATACATAGATAGGAAACCAAATCAACCAACAACCTTAATTTTTTATAATTTTGCCCCCACTTTCCTGTCACAACAGCTGTACCAGGAGTCCAAATATGACTGTGCAGTTCAATAGGGACCAGAGTAAGACCCAGGGCACTTAATAATTGTGTTTTCTTTTCTTTGTTTGGTGTACTTTTTTTTCACTTACCATATATTGATAGTCTTCCTTTGAACTCAAATCACATTTGCTTGCTTGAATATTATATGTACAGTCTTAAAGATTGATTTTTTTTTTATCTCTTGTTTTTAAATCAAAATCTGTGATTTGATCTCTAAGTCCTAAGTCCTCCTCATAGAAATAATTTGTTTATTCAAACATTCATTTTTCATGTCTGTATTGTGTTAGTACAGTATTATAGCCTCGCCTATTACCACAACATTGAAATACAATGCTCCAGAACCCATCCATCTACTTTACATTAAACTTATCGAACATGGCCATAACTTCAACTTGGGTAGTTTTTTCAGTTAAAGACAGACAAGGTCTGCTTAAACGGCTTCCCATAATCCCATCTAAGATCTACAGAAGAATGACAAAATGACATCGATTGATGTTCCTCTATCCCAACTCAAGGCCAAGGAAAAAAAACTTGCTGGTCATACACCAGTAGAACTTTGTTGAATAATATATGTAATTTCTGAACATTCTTTCTTGTCATCACTGGGAAGGCAAATAGACTGTGTGTGTTGCTATTGTAGTTGCTCCAGAGTTTAGTAAATGAGGGGAAAGCTCTGCTGACTTCCATCATCCAATCATGTGCAAGCAAAACAGCAGTTTGTTTTTATTTTTCTTGCATATGATTGGGTTATCTTTGTAAAGTGAAATTTCACCTTATTTACTAACCCCTGGAGCCACTGTACTTGCAAAATGCACAGTCTATTAAAGAAGAAAAACCTCAAAATGGGATTTTTAACGCAATTTGACAAAAAAATAAGTAGAAAAAATAATAAAAAGATGATTTTATTATTACACAAAAATTCATAAAATTCTTATGGAAAGAACCACAAGAGAAACATATATACATATATTTTGAATAATATTATACACTGGTTGACAGAAGTGGCAGAATCCTACTACAATCATGAAACCATCCAAACAGATGACTGTAACCACCTCTGAAAATGTAAAATACAATATTGTCCCTGATGAAGATTATATTGTATGCACTTTTCGGAATGCGTTGGACTTTTCCACTACTTACCATCTTTTGTCATCTGTTTGGATGGTTTCATGATTGTAGTAGGATTCTGCCACTTCTGTCAACCAGTGTATAATATTATTCAAAATATATGTATATATGTTTCTTTTGTGGTTCTTTCCATACGAATATTATGCATTTTTGTGTATTGATAAAATCATATATTTTTATTATTTTTTTCTACTTATTTTTTTGTCAAATTGCCTTAAATATTTCTTCCTTAATTTATGAGGGATGATGGCAATTTACACACCAAACCATGTGAGTCGATTAGTTTTCTAAATGCACAGTCTATTTGCCTTTAGTAAATACTTCCCAGTGATGACAAGAAAGAATGTTCAGAAATGCACAGTCTATTTGCCTTTAGAAAATCCACCCGATTGAGTTAACTAATTTTGTTTAAAATAATAAAAAGGAGAACCTTCGCTAGAAAGCAATTAGCAGGGAACTAAGGTGCAGCTGCAACAAAAAAACACCAATATCTGTGTAATAAATCAATATAAATAAAATAATAGTGCTTGCAATCACTAGATCATAAAAATGAAATACATATACTGCTTGCATAAAAAAATATATATATAAGTGCGTATATATTGTGCATAGTTAATGAATCACATAACACAATAAAACAGTGCTTGAAAATAGATAAATAATGAAACATGTGTATAGACATATAGGGATCAAAATATCCTGAGTGATGAAAGCGAAAAAATAACTAAATAGAAAAGTCAAGTTCATCAAAAGAAGTTCAATAAGGATGCATCCGTCCCGTTCAAGGGAGGATCACATATCCCCAGGTCTTTGAAAATCACCAATATAAGTGAAACAGAAGAAAAGTGGTGTGGAGGAATATCCAGACAGACAGCGACTCCGGGGGATATTACAGATAGACCCTTACCAGGAATGGTGGACCTCCCTGATAGAAAGGTCTCGTGAGCGTGCAGATACAGCCCTCTGCAGGGACAGCTGGATGGTGGCGTCCGGATCAGCCGATGCATGCAGCGTTCCAATAGGGGACGATTTCAATGTGTCAACCTGGAAGGGGGCACCAGCTGTCTCCATGTCTCCAATTTCGTTTGAAAGCCCTTAACATTTTGTCCAGACCTGCTATTTGAACTCCAGATATTATATTTATGGTTTAATTACAATATGCACAATTTTCCAGAATGAAAATAGTTCAAAGTTACTGTAGGTGAGGATAAAAAGATTAAGGGATGGCTTTTTTTCCAAGGGCTATTAACCTCCTGGCATCCGCGCTATGGCCGAATGACGGCCACAGCGCGGACCTGCATTCCCGGGAGGCCGTCATATGACGGCCTCCCCTGTGCGCGCTCCCTGCTGAGACTCGGCTGATCATCGATCTAAGTAAGGGGCCGGTCCCGGCCCCTTACCATGTGATCAGCTGTCAGCCAATGACAGCTGATCACATGATGTAAACAAAAGATCGGTAATCGTTTTTTTTTTTTACTCACGCTGACAGCGTGAGTAGAAAAAAAAGCCGATCACCGGCTAGGATGTGAGGGACATCGGTCCCCAAGTGGAAGAGGCACATCTGCCTCATCAGTGCCAACTATAAGTGCCACCTAACAGTGCCCACAGTGCCACCTAACAGTGCCAACAAGTGCCACCTATCAATGCCCACAAGTGCCACCTATCAATGCCCACCTGTAGTGCCAATCAGTGCCACCTGGCAGTGCTGCCCATCACTGCCACCCATCAGTGCCCATCACTGCCACCCATCACTGCCGCCTATCAGTGCCCATCACTGCCGCCTCATCAGCGTACATCAATAAAGTAGAAATTTAAAATTTTTTATAACAAAATATGAAAAAATAACAATTTTTTTTTTTTTTAATTCAGTTTTTTACATTTTTTTAACAAAAAGTAAAAACTGCAGAGGTGATCAAATACCACCAAAAGAAAGCTCTATTTGTGGTGAAAAAATTGTAAAAATTTCATTTGGGTACAGTGTTGTATGACTGCGCAATTGTCATTCAAAGTGCGTCAGCGCTGAAAGTTGAAAATTGGTCTGGATAGGAGGGGGGTTTAAGTGCCTGGTAAGCAAGTGGTTAAAGTGATAAATGCGAAAATTGATAAAAGTTAGTTAGCCAAGTAGTAACAGATTTTGTTCCAAGAGTGGGAATGCCATAACTTTTTTATACTGATGTTATATATTATTAGAGTCTAAATATATATGAATACATATTTGTCGTTTTTCTTATAAGAAAGTGTGTATAAGCATTATTATTTTTAATGCGAGAGATGGCATTGCAATTTCGTTGAAATTTATTAAGACACTAAGGGCCTTTTTATGTCTTATGTCCTAAATTACATTTTTTTTAAAAAAACTCCTTTGAATTTACTTGTCGCTATAGTCCGTTGACCGTTGATTTGACCCCTTGAACCATTATAAAAGTGAATGAACATTCCAAAAATGTTTCTAATGAAATTCTACTGGTGTAGTCAGATTTGAAATTGTGAGAAATTTGGGAATGTTAGCAATGTTTAGCAAATTGGCCTCAGTATGGAAAAAAATAGTTATTAAGAGAATTTTTACTGAAAAAAATGTGTGAATAACCTAATTCCAGTCATGTGAAGCCAAATTCCTGATGTCTTTAAAAGTTCCAATTATGTCTGGAAGGTAAACCATGCTGGAACATTTTTCTATGTTTACAGTCCTACAGATTGTCTCCTATGCCTGATATTGACGTATGCAACGTTGGTGTCTTAAGAAATAGTCTCTTTATTCAGTTTTTCAAAATCGAGATAAGTCCTCTTTTATGTACATCCGATATTATGTATTCTGCTTTTTTTAAACTTTGTACTTCAATATTTTGACAAAACTTTAATAGAATAAAATTGAAATAAAGACTAATACAGTACAGTACATGTGGCCAACTTATTTAATTCATTTCAACCAGACTTTGGAAGTTCTAATCCAGCGGCCTTTTTGAAGGTAAACAGTACTCTAATCCAGCGGCATTACACCCATTTATTGGTCATTCAAAGTTTTATTGCTGCCTGGTTCATAAGAAAATGTAACACCCTGAACACAATGGTCATCAGGATTAGTGGAGATGATGAATCATCTCAGTGGAGACACTGACAGCAAGAAAAAGCTGTCATAGGTGTCACCACTTTTTAATCCTATCCAAATCATATTAAAAAACAAAGTTTGGTCTAAAGCAAACATTGCATGAAAATGTAAGGCCTGCATATTTTGAAACCCCCACCCCTGTATAAAAATGCATAATAAAAACTAAAAGTAAACCCTATTAGGAGAAAAAAAGTACTCACTTAGGAACCCAGCTCTTCTTTAATGTGATTAAATGTGAGCTTTAGTTTGGTCTTAACTTGTGCTCAGACTGAACCAGGAAAGAAGCTGTCATTCCTACACACTGCCACTCAATCAACTTTGACCAGGGCATTCCCCGTCCTTCAGCTGTACCTAAACAAAAAGGAAGGAATGCTCATGACATGGCCAATGAAATTGACCTAAGATTGTCATGTCACCATATAAAGTCGATGAGGTCATGAGCACCCTCGCCTCTATGTGTGTGCGTAGCTCTGTGGCGGGGAATACTCTGGCCACAGTTGAGTGGGTGGCTTTTGACGGGAGTGACAAATTTTTTCTGGGTTCAGTCCAAACTCAAGTTCAGACTAAACCCAAGCTAATCCTTACCAGTGATGTTACTGTGCCTCATCACTGCCTGGGGGAAAGCAAGCTTCTTGAAATCCCACAATTATGTGCTACTGCACTATGCATGAACCATTTTTAGGAAATTTGGTACCCAGCTTCGAGAAAGTTGGTAGTGAGGTGCCGTGATGTTTTGATGTTCTCTTCTATTCTTTTCTTTACGTGGGTTAAATCTTATAAAGGTGAAATATAGGGGATGCTGAACTCTGAAGGTGCCAGTATGTTAGGCTGTCATGTTGGTCCAATGTCTATACTTTCTTAGTCACTGACTTCATTCTATCATCATTTGCTAGATGCTTGTTCGGTGTCTATAACTGAGAATATGACAAAGCCACACACAGTTGGACATCTAGTATTTTCAGAAGGAGCTCAGAAGGCTGTACTTTTTTCAGTACAGGTTTCCATTACCAAAACTATGTAAGACATGAGACATCAATACACCATTAAAAGCATCATCAACACAGTCTCTCTAGATAGATACATTAAATAAATGTTTATTCTAGAATGAGGAAAGTCGAATATAATACTCAACCACCAGACTGTTTATTTAAGTTTTTTTTTCAGGGCAGGTCATGCAAACCAAAAAGAACATGAATTAGTAGTTTTTCACATGTCAAATGGAAGAACCATGAAACATATCAAATGACCCCCTTACATTGGTGGTCAGTGGGAAGAATATTCCTTAGGCTCGGTTCACATGGATATGGCTGTAAAGAAGAGAGGGTTGCAGATAAACAGGTACAAATAATGTATTTTGAATTGTTGTTTCATTTCTGTGTATGACCTGAGGCCAGTAACTTCACTGGGTATATGTAGGGGTTTAAAACCAATTTAAGAAATCTGGCCATATCTACATTACTTACTCTGCTATGAGCATTTCAAAATACACAGATGTTGATTTCCTAAAGGAGTTGAGAATCTTCAATTATCTAACCATGTACAATGGTTACACAATGGACAATCACAAAGGACACAATTTTAGAGAAAAAAGTTTATTTGCTCAGAAATATTTTTGAAACAAGATACAAATGTGTGATGGACTGGAAGCCCTAGCTAGCATTAAATGATTTTATTGGCAATGCAAAACATTGCAGAAATACAAGAATACCCAAATACCAATTGACAGAGATAAGTAGACGAAGAGAGCAGTCCATGTAATCACCTAGGCTCAGATCACACTATAGAGTACTCTGCTTGGTCTTGTGTTCTGGCCAAATCAGGCATTGAGTGAACATTGCATGATGTCATCAGTTGGGGTGATAAGCCACAGATAGCCGTTGTCGTAAGTAACGTGTTTGAATGTGGTGCAGAAGTCTAATTGGGTCCAGGATGTTCCAGTTGGGGTTTTGGCACTGATTCCATCCCTAAAACAAAATTTTTTCTCAGTTATACAACATAAAAAGTAATATTAAAAATAGCGTTTCCTCTAAAGAAATTTTGAAGGATACCTGGCTATCATTGGCATTACTGGGAGCTTTCCAGACTGACAAATGAAGGATATATACAAATTATGGTCACTGGATGTATCATTTAATGCCTATGCTGAGGGTTCAGAAAGCACCATCTCAGTTGAAAATGGAGCAAAAAGTTGCTAACATAATTGTACAGTTGCTGAATTATATGTATTTGTCTAACTGGCTCATCCTCAACATTCACAATTAATAGTTCATTACCAAATTGACAGTTTTTTTTCCACATCGCCTTAATGCTACTGCATGCATAGTTAAACAAAAATACCTTCTGTACACGTTGCCTGCTGAGTTGACACCGTACACGGAACCATCTGTGCCAACCTCTATCATCTCCAGAGCACCTTCAATTTGCTGCCATTGGGTTCCCTGGCAGGCTGTTGGGCTGACATTGTAGCGGAAGTAAATATTGTCGGCGCTGTTGACTCCCCAGCAGCCCAGTGGCCCACAGCTGTAATATTTCAGTGCCCCGTCCAGTTGTGTCCAGGATAAAGCAGAAGATTCTGAAACTGTGCAACTCTGTCTCAAGCAGTAAATGTTGTCTTGTGAATTCACTCCACCCAAGAACTTATTACCACCAGCATCTACCTGCTTCAAAAGCCCTGTTGAAAAAACACAAAACACAACATTTACCCATTAAATTAAGTGTAATACCAGAGAGAAGATCAAAACAATAGTTAAATGGGATTGGAACACTCCTATGTAGTAACATAGATCTCATTATTAATTAGAGTATGGTGGCCAAGTGTCCTTCTTTTTACAGAACAGGCAACAACTATGCAAAATGTCCTGTGCCACCTCAAGGCCAATGACATGTCCCAACAGCCTGGGGAACACAAAGTTGCCACAGCAGGGTAGTCATTTTTCCTTGTAGTAGGAAAATGTCCATCCAAACTTTCCAGGATTAAAAATGTAAGCGTGTGCTTCATGCGCTGCTATCTAAGACCTCCGTTCACACATATGATTAAGAAAAAAAACAAAAACATAAGCACCAATAACACCAAGCAAAGAAACAAAAACCCTTATAAGGTAATGCTATCAATGTGCACTCACACACTATAGACCAAGCCTTTTTCACCCTATGGTGCCTTGGCAAAATTCCTAAAAAATGCCCAAAAATTCTATACAAGCCAGCGTGTGAATCAAGCCTGCCTTTTAGTTACACAAAGCCATTTAATTGTGCACTATTACGACCTTCTGGCCGCCGGCATCCTAATAGACAATGACATCATTAGTTGATAAGGAGGATGTCGGTTGTCCTCACAGCATCCTTGTTTAAATCTCTCCTGAACCTCCCCTTCACCGCTGGATTCGCATTAGCTGATTGATAGAGAAAAAAACAATGAAGAAGAGAAACATTGGCATACTAGTCAGTACCAGTGTGCAAAAGTGTATTTGATTTGGATGAATAAAACACCTCTAATGTTGGGTGTCCTAAATGTGTGGATGTTGATGCGTTATGTAAAGCTATTAGAATAGCTTTGTACATTTTAGAATGGGGTGCCTTGAGACTGCTCTAGAATGTCAGTTTGTAAATGAGGTGGTAAAGTGGTAAATATAAATGTCTCTTACCATACACAGTGATATCTCAATATTGTGTGGATGATATAAATATTTATTATATATGTTCATATTTGGTGTGTAATATATCAAAGAGTATTTTATTTTTACCTGATACAGACACCCACTTATTGTCCTGGATCTTAAAGATGTTGTTGGCTCTGTTCACACCCCAAATCCCAGCAGGTCCAACAGAAACATGGATGAGCTTTCCAGCAATGTTCTTCCAGTTATTGTCTACCCATTGGTAAATGTCATCATTACTGTTCACACCGAACACTCCACCAGCACCGGCATCAATCTGTCTCAGTTTTCCTGGGATTGATTTGCACTGAATATCTGAATTCAAGAAAAACCATATAATACATATACTGTACATGCATAGTAGAATATTTATACACATATATATATATAATATTAAGTACAAAAATGTTTGCAAAAAAAACTTTTTTTTTCAATATTTAAAAATATACAATTTTCAAATGCTTACATTTACCATAATTTGTTTTATGCCAAGGACTTAGTCATACTATTGTGCATGTCAGCATTATCAGCGGGGCAGCGCTCATCAATGCACGTTAGCACATTGAAAAGATGCACTGAGGTGTTACAGCGCAATGTAAAAAAAAATAGCTATTTATATTATCCGTAAATTACAGCTAGATCAGCCAACCAACACCAATTTTTTCTCCTCAGTGGTCACTAAGGAGCTGAATAAGGCTCCATTCACATCTAGGCGATTCGATGCGGGGGGCGGAATCATCGCGATCCTGTCCGCAATTCCAAAATGCAGCAAATCATGGGACGCCTCTTACTTCTTAATGGCACCCCAATCACGCAGTGAATATGCTCCTGCTCCCTTTTGAGTAACAAGTGCCACGTGCTGCAATTTGCCATGATTGCAGCGCGATTTATTGCACGTCAATCGCGGCACAATTGGGGTGCCATTAAGAAGTAATGGCATTGCAAGCGTGTCCCACATTTTAACGTGTTTTGGAATCGCGGGCAGAATCACGGCTAAGGTGTGAATGGAGCGTAAGGCTCGGGGCTCGGATACCACTTAAAATCTGTCCACATCTGTATGTGTCTGTAGTGTAAAGCATGTAGATGCCGGGATGAGCAAAAAATTAATAACTGGCTAAAACTTTGGACGCTGCACAAAGAATAGTGAGACCTGAATACAAGCACAGCGACTTTATGAAAGGCAGTGTAGATATCTCACATTCTGAATGTGCAAGAGCCAAAAATGTCCATGGAGTTATTAAGTATCCAGCATTTGTGAAAAACTGAAACCTCTCTTTTGGAATGACTTGCCCTTTAAGAGAAACATGAACTAGAATAGACGCATTCGATTTGCAGGCTTATGTAATATCAGTGCAAAGTGCCATGATGTACAGTAACCCAGGGCAACCAATCAGAAATCACTTAAATTAGTTTTCCCATTCCAAAATGCTTAATACTGAATTCTGATTGGGTATAAAAGGATAAATGCAGACACCTTATAGTGTCTAATCTCCCTAT
Source organism: Aquarana catesbeiana (assembly GCF_042186555.1). Taxonomy (NCBI): domain Eukaryota; kingdom Metazoa; phylum Chordata; class Amphibia; order Anura; family Ranidae; genus Aquarana; species Aquarana catesbeiana. Next base: position 35,992,445 of record NC_133333.1, on the reverse strand, counting down.
AAGGTGGAAATAGATGGGAAGGGAGAGAAGTCTTACCTTCAGAAGCAGAGATTCCAGTACACAGCAGGAGGAGGCTCACAGCAAACAACATCTTGGCAGGTGAGAATGCAGGTGGAGAGCTGGGAGAGTTTGTTCTCTATATATAATGCCTGGACTCCGCCTATCATGGGAAGCTGGTCTACCATTGGCTGACAGAAGGAATTTAATAAAACTAACATACAGTGAGTGTTTTTTTATGGTGTAAATGTTTTTGTTAAACTAAATGTACAGTATCTCACTAAAGTGAGTACACCCCTCACATTTTTGTAAATATTTTATTATATCTTTTCATGTGACAACACTGAAGAAATGACACTTTGCTACAATGTAAAGTAGTGAGTGTACAGCTTGTATAACAGTGTACATTTGCTGTCCCCTTAAAATAACTCAACACACAGCCATTAATGTCTAAACTGCTGGTAACAAAAGTGAGTACACCCCTAAGTGAAAATGTCCAAATTGGGTCCAAAGTGTCAATATTTTGTGTGGCCACCATTATTTTCCAGCACTGCCTTAACCCTCTTGGGCATGGAGTTCACCAGAGCTTCACAGGTTGCCACTGGAGTCCTCTTCCACTCCTCCATGACAACATGACGGAGCTGGTGGATGTTAGAGACCTTGCGCTCCTCCACCTTCCATTTGAGGATGTCCCACAGATGCTCAATAGGGTTTAGGTCTGGAGACATGCTTGACCAGTCCATCACCTTTACCCTCAGCTTCTTTAGCAAGGCAGTGGTCATCTTGGCGGTGTGTTTGGAGTCTTTTTTCTTTTTTAATAAACCTGCAAAAATGTCAACAATTCTGTGTTTTTCTGTCAATATGGGGTGCTGTGTGTACATTAATGAGGAAAAAAATGAACTCAAATGATTTTAGCAAATGGCTGCAATATAACAAAGAGTGAAAAATTTAAGGGGTGTGCTTTAAAAAGAATGACCCGATTTGAAATAGTTATATTTAACCACCTCAATACTGGGCACTTTTACTCCCTTCCTGCCCAGGCCATTTGTTAGCTTTCAGAGCTGTCGTACTTTAAATGACAATTGCGCGGTCATGCAACACTGTACCCAAATACATTTTTTATATTTTTCTTCACACAAATAGAGCTTTCTTTCGGTGGGATTTATTCACTGCTGGGATTTTTGTTTTTTTCAAAAAATAAAAAAAAGCCCGAAAATTTTGAAAAAAAATAAAAGTTTTTCTTATTTTCTGTCAGTAAATTTAGTAGATAAGTAATTTTTCTTCTTCATTGATGTGTGCTGATGAGGCTGCACTGAAAGGCACTGATAAGCTGCACTGATGGGGTGGCACTTATGGGCACTGATGAAGCGGCACTTATGGGCACTGATTAGGTGGCACTGATGAGGAGGCACTAATATGCTGCACTGAGAGGTGGCACTGATATGCAGCACTGGTGAGCACTGATAGGTGGTGTAGTGATATATGATGTATAGTGGGTAGATAATGAATTGGTAGTTATTATAATGATGATGTAAGTACTCTTCCACAGCAACCCAATTCTTCCAGAGAGATGCACTTTATTGACTTCCAACACAGAACAAAGTCCAAAGTCCACAGATGACAAAAATCCAACAGAGTATATAACTCAGAATCCCATTTTTGCTAGATCTGCCCCTTCAGAGTCACACACAAACAGGACTGACTACCAGCTTGAATAGTCCCCCCTGAAATACTAGTACACTAGGAGGGAGTTTCTGCTTTCTCAAAATATTTTTTGATCTTATTGTTACCCCCTCAAGTCTAATTACCATCAATAAATACTTCTTCTATGGTCCTTTAAACAATGCACCCTTTGAAATGTTCAATTAGGTTAACAGGCCATACCTCACAAACCTAGGTAGACTTGCATGAGATCAACATATCAAAGGGTCTTCAGCTGTCCCCTTGATATGGTAAAATTCAGTTGGCTTGGACAACTCAACTGAATTTCTGGTCAACATGGCACTCCAATACAACATTATACATAAATCGGCCAACATATTACAACATATACCCCCACTTGGGTCGGTTCTAACTACTAGAACTGACCCATAAATCAAACAACAAAAATATCATTATGATTTAAGGTACTGAATGCTTCACAATGGCTCATATAAAATATGAAGTTGAAACTGGTTATATCTCTCTTCACCAGCCTCTAAAATATCCCCATGAAACAGTTATTAGATAATATAACTTTTAAACCATGACTGGAAAAGGATTTGGTACACATCAGTGGCCCATATAGCTGTTAGGCCTTATTATATCACATCAAGATCTTGAATATTGTGCAAAGATGAGCTGATGACACAGTCCATTCTTCGGTCTGACTTCCTCACATCTCTCACCATCTCACTGAAAGTAAGCATACTTTGACTATTTACACTTATCTTTTGAAAAATTGTGTATTCATTGTATTATTATATGACCTTG